>NC_090446.1:424606208-424925478 GCF_031143425.1 Pleurodeles waltl
GAAATACTATGAAGAATGGAATGGTGAATGGAGCTGAATGTGTAAAGTTTGAGTAAATATAAATTGTTATATAAAATTCAAAGAAACTGCATTTTAGATGGTTGGTGGGAGCAGGGCTGGTTCTAGGATTTGTGGGGCCCGCCCTGGGTAGAATGAGAACATGAGGGCCCCGGTAATTTGCATGAGATTTAACTTCACAGAAAGTGGCATCACAGGGAGCAATATCAACTGACTATCAATTATCTGGCATTGTTGATACAGCTTTGCAAGAAGCTGCTTACCTAGCTTGGATAGCAGTAAAATGGTTAAATGTATAATCAATAATCCTAATTGAATACATCCATACATATGTCTTAAATGTCTATTAGTTGGAAAAACATTACATGAATTAAACTTAGTTATTGTTCTATTGAATGGGATAAATAAAAATTATACGCTAACCGGGCATCCTGGCACTAAGGAATTTCCAAAGGAGAGGTACATACTTCACTTATGTGGAGAAAGGACAGTTTTAAGTGTGTTTTCCAAAAGAATTGAGTTACACCATAGATCAAGAGGGAAAGAGTTCCAGTCTTGCACAACTAGAAAGGAGAAGGATCTGCATCTAATTAGGGCCATCTAAATTTTAGGATGACAAAGGAGTTTGGTTGGCACAAATTATAGGATTCTGGAATTAACATAAGGAAGGCTGTAGAAACAGAGAACCTTTTTAATGCAGTGCACAATGACAAACGAATAGTGCCTTGCAGATACAGAGTTTCGAACCAAAAACCCAACAGATTGCAGAAAGGTTAGAACAAATGGCATAGTGATGCAGCAGTATGAGATGCGAGTGTAATACTGTTTTTCAATGATTTGATGGGTGCCAAATGCTAAAAAGGCGGGAAGCCCAAGATAGAAGGCATTTGCAAAATACCGTGAGAAGATAATTGACTGTACAATAGCCTCACTGTATTGAGAGGGGAGAAAAGTGATGATTTATTTTGTTGCTTATAGGTGTAGTAAAATAAAGTGGATGGAACATGATTAATCTGTTCTGAAAAAAGAGAAGATGCTGGAAAATAAATCCATTATTTTTTTGCTGACTCCACCTTATGGTAGGAGGGCCTTTAAAAATAAGGACCCTTAATTTGTCACTATAAGGTTTTAATGAATTTATCTTCATTCCGAAATGAACTGCTAGAATGCAAGTACAAACATATTCTTGGGTAGAGACCAGATTGTCACTGCGTGAAATGATGATTTGGGCATCAATATGCACAACATATCTGCAAGAAACCAAGGGACTGTAGGAGTAAGGCTGTAGGAAAGTACCATCTTGCCTGGCATGTTACCCCCATATTTCACTGTATATATGTTGTTTTAGTGTATGTGTCACTGGGACCCTGCCAGCCAGGGCCCCAGTGCTCATAAGTGTGCCCTGTATGTGTTCCCTGTGTGATGACTAACTGTCTCACTGAGGCTCTGCTAATCAGAACCTCAGTGGTTATGCTCTCTCTGCTTTCTAAATTGTCACTAACATGCTAGTGACCAATTTCACCAATTCACATTGGCATACTGGAATACCCATATAATTCCCTAGTATATGGTACTGAGGTACCCAAGGTATTGTGGTTCCAGGAGATCCCTATGGGCTGCAGCATTTCTTTTGCCACCCAGGCCTGGCCCAGGAAGGCAGAACAAAGGACTTCCTCAGAGAGAGGGTGTTACACCCTCTCCCTTTGGAAAAAGGTGTCAGGGCTGGGGAGGAGTAGCCTCCCCCAGCCTCTGGAAATGCTTTGATGGGCACAGATGGTGCCCATCTCTGCATAAGCCAGTCTACACCAGTTCAGGGATCCCCCAGCCCTGCTCTGGCACGAAACTGGACAAAGGAAAGAGGAGTGACCACTCCCCTGACCTGCACCTCCCCAGGGAGGTGCCCAGAGCTCCTCCAGCGTGCCCCAGACCTCTGCCATCTTGGATTCAGAGGTGTGCTGGCACACTGGACTGCTCTGAGTGGCCAGGTGACGTCAGAGACTCCTTCTGATAGGCACTTACCTTTCTTACTAGCCTATCCTCTTTTCTAGGAAGCCAAACCTCCTTTTCTGGCTATTTAGGGTCTCTGCTTTGGGGAATTCTTCAGATACCGAATGCAAGAGCTCATCAGAGTTCCTCTGCATCTCCCTCTTCACCTTCTGCCAAAGCATCGACCGCTGACTGCTCAGGACGCCTGCAAAACCGCAACAAAGTAGCAAAGACGACTACTGCAACCTTGTATTGCTTCATCCTGATGGCTTTCTCGCCTGTTTCCTGGTGGTGCATGCTCTGGGGGTAGCCTGCCTCCTTCTTGCACCAGGAGCTCTGAAGAAATCTCCCGTGGGTCGACAGAATCTTCCCCCTGCAACCGCAGAAAACAAAAGACTGCATCACAGGTCCTCTGGGTCCCCTCTCAGCACAACTAGCGTGGTCACTGGAACTCAGCAACTCTGTCCAAGTGACTCCCACAGTCCAGTGACTCTTCAGTCCAAGTTTGGTGGAGGTAAGTCCTTGCCTCCCCACGCTAGACTGCATTGCTGGGTACCACGTGATTTGCAGCTGCTCCGTCTCCTCTGCACTCTTCCAGGATTTCCTTCATGCACAGCCAAGCCTGGGTCCCCGACACTCTAACCTGCAGTGCACAACCTTCTGAGTTGTCCTCCGGCGTCGTGGGACTCCCTTTTTGTGACTTCAGGTGGACTCCGGTTCATTCCTCTTCTAAGTGCCTGTTCCGGTACTTCTGCGGGTGCTGCCTGCTTCTGTGAGGGCTGCCTGACTTGCTGGATGCCCCCTCTGTCTCCTCATCGAAGTGGCGACATCCTGGTCCCTCCTGGGCCACAGCAGCATCCAAAAACTTTAACCACGTCCCTTGCAGCTAGCAAGGCTTGTTTGTGGTCTTTCTACGTGGGACACCTCTGCAAGCTTCTTCACGACGTGGAACATCCTTCCTCCAAAGGGGAAGTTCCTAGTCCTCTTCGTTCTTGCAGAACACAAAGCTTCTTCCATCCGGTGGCAGCTTCCTTGCACCCTCAGCTGGCATTTCCTGGGCATCTTCCCACTCTCGACACTGTCACGACTCTTGGACTTGGTCCCCTTGTCTTACAGGTACTCAGGTCCGGAAATCCACTGTTGTTGCTTTGCTGGTGTTGGTCTTCCTTGCAGAATCCCCCTATCACGACTTCTGTTGCTTTTCTTCTCTTACACTTTCTGCTAAGTGCTGAAAAGTACTCCTAAACTTTCTAAAACTTTCAAAAAGTTTGAAAACGTTTTTTTTTCCGGTTCTTTAAAAAGTCCTGAAACTTTTTCTCTCTTCTCTCTGTCCCTAAACCTTCTTCTATCATGTCTGATGTAGGAACTTCTCTTAAAATGGTCAATACAACATATGACAAACTTAACTTTAAGAGCCTAAGGAGTCTCTGCATTGATAGAGGTTTAGTGGTAGGAAAGAATCCCTCTAGAGAATTTCTGTCTAATATGCTTATTGAGAATGATAAGGCCCAGCGTGGCACCTCATCTGAAAAGTTGATAGATAGCTCACACTCTGACTCAGTTGAGCCCCTTGAGGGAGTGGTACAGGGTTCTCTTCCTATTCTGTCCCTTAGCAGACCACCTAGCAATGCTGGTAGTAATAGAAGCTCCCATCATAGTAGGGATGTTTTTGTTCCTGAAGGCCAGGTTGTTAGACTGCAAGCTGTTAGAGGCAGGTCTCCCTCTGTTGAATCCAATATTTCTTCTGTGTCAAAGCATTCCCAACCCACCCACCCTCAAGACAAATTGTTAGAAAGGGAACTCAATAAGTTGAGAGTGGAAGAGACCAGACTGAAGCTTAAACAGAAACAGCTGGCTCTAGACATGGAATCCCTAGATCTGGAGAAGGAGAGACAGGGGTTGGGGTTTGGATCCCATGGTGGCAGCAGCAGTATTCCTGATAGTAATCCTGTTAGAGAGCATGATTCCAGGAG
This sequence comes from Pleurodeles waltl, assembly GCF_031143425.1. Classification (NCBI taxonomy): domain Eukaryota; kingdom Metazoa; phylum Chordata; class Amphibia; order Caudata; family Salamandridae; genus Pleurodeles; species Pleurodeles waltl. The sequence goes on from NC_090446.1 coordinate 424,610,186, forward strand.
TCTGCACAAGATAGTTCCCCCTCACAAGGAGGGGGATCACATTAACAAGTGGTTTGCTGTACTTGAGAGGGCCTGTATGGTACAGGGGGTCCCTCAAAGGCAGTGGGCTGCTATCCTATGGCTATCTTTCAGTGGAAAGAGTAGGGATAGGCTCCTTACTGTTAGAGAAAGTGATGCCAATAATTTTACAGTTTTGAAGGATGCACTCTTGGATGGATTTGGCTTAACCACTGAACAATACTGGATTAAGTTCAGAGAAACCAGAAAAGAGTCCTCACAAGACTGGGTAGACTTTGTTGACTATTCAGTGAAGGCCTTGGAGGGGTGGTTACATGGCAGTAAACTTTCTGACTATGAAAGCCTGTACAATCTAATCCTGAGAGAGCATATTCTGAATAACTGTGTGTCTGATTTGTTACACCAATATCTAGTGGACTCAGATCTGACCTCTCCCCAAGAATTGGGAAAGAAGGCAGACAAATGTGTCAGAACAAGAGTGAACAGAAAAGTTCATACAGGGGGTGACAAGGATGGCAAGAAGAAGGATGGTAAGTCTTCAGACAAGGGTGGGGGCAAATCTAAAAATGAGTCTTCATCAGGCCCACAAAAACATTCTCGTGGGGGTGGTGGACAATCCAAATCCTCTTCTAATCAAGTAAAAAAAACATGGTGCTATTTATGTAAAGTAAAAGGCCATTGGACAACTGATGACAGTTGTCCAAAGAAAAACACCAAACCTCCCACTACCACAACCCCTACTGCAACCTCTAGTGCCCCTACTAATAGCAGTGGTGGTGGGAGAAAACCTACTAATAGCCAATCCAACGGAGTAGCTGGGCTCACTTTTGGTAATTTAGTTGGGGTTGGTCTTGTTAGGGAGACCACAGAGGCTCTTAGTCTCTGAAGGTGCCATTGATTTGGCCACCTTGGTTGCTTGTCCCCTTAATATGGATAAGTACAAGCAACTTCCCCTAATCAATGGTGTTGAGGTTCAGGCCTACAGGGACACAGGTGCTAGTGTTACCATGGTGATAGAGAAACTGGTACACCCTGAACAACACCTACTTGGTCACCAGTACCAAGTGACAGACGCTCATAACAACACTCTTAGCCACCCCATGGCTGTTTGAATCTCAACTGGGAGGCGGGGGGGTTAGTGGTCCAAAGAAAGTTGTGGTTGCCTCAGGTTTACCTGTAGACTCTCTACTAGGCAACGATTTAGAGACATCAGCTTGGGTAGAAGTGGAATTGGAGGCTCATGCAGCAATGCTGGGCATTCCTGGGCATATTTTTGTTTTGACAAGGGCTCAGGCCAAAAAGCAAAAAGGACAGGGTGACTTTGATCCTGGAACAATGGACCAAGTGCTCCCTAAAGCTAGGGTTAGTAAGGGTAAATCCCTACCCACTATCCCTCCCTCTACAGATGATTTTAATTCTGAGGAAGAAGAATTTCCTCCCTGTGCAGAACCTTCACCAGAGGAGCTGCCAGCAGACACTGCTGAGCTTTTGGGTGGAGGGGGGCCTGCCAGGGAGGAGCTGAGTGTGTCACAGCAATCCTGTCCCACATTAGAGTGTCTCAGACAGCAAGCTGTCAAACAGCAAAATGGGGATGTCAGTGACTCAAATAGAGTTTACTGGGAGGACAACCTCTTGTACACAGAGGCAAGGGACCCAAAACCTGGAGCAGCCAGGAGATTGGTCATTCCCCTGCAGTACAGAGAGTTCCTCCTAACTCTGGCACATGACATTCCTTTGGCTGGACATTTGGGACAGATTAAAACATGGGAAAGGCTTGTCCCCCTGTTTCACTGGCCTAGGATGTCAGAGGACACAAAAGACTTTTGTAAATCTTGCGTGACCTGCCAAGCCAGTGGCAAGACTGGTGGCCCTCCAAAGGCTCCCCTTATTTCACTGCCTGTGGTTGGGGTCCCCTTTGAAAGGGTAGGGGTTGACATAGTTGGCCCCCTTGACCCTCCTACTCCTTCAGGCAATAGGTTTATCTTAGTGGTAGTGGACCATGCCACAAGATATCCTGAAGCAATTCCTCTAAGGACCACTACAGCACCTGCAGTGGCAAAAGCCCCCCTGGGAATCTTTTCCAGGGTGGGTTTTCCAAAAGAACTTGTATCAGACAGGGGTAGCAACTTTATGTCTGCATACTTGAAGGCCATGTGGAAGGAATGTGGTGTAACATACAAATTCACCACACCTTATCATCCAGAAACAAATGGACTGGCAGCGAGGTTTAATAAAACTCTCAAAGGAATGATAATGGGACTCCCTGAAAAACTCACAAGGAGATGGGATGTCCTGTTCCCTTGCCTTCTTTTTGCTTACAGGGAGGTACCCCAGAAAGGAGTGGGCTTCAACCCCTTTGAACTCCTATTTGGGCACCCTGTAAGAGGTCCTCTAACACTTGTGAAGGAGGGTTGGGAACAACCTTTAAAAGCTCCTAAGCAAGATAGAGTGGACTATGTACTTAGCCTAAGATCCAGAATGGCGGAGTACATGAAAAAGGCCAGTAAAAAACTTCAGGCCAGCCAAGATATCCAAAAGCAATGGCATGACCAGAAGGCTGTTCTGCTTTAGTACCAACCAGGACAGAAGGTGTGGGTATTGGAGCGTGTGGCCCCAAGAGCACTCCAAGCCAAATGGAGTGGACCCCATCTCATTGTTGAAAAGAAGGGCGAGGTCACCTACTTGGTTGACCTGGGCACTGCCAGGAGTCCCCTTAGGGTGCTCCATGTCAATCGCCTTAAACCCTATTATGACAGGGCTGATCTCACTCTGCTCATGGCAACAGATGAAGGACAGGAAGAAGAGAGTGACCCTCTCCCTGATCTCTTCTCTTCCACAGAACAGGATGCTCTAGTGGAAGGTGTAGTTTTGGCAGACTGTCTTACTGCTGAGCAGAAAGACAACTGCATAAATCTCCTAGGTCAGTTTTCTGAACTCTTTTCTACTGTGCCAGGCACCACATCTTGGTGTGAGCACACTATAGATAGTGGAGACAGCATGCCTGTCAAAAGTAAGATCTATAGGCAGCCTGACCATGTCAGGGACTGCATAAAACAAGAAGTTCAGAAAATGCTTGAACTAGGAGTGGTTGAACATTCTGAAAGCCCATGGACCTCTCCTGTGGTGCTTGTACCAAAGCCTCACTCAAAAGATGGGAAAAGAGAGATGAGGTTTTGTGTAGATTACAGAGGTCTCAACCAGGTAACAAAAACTGATGCTCACCCTATACCCAGGGCAGATGAGCTCATAGATACACTGGCATCTGCCAAGTATCTAAGCACCTTTGATTTGACTGCAGGGTATTGGCAGATCAAGTTAACAGAGGATGCAAAAGCAAAAACTGAATTTTTGACTATTGGAGGACACTACCAATTCACAGTAATGCCCTTTGGTTTGAAAAATGCACCTGCCACTTTTCAGAGGTTGGTGAATACAGTCCTGCAAGGGTTGGAGGCTTTTAGTACAGCATATCTGGACGATATAGCTGTCTTTAGCTCCACCTGGGATGATCACCTGGTCCACCTGTGGAAAGTTTTGGAGGCCCTGCAAAAGGCAGGCCTCACTATCAAGGCTTCAAAGTGCCAGGTAGGGCAGGGGAAAGTAGTTTATCTGGGACACCTGGTAGGTGGAGAACAGATTGCACCACTTCAGGGGAAAATCCAAACAATCATGGATTGGGTTCCCCCTACAACTCAGACCCAGGTGAGAGCCTTCTTAGGCCTCACTGGGTATTACAGGAGATTCATTAAAAACTATGGCTCCATAGCAGCCCCACTGAATGATCTCACTTCCAAGAAGATGCCTAAAAAGGTATTGTGGACAGCTTGCTGTCAGAAAGCTTTTGAGGAGCTCAAACAGGCCATGTGCACTGCACCTGTCCTAAAAAGCCCATGTTACTCCAAGAAATTCATTGTTCAAACTGATGATCTGAATTAGAGGTAGGGGCAGTCTTATCACAACTCGATCTGAGGGCCAGGATCAACCTGTTGCTTTTATCAGCAGGAGGTTGACCCCTAGAGAAAAGCGTTGGTCTGCCATAGAGAGGGAGGCCTTTGCTGTGGTCTGGGCACTGAAGAAGTTGAGGCCATACCTGTTTGGCACTCACTTCATTGTTCAGACAGACCTCAAACCTCTACTTTGGCTAAAACAAATGAAAGGTGAAAACCCTAAATTGTTGAGGTGGTCCATATCTCTACAGGGAATGGACCATACAGTGGAACATAGGCCTGGGAGTACCCACTCCAATGCAGATGGACTCTCCAGATATTTCCACTTAGACAATGAAGACTCATCAGGTCATGGCTAGTCTTATTGTCCTTCATTTGGGGGGGTGTTGTGTAGGAAAGTACCATCTTTCCTGGCATGTTACCGCCATATTTCACTGTATATATGTTGTTTGAGTGTATGTGTCACTGGGACCCTGCCAGCCAGGGCCCCAGTGCTCATAAGTGTGCCCTGTATGTGTTCCCTGTGTGATGACTAAGGGCCTCATTCGGACCCCGGCGAGCGGCGGAAGCCGCCCGCCTGACGGGAACCGCCAGAAGACCGTACCGCAGTCAAATGACCGCGGCGGTCATTCTGACTTTCCCGCTGGGCTGGCCAGAAGGCCGCCCGCCAGCCCAGCGGGAAAGCCCCTTCAACAATGAAGCCGGCTCCGAATGGAGCCGGCGGAGTTGAAGGGGTGCGACGGGTGCAGTGGCACCCGTCGTGATTTTCAGTGTCTGCTAGCCAGACACTGAAAATCATTATGGGGCCCTGTTAGGGGGCCCCACGACACCCGTTCCCGCCATCCTGTTCCTGGCGGTTTTTACCGCCAGGACCAGGATGGCGGGAAGGGGGTCGGAATCCCCATGGCGGCGCTGCTTGCAGCTCTGCCGTGGAGGATTCTCTGGGGATTCTCTTTTCTGACTGCGGCTTTACCGCCGCGGTCAGAATTGCCCCTGAAGCACCGCCAGCCTGTTGGCGGTGCTTCCTCCGTCCCCGGCCCTAGCGGTCCATGACCGCCAGGGTCGGAATGACCCCCTAACTGTCTCACTGAGGCTCTGCTAATCAGAACCTCAGTGGTTATGCTGTCTCTTCTTTACAAATTGTCACTTACAGGCTAGTGACCAATTTTACCAATTCACATTGGCATACTGGAACACCCTTATAAATCCACAGTATATGGTACTGAGGTACCCAGGAGTCCTCTATGGGCTGCAGCATTTATTTTGCCACCCATAGGGAGCTCTGAGAATTCTTACACAGGCCTGCCACTGCAGCCTGAGTGAAATAACGTCCACGTTATTTCACAGCCATTTACCACTGCACTTAAGTAACTTATAAATCACCTATATGTCTAACCTTCACCTGGTGAAGGTTAGATGCTAAGTTACTTAGTGTGTGGGCACCCTGGCACTAGCTAAGGTGTCCCCACATCGTTCAGGGCAAATTCCCCGGACTTTGTGAGTGCGGGGTCACCATTTCACGCGTGCACTATACATAGGTCACTACCTATGTATAGCGTCACAATGGTAACTCCGAACATGGCCATGTAGCATGTCTAAGATCATGGAATTGTCACCCCAATGCCATTCTGGCATTGGGGAGACAATTCCATGATCCTCCGAGTCTCTAGCACAGACCTGGCTACTGCCAAACTACCTTTCCCAGGGTTTCACTGCAGCTGCTGCTGCTGCCAACCCCTTAGTCAGGTTTCTGCCCTCCTGGGGTCCATCCAGGCTTGGCCCAGGAAGGCAGAACAAAGGACTTCCTCAGACAGAGGGTGTTGCACCCTCTCCCTTTGGAAAAAGGTGTCAGGGCTGGGGAGGAGTAGCCTCCCCCAGCCTCTGGAAATGCTTTGATGGGCACAGATGGTGCCCATCTTTGCATAAGCCAGTCTACACCGGTTCAGGGATCCCCCAGCCCTGCTCTGGCGCAAAACTGGACAAAGGAAAGGGGAGTGACCACTCCCCTGACCTGCACCTCCCAGGGGAGGTGCCCAGAGCTCCTCCAGGGTGCCCCAGACCTCTGCCATCTTAGATTCAGAGGTGTGCTGGCACACTGGACTGCTCTGAGTGGCCAGGGCCAGCAGGTAACGTCAGAGACTCCTTCTGATAGGCTCTTACCTGTGTTACTAGCCTATCCTCCTTCCTAGGGGGGCAAACCTCCTTTTCTGGCTATTTAGGGTCTCTGCTTTGGGGAATCCTTCAGATACCGAATGCAAGAGCTCACCAGAGGAACTCTGCATCTCTCTCTTCACCTTCTGCCAAAGGATCGCCCGCTGACTGCTCAGGATGCCTGCAAAACCGCAACAAAGTAGCAAAGACGACTACTGCAACCTTGTATCGCTTCATCCTGCTGGCTTTCTCGCCTGTTTCCTGGTGGTGCATGCTCTGGGGGTAGCCTGCCTCTTTCTTGCACCAGGAGCTCTGAAGAAATCTCCCGTGGGTCGACGGAATCTTCCCCCTGCAACCGCAGGCAACAAAAGACTGCATCACCGTTCCTCTGGGTCCCCTCTCAGCACGACGAGCGTGGTCCCTGGAACTCAGCAACTCTGTCCAAGTGACTTCCACAGTCCAGTGACTTTTCAGTCCAAGTTTGGTGGAGGTAAGTCCTTGCCTCCCCACGCTAGACTGCATTGCTAGGTACCGTGTGATTTGCAGCTGCTCCAGCTCCTGTGCACTCTTCCAGGATTTTGTTTGTGCACAGCCAAGCCTGGGTCCCTCACACTCTAACCTGCAGTGCACAACCTTCTGAGTTGTCCTCCGGCGTCGTGGGACTCCCTTTTCTGACTTCGGGTGGACTCTGGTTCACTCCACTTCTAGGTACTTTTGCGGGTGCTGCCTGCTTCTGTGAGGGCTTCCTGACTTGCTGGGTGCCCCCTCTCTCTCCTCATCCAAGTGGCGACATCCTGCTCCCTTCTGGGCCACAGCAGCATTCAAAAACCCTAACTGCGACCCTTGCAGCTAGCAAGGCTTGTTTGCAGTCTTTCTGCGTGGGAACACCTCTGCAATCTTCTTCACGACGTGGGACATCCATCCTCCAAAGGGGAAGTTTCTAACCCTCTTCGTTCTTGCAGAAACCAAAGCTTCCTCCATCTGGTGGCAGCTTCTTTGCACCCTCAGCTGGCATTTCCTGGGCATCTGCCCACTCTCGACATTGTCGCGACTCTTGGACTTGGTCTCTTGTTTCACAGGTACTCAGGTCCGGACATCCACTGTTGTTGCTTTGCTGGTGTTGGTCGTCCTTGCAGAAACCCCCTATCACGACTTCTGTGCTCTCTGGGGGTTATAGGTGCACTTTACACCTACTTTTCAGGGTCTTGGGGTGGGCTATTTTTCTAACCCTCACTGTTTTCTTGCAGCCCCAGTGACCCTCTACAAGCTCACATAGGTTTGGGGTCCATTCGTGGTTCGCATTCCACTTTTGGAGTATATGGTTTGTGTTGCCCCTATACCTATGTGCTTCTATTGCAATCTACTGTAACTTTACACTGCTTGCATTACTTCCTTTTGCTATTGCTGCACATTTTTGGTATTGTGTACATATATCTTGTGTATATTTGGTATCCTCATACAGAGGGTACACACTGAGATACTTTTGGCATGTTGTCATAAAAATAAAGTACCTTTATTTTTAGTATATCTGTGTATTGTGTTTTCTTATGATATTGTGCACATGACACCAGTGGTATAGTTGGAGCTTTGCATGTCTCCTAGTTCAGCCTAAGCTGCTCTGCTATAGCTACCTTCTATCAGCCTAAGCTGCTAGAAACACCTCTTCTACACTAATAAGGGATAACTGGACCTGGTACAGAGTGTAAGTACCCCTTGGTACCCACTACAAGCCAGGCCAGCCTCCTACATTGGTTGTGCAGCGGTGGGATAAGTACTTGTAACTACTTACCTCTTTGTCATTTTGTACTTTTCATAAGAGAATAATATACAAAACAAGTTCAGTGTATGTACACCTAACCAAAAAGTTTTGCTTTTCTTCTCTTACACTATCTGCTAAGCGCTGAAAAGTACTCCTAAACTTTCTAAAAGTTTCAAAAAGTTGAAAAAGTTTTTTTTGTTTTTCTGTTCTTTAAAAAGTCATAAAACGTTTTCTCTCTTTCATCTGTCCCTAAACCTTTTTCTACCATGTCTGGTGTAGGAACTCCTCTTAATTTGGTCAATACAACTTATGGCCACCTTAACTTTAAGAGCCTAAGGAGTCTCTGCATTGATAGTGGTTTAGTGGTAGTAAAGAACCCTTCTAGAGATTTTCTGTCTAATATGCTTATTGAGAATGATAAGGCCCAGGTTGGCACCTCAGCTGAAAAGTTGATAGATAGCTCACACTCTGACTCAGGGAAGGCCCTTGAGGGAGTGTTACAGGGTTCCCTTCCTAACCTGCCCCTTAGCAGACCACCTAGCAATACTGGTAGTAATAGAAGCTCCCATCACAGTAGGGATGTTTTTGTTCCTGGAGGCCAGGTTGTTAGAGTGCCAACTGTTAGGGACAGGTCTCCCTCTGCTCATTCAAACCTTTCTTCTGTGTCAAAACATTCCCAACCCACCCACCCCGATGACAAAATATTAGAAAGGGAACTCAATAAGTTGAGAGTGGAAGAGACCAGGCTGAAGCTTAAACAGCAACAGCTGGCTCTAGACAGGGAATCCCTAGACTTAGAAAAAGAGAGACAGGGGTTGGGGTTTGGACCCCATAGTGGCAGCAGCAGTATTCCTGATAGCAATCCTGTTAAAGAGCATGATTCTAGGAATCTGAACAAGATAGTTCCCCCTTACAAGGAGGGGGATGACATTAACAAGTGGTTTGCTGCACTTGAGAGGGCCTGTATGGTACAGGGGGTCCCTCTAAGGCAGTGGGCTGCTATCCTATGGCTATCATTCAGTGGAAAGGGTAAGGATAGACTCCTTACTGTTAAGGAAAGTGATGCCAATAATTTTACAGTTTTGAAGAATGCACTCTTGGATGGATTTGGCTTAACCACTGAACAATACAGGATTAAGTTCAGAGAAACCAGAAAAGAGTCCTCACAAGACTGGGTAGACTTTTTTGACCAATCAGTGAAGGCCTTGGAGGGGTGGTTATATGGCAGTAAAGTTTCTGACTATGAAAGCCTGTACAATCTAATCCTGAGAGAGCAGATTCTGAATAACTGTGTGTCTGATTTGTTACACCAATATCTAGTGGACTCAGATCTGACCTCTCCCCAAGAATTGGGAAAGAAGGCAGACAAATGGGTCAGAACAAGACTGAACAGGACGCGCTAAAGACACCGGCTGGGGGCGGAAGCAGTTTGTCTCGGGCAGGAGCCCTTTAAATCTTCAGAAGCGCTCCCGCCTCGCGGGACGCGCCAAAGACACCGGCTGGGGGCGGAAGCAGTTTGTCTCGGGCAGGAGCCCTTTAAATCTTCGGAAGCGCTCCCGCCTCGCGGGACGCGCTAAAGACACCGGCTGGGGGCGGAAGCAGTTTGTCTCGGGCAGGAGCCCTTTAAATCTTCGGAAGCGCTCCCGCCTCGCGGGACGTGCCAAAGACACCGCCTGGGGGCGGAAGCAGTTTGTCTTGGGCAGGAGCCCTTGAAATCTTCGGAAGCGCTCCCGCCTCGCGGGATGCGCTAAAGACACCGGCTGGGGGCGGAAGCAGTTTGTCTCGGGCAGGAGCCCTTTAAATCTTCGGAAGCGCTCCCGCCTCGCGGGACGCGCGCGGGCAGTGCCTGGGCGAACCCCGGGCCGTTCTGCGCCCGTCAGCGACCGGAGGAGGCCGGGCTGGGCCATACCATTTTCATCCTGACTTCCGAGGTTGGTGACCAGCGGACGAACATACTTTACCCACCCGGACACCTAATATAGGTGAGCAGTACTTTAGGCCCTCCTGGCGTCTCAGCTTTTCTTAATAAAGCCCCAGTAGAGCAAAATAGGGTGGGAAAAGGAGAGGAAGAGCACCTACGGAAATAGACTGTCAAACTTTGGGGCTGGACCTAAGTGTCTTACCAAAAATGGGTAGACGGAAGGGGGGGATGCCTTTGGAAAAAGCCGGCAACAACAAGACTCTAGATGGCTTCCTCCAAAAAGCGGTAGGGGCATTAGAAAAAGAAATTGAATTGGTGGAGCGCCGTCTGACTGCCCCCCCACCAACGGATGCTCCATCGAAAACCCCACCACAACTTTTTTACCCACCAGCTTTCCAGCCTGCCCCGGCAACTCCACCACCAACTACCCAAACTACCCGAATGTCCGTCACAGAGCCCCTGGACAAAGCCATATATTCTTCAGAAACTACACAGCCTATGCCAGATAGGCCTGCACCCTCCCCAAAGCATAGCTCAAAGGGCAAAAGGAAACGAGGGGAGGTGAACTTAAAGAATAAACAGGCCCGTGTTTTGAACTCCCCCAATCATGCCGTGCCTACTCGGACCAAGGACTGCACACCTGCTAAGCTACCAATAACGGCAGCTTAGACACAGCTTTTATAATAGATTTTATAAAAGACGAGCTCTCCAAAAAACTACACCCTATAACAACTCGCCTATCAGCTATTGAGGAGAACTCGACGTTCTCATCAAACTTAACCAGCCAACCACCTCTTCCTCATCGGATTTACAATATTCGCAACAACATTTTCACCCATGCCCTCCAGTCAACAGTGCCAGTAGCCCTCCTCTATCATCAAGCACGGTTCACAATTCTCAATCACTTTGCCCTGATTCTTCGCATCAACCAGTGAAGGCTTCTACTGCTAGACTGGCCAATCCCCCTAAAACTTGGCACTCAAAGAGTGATCCCCTCTTCCCAAGGCGGACTGATGAAATTGCGTCTTCCATAAACATGGGCACAAAACTGCACAAGGATCATACCAACCCTCCAGCAGACCGGATGCATAGGGATCTAGGAACCAATATGAGAACTTTACACCTACCACCGGAAGCTTGCCCCTATGTACTTGTTATCACAAATGTTCCTAAGCTTAAGCCTAATATTCCCGAATCATTTACAGAACTGAAAAATAAGGTCATCCCCTGGCTACATAGATACGCTAGATTTGCTTTCTATATGATACCCTCAATATTAATGGTGAGGAGGGTGGGTTGGGTGGGTCCACTCAAAAACCCCGGTACAGGGGACTGTATTGTTATTAACTTCGATGCGCCTTCCCTTGTCCAACAGCTTTCCTTGAATGTGTGTCATTCTAACCCTCTAGGGGGAGTAATCTCACTTTGTAGGCTCCAGGCTTTTTACCCTCACAAAGCTGTACCAACTACTAAGGGGGTAACAATGTCACCCAGAGGTCCCACCAGGGTACAGATGCTGCCTGACTCTCAGCCGAGATGTAGCCCTTTTTCGCTCTCGCTTTCTGAAAATGATTGACTAAAAGCCAGCACTGAGTACAGTTCACTTCAACCTCAAGGTTCAAACAATTGGGATAAAAAGTACCCTATAGTCGGAAATAATGAAACTCACGAAATAGGGCAAGGCAACCCTGAGGTCGAACAAACCCCTACTGTAGACACCAGAGACCCTATGCCAATTTCCGCACTTGCTCAGTCAGATCTTTCTAAGTGTTCTGAAATCTGTATTGGGGGTGCAAATAAGGAGCGCAAGGTGATTGAGATCAATTTAGCTACAGATTTATTAGATCTCAGTAAACTTGGAGATTCATCACCATTTCAGACACTCGAACTGCTCACGCCACCCCCCGATCTAGACGGGGCAAGAAATATTTTGGGCAATACTGTAGTGGGAAACCCAAACATGGCTGGTATAGATACGATTGAAAAGGGTATAAAACTTCCTCACGGTACCCCATTTGCAAGAGAGAACCCTGTGGCCGAAGCTCCCCATGACAAAACAGATGGCCTAGATACCATCCTTAGTTGGAATATTGCAGGGTTGGAGAATAAAATGAACAACCCTGAATGGGGCAAATTTATAGACGAACATAAAATATGTCTTTTCCAAGAAACATGGGCATTGGAGCCCAAATACAGAATTGGTTACAAAAGTTACTGGGTCCCATCAACTAAGCTGAATTCAGGGAGACCCTCAGGTGGCCTGCTTATATGGCTCAGCTGTTCCTTTAAATGTCGGATTGAAACAATTGACTTGGGCTGCCCTGATTTAATGGGTTTATCAATACCATCCCTTAGTGAGAAACCACTTTTAATAATCAATATTTATAATAGGAGCCTGGGTAGCAAATACGAGTCCGACACATTGACTATTTTGGACAGCTTTCTTTCTTGTAAATCACCTTCCCACTTTATTCTTATTGCTGGAGATTTTAATGTTACTTTTGAACCCTACTCGCTGGCCCAGGAACTATACAAAGATGAAGACGCCTACTGGGGTATCCCTCAACTGGTATCAAGCAAAAGACCAAAAATAAATAGATTAACACATCAGGTTGTGGATATTACACTGGCACATGGCCTGCGGGCTTGCAATGGTCGTTCCCGCTCGGACCCTAATCTTCATCCTACATTCAGGCGCGGGGCACAGAAGAGCCAGATAGACTATATTTTGCTTGATATCCGCCTGTGGGGCTATATGGCTGACATGAACATTGTAGAACATGAGGAAAGTGACCACGAACCATTGATTTTATCTCTTAGGAACCTATTACCCCTACTTGAAGTCTCCTGTTCCAAGACCCACGAACAACAGCTCGCACTGACCAACAATAGACGAAATGTCAGATGGGAATCCCTGAACACCGACACAGCCACCTTGGCATCTGCGTACAGGCAGTTGGCTGATCACATGGATCGTATATCTCAGTCTTTAGAAGACAGTGGTGGGCTTATAGCAGCCCACACACAATTTTTTAATTCTCTAAAAAATCTTTTTACTAAAGAGTCTGCAAAAGAAGTTAAAAAGAAGTGTAACGCAAGGTGGTTCAACGCCGCATGCAGGGAAGCACAGCACAAACTGCTGAGAGCTTTAAGAGGAGGCCAGTCAGATCATATAAGGGAAGCCAGGAAAGATTATAAACAGGAACAAGGTAGAGCCCGTAGGACATGGGATGAATCTAGATGGGTCTCCCTCCTGGAGTCTGCTAAAATAAATGACACCTTGATATTTTGGAAATTGGTGGCTGATGCCAGCGAAGAACCTAATTGTTCGCCTGGTGCCTCAATACTCCCTGTAGAGTGGACAGATCATTTTTCCCGATTATATTCTGGGATCACTGGTGTTACTTCCAGGGAATTGACCCATACCATGATTACTGAGACCCCCAAAATTGAATTTACCCTGGCAGAAACTAAGGCTGCGATCGCTTCATTGAAATGGGGAAAGGCCCCCGGCCTTGATAAAATACCAGGCGATTTATACAAGACAAACCCAGATATATGGGCCCCATATCTGAACCTCATTTCCAATGCGGTAACTGCAGGAGCACCTGTCCCGAGCTCCTGGATGGGAGCAGAGATAGTTCCCATCTTTAAGAAAGGTAACCCCTCTAACCCTGTTAACTACCGCCCAATCTCCTTACTCGACAACTTCCAAAAACTTTTTGCAAAGCAAATTTTGTCCCGTCTAGAAGAATGGATTCTGGAAACCAATGCCATTTCTGATTTGCAAGCAGGGTTCAGGCCAGCAGTTAGTACCATAGATCAGGTGCTAAGATTTTTAACAATAAAATGGAAGACTGTGGAAGTAGGAGGGGGCAACCTTTTTGTAGTTTTTATTGATCTTAGAGCTGCATTTGATTTGGTCCCTAGAAACCAGTTATGGCTGACACTAGCCAATATGGGTGTCCCACATGGCCTTTTGAAACTTATCACCCGACTACACGAGAATACTTATGCTCAAATTAGGAGCGGCAAGAATGGTGATCTAACAGAATCAGTGGCTATTGAGAGGGGAGTCAGACAGGGGTGTGTTTTGGCCCCAACCCTTTTTCTTTTATACATAAATAATTGTATTAAGTATTTAGCAAATTGCACTAATGATTCCCCAAAGATGGCCGGGACCAAAGTTCCATGCTTACTTTATGCAGATGACACTATTCTCCTGTCCAAATCACCCATGGGAATCCAGAATCTGGTTAACCAGTTCGGTGTATTCTGCAGAGATTACGGGTTAGACATAAATCTTAAGAAAACTAAACTCATGATATACAGTACCCCGAACAAGAAGCTTAGAGCAAATATAAAGATGGATTCAATTCTTTTGGAGAGGGTAATGGAATACGATTATTTGGGCATCAGACTATCTGATAAGGGCAGCTGGGATCCAGCTATAAGGAAAGGGGCATTAACAATCAGCCAAAGATGTGGAGTGATAGGACGTAAAGCTAGCACTGCAACAAGCCCCCTCTGACCCTCATCTCTGAAATATACAAAGCCCAAATCCGTGCCGCGGCCCTATATGGAGCGGAACTTTGGGGATCTCACAGACAAATGGACACTCTTCAAATCAAAGAAAATAATTTCCTTAGACACATATCCAGCCTGGGGAAGGGCACGCCGATGCTCCCCCTAAGACTGGACCTGGGTCTAAATAGTATTAAAGATACAGCATACTTAAGACCACTTCTGTACTGGGTCAGACTATGGAAAACGGATGAACTCAAACCCTTCAGGTCAGCAGTTAAAGAACTATTGCCACCTTGCTATGGATGGGAAAAAGTACGGTGGCTAAGGGAGATGAAAGCGGCTTGGGTTAAACTGAATTTATCCCATTATTGGGAGAATCCCGAGATGATTCCTGGTAACGCTAAACGCCTGATCAAAGACCGTTATTGGGAAAAGATCTATGAGGAATCTCTCGGCTCAAATGGGTTAGGTCGGCTGACAGCAGAGTTTCTGTTGGTTAAGCACGAACCTCTGCCTGAAAGCTTCCTGGATCTCCCTATACCAGCCCGTGCTCGCTCTTTATTACTTCAGTTCAGATATGGAACATTGGCAGTCAACAGCTTCACGGCTTGCTGGTCGACTAATAGTTCCTTATCTGACAAATGCATAAACTGCCATCTATGCAAGGAAACTTCTGAGCATGTCCTATTTTTCTGTCCTCTGTACAAATGCCCTCGAGGGAAGTGGATTACCCCTCTGTGCAAAACACTGTTATCACAAAACCGTAACAGTGTATATAGAATATGCAAATATGATACTTCCATGCTGATAGTGAGTTCTGTTTCTAAATATCTGGCAGCAGCATGGAAAATCCGCAGTAGGATCACTATAGATCTTAATCTACCGGTTGAAGAACGGTCTAGAAGTTAAGGAACTAGTACCCTGTTATATTAGTCTGGGATTTTAAATAAAACTATTAGTGCGACCTATCGAGGATAAAAGACTGTATCCCCGAGCATGCTGTCTAGTGGGTTACCCCAACTGAAGCGACCTATAGCTCCTCAGCATATATAATTTTATAAATGGCAAGATGCAATTTATTTGATCAACTTATTCAATAGAACTGATTAACTTAGGGCATCATTTTCCACTGGTTGACTTCTAACTTTTGCTAATAGGAGCTATTGTATGTAGTTTTTATGTCTTATTTTATGTATAAACCCGTTTTAGAATGGTTTTTATGCTTTTAACAACTGATTAGTATCATTTTAGCATTCAGCGTCTTGCATAGGGTAAGATCCAGAGACTATTTTGAGAGTTTTGTCTTAATTATTTATGAAACTTTTTATGTAGTTTTATGAACTTTTTTTTTTTTTTTCTGTATTATTTGCCAATGTCTTTTTTATTTTTTTATTATGCAATGGTTTATGGCTTCTATCTTTTCGTATGTATGATTACTTTTAACTTCTCAAATGGTCCAAATCTGGACCGAATAAACTATTGATTGATTGACTGAACAGAAAAGTTCATACAGGGGGTGACAAGGATGGCAAGAAGAAAGATGGTGAGAAATCTCAGGATAAGCATGGGGATAAGGGTAAAACCAAAGATCCTTCTTCACATCCTAAACACTCTTCAGGGGGTGGGGATAAATCAAATTCTTCCTCTTCTTCACAACATACACACATTAAAAAGCATTGGTGCTTTGTGTGTAAAAATAAAGGCCATAGGCCAGGGGATATGTCCTGTCCAGGTAAACCCCCTGAGCCTACCACCACTAATACATCAAACTCTAGTGCCCCTAGCAGTAGTGGTAATAGTGGTGGGACTGCTGGTAACAGTCAAACCAAGGGTGTAGTTTGGGTTCACTTATGGGTCCATCATAGAAACTGGGGTAGTCAGTCCCAAGACAGTTTCTGTCACACCTGGTGGCATTGGCCGTGCCACACTGGCTGCTTGTTCCCTCTCATTTCTACTGAAATAAAAAAGCAAAGGAGAGAAAAAGGCCTGAAAACTCAGGATCCCTCTCCAACAACAGGTAAAAAGGGTATCACAGTATCCCCTAACCACCCTACCATTCAGGATACCATTCTTGTGGTGGGAGAAACCTCTCCTGGGGTGGCACCTGTTCCAAGGGAATCATCAGCTGGCATAGCTGTACCCCCTGAGGTGGAAGTACCTCTCTGTGGGATAACTAATATTGGTGAGAAAAAGAGCACCATTTTAGTTAACATGGAGCATCCCTCCAACCCTCCCAGAGAAACTTTAGTGCAGAAACCCTGCACTGCCTCACAACACTTAGGACAGCAGCCCTGCCCTAGTGTGGAGCTCAAAGGACTGCATCCCTGCCCTGCTCCAACTCAAGAGAAACAGCATCCCTGTTCTCTCTTACATCCATATGGACAAGGTTTTTGCCCAGCTATGGCTTTACTGAGGCAGAATCCCTGTCTGGCATTCTCATCACTAGAAATAGGTCCAGTGGACAATTCCAACTGTTCTAAACTAAAACTTACCGATAGAAACTCTGAAAATATATCTTCACATTGTTGGTTAGCTAAAAAACTTCAAACAGGGTGGTTTACATCCCCACAGGGAAGTAACCATATAGTGGATGATAAAGGGAGTAACCAGTCTATTGCAGAGCTACTCTCACTTATCACCACTTAGACAATAAAGTCTCAACTGGCCAAGGTTAGCCTTATTGTCCTTCATTTGGGGGGGGGTGTCAGAAAATAGCTTCTTTCTAGCCTTGTTACCCCCACTTTTGGCCTGTTTGTGAGTATATGTCAGGGTGTTTTCACTGTCTCACTGGGATCCTGTTAGCCAGGGCCCAGTGCTCATAGTGAAAACCCTATGTTGTCAGAATGTTTGTTATGTGTCACTGGGACCCTGCTAGCCAGGACCCCAGTGCTCATACGTTTGTGGCCTATATGTATGTGTTCCCTGTGTGATGCCTAACTGTCTCACTGAGGCTCTGCTAACCAGAACCTTAGTGGTTATGCTCTCTCTTCTTTACAAATTGTCACTAACAGGCTAGTGACCAATTTTACCCATTCACATTGGCATACTGGAAGACCCTTATAATTCCCCAGTATATGGTACTGAGGTACCGAGGGTATTGGGGTTCCAAGAGACCCCTATGGGCTGCAGCATTTCTTTTGCCACCCATAGGGAGCTCTGACAATTCTTACACAGGCCTGCCACTGCAGCCTGAGTGAAATAACGTCCACGTTATTTCTCAGCCATTTACCACTGCACTTAAGTAACTTATAAGTCACATATATGTCTAACCTTCACCTGGTGAAGGTTGGGTGCTAAGTTACTTAGTGTGTGGGCACCCTGGCACTAGCCAAGGTGCCCCCACATCGTTCAGGGCAAATTCCCTGGACTTTGTGAGTGCGGGGACACCATTTCACGCGTGCACTATACATAGGTCACTACCTATGTATAGCGTCACAATGGTAACTCCGAACATGGCCATGTAACATGTCTAAGATCATGGAAGTATCATCCCAATGCCATTCTGGCATTGGGGAGACAATTCCATGATCCCCTGAGTCTCTAGCACAGACCCGGGTACTGCCAAACTACCTTTCCCAGGGTTTCACTGCAGCTGCTGCTACTGCCAACCCCTCAGACAGGTTTCTTCCCTCCTGGGGTCCAGCCAGGCTTGGCCCAGGAATGCAGAACAAAGGACTTCCTCAGAGAGAGGGTGCTACACCCTCTCCCTTTGGAAAAAGGTGTCAGGGCTGGGGAGGAGTAGCCTCCCCCAGCCTCTGGAAATGCTTTGATGGGCACAGATGGTGCCCATCTCTGCATAAGCCAGTCTACACCAGTTCAGGGATCCCCCAGCCCTGCTCTGGTGCGACACTGGACAAAGCAAAGGGGAGTGACCACTCTCCTGACCTGCACCTCCCAGGGGAGGTGCCCAGAGCTCCTCCAGCGTGCCCCAGACCCCTGCCATCTTGGATTCAGAGGTGTGCTGGCACACTGGACTGCTCTGAGTGGCCAGGGCCAGCAGGTGATGTCAGAGACTCCTTCTGATAGGCTCTTACCTGTGTTACTAGCCTATCCTCCTTCCTAGGTAGCCAAACCTCCTTTTCTGGCTATTTAGGGTCTCTGCTTTGGGGAATTCTTCAGATACCGAATGCAAGAGCTCACCAGAGTTCCTCTGCATCTCTCTCTTCACCTTCTGCCAAAGGATCGACCACTGACTGCTCAGGACGCCTGCAAAACCGCAACAAAGTAGCAAAGACGACTACTGCAACCTTGTATCGCTTCATCCTGCTGGCTTTCTCGCCTGTTTCCTGGTGATGCATGCTCTGGGGGTAGCCTGCCTCCTTCTTGCACCAGGAGCTCTGAAGAAATCTCCCGTGGGTCGACGGATTCTTCCCCCTGCAACCACAGGCAACAAAAGACTGCATCACCGGTCCTCTGGGTCCCCTCTCAGCACGACGAGCGTGGTCCCTGGAACTCAGCAACTCTGTCCAAGTGACTCCCACAGTCCAGTGACTCTTCATTGGTGGAGGTAACTCCTTGCCTCCCCACGCTAGACTGCATTGCTAGGTACCGCATGATTTGCAGCTGCTCCGGCTCCTGTGCACTCTTCCAGGATTTCCTTCATGCACAGCCAAGCCTGGATCCCTGACACTCTAACCTGCAGTGCAGAACCTTCTGAGTTGTCCTCCGGCGTCGTGGGACTCCCTTTTCTGACTTCAGGTGGACTCCGGTTCGCTCCTCTTCTAAGTGCCTGATCCGGTACTTCTGCGGGTGCTGCCTGCTTTTGTGAGGGCTCCCTGACTTGCTGGGCGCCCCCTCTGTCTCCTCATCCAAGTGGCGACATCCTGGTCCCTCCTAGGCCACAGCAGCATCCAAAAACCCTAACCACGACCCTTGCAGCTAGCAAGGCTTGTTTGCGGTCTTTCTGCGTGGGAACACCTCTGCAAGCTTCTTCACGACGTGGGACATCCATCCTCCAAAGGGGAAGTTTCTAGCCCTCTTCGTTCTTGCAGAAACCAAAGCTTCTTCCATCCGGTGGTAGCTTCTTTGCACCCTCAGCTGGCATTTCCTGGGCATCTGCCCACTTTCGAAATTGTCGCGACTCTTGGACTTGGTCCCCTTGTTTCACAGGTACTCAGGTCCGGAAATCCACTTTTGTTGATTTGCTGGTGGTGGTCATCCTTGCAGAAACCCCCTATCACGACTTCTGTGCTCTTTGGGGGTTATAGGTGCACTTTACACCTACTTTTCAGGGTCTTGGGGTGAGCTATTTTTCTAACCCTCACTGTTTTCTTACAGCCCCAGCGACCCTCTACAAGCTCACATAGGTTTGCGGTTCATTTGTGGTTCGCATTCCACTTTTGGAGTATATGGTTTGTGTTGCCCCTATACCTATGTGCTCCTATTGCAATCTACTGTAACTTTACACTACTTGCATTACTTCCTTTTGCTATTACTGCATATTTTTGGTATTGTGTACATATATCTTGTGTATATTTGGCATCCTCATAATGAGGGTACTCACTGAGATAATTTTGGCATATTGTCATAAAAATAAAGCACCTTTATTTTTAGTATATCTGTGTATTGTGTTTTCTTATGATATTGTGCATATGACACCAGTGGTATAGTAGGAGCTTTGCATGTCTCCTAGTTCAGCCTAAGCTGCTCTGCTATAGCTACCTTCTATCAGCCTAAGCTGCTAGAAACACCTCTTCTACACTAATAAGGGATAACTGGACCTGGTACAGAGTGTAAGTACCCCTTGGTACCCACTACAAGCCAGGCCAGCCTCCTACAACCGCTCACAGCACATTTGCTTGCACATGGTCTAACGAACCAGCGGGGGGCCAGTCACGTTTGTGGTGGCCGCCCATGCAGCCTATAGAACTGAACTTTTTTACTCTTGGGTCACATTTCCAGCAGCTGATGAGAATTCAAATACAATTTCACACCTACACGTTCGCGAACACCCCTGGACAGTACAGGGCGTATGCATATTTAGAGATACCTCTATCTTATCAAGAACATAATAATTGGCTTGATGGCGCCCTACCCCATGCCGTATTACCTGTTAGGCTAGGTCCACTAAGTAATGATGGTCCTACCTGGCCTTTATTGGCTACATATACCCCACATCCAGCGGTTGCTAACATGGCGGTGGCTGAAGTTCGTTGTTTATATACAGACTTAACGGCTACATATAGACGTTTAGTTCAATTTGTAATGCAGACATTAAACACAAACCCAGCGCGTGCTGCTCCAGTGCAACAACATGCAGTTGCTCCAGGTATCAATCCGGTGACTGTACACTCTATTATGGGAAAGGTCCCAGCCAAACGGGAAGAGACTCCATTTTGTCTGGTGCAAAAAATGTATACGCTGGAGGCAGTATTTCCCAATAAGGGACCCCAGGATAAACATAGGATATTAACAATGTGTTTACCGTTTGGTATGGTTCCCACAGTGGAACATTGTAATACATGGGGCACAATGTTTGCCGCGCTCTACACAACGGCACACGGTACACCGACATTAGCGAACTTACGGGAAGTGCTTAAACAAATTCAGGATGAATATGGGGCTGCCCCAGCCTTAGATTTGGGGATGCAACTGATGGGCAATTTTGCCACGTTTTTTTCAATTATATTGAGTAATCTAAAAGGGGAGGCAGTGGCACTAGCGGTGCGTATGCGTCTTCGTGACGTCCCGCAACTAGATCAGGAGCGGGAGCTGCCTAAAATAATAGCGGAAACATATTCCAGTATCGGTCGTGATAGCCTAGGGGCTAGACCACAGGATCCACAGTTTCAGGGAAAGGTTAGTAAAGATACTACTAAACAACAACAACCTGAGGGTAATAAAAAGCGCTGGGAGAAAAAACAACAGACACCTAAAAAAGAAAGGGGAGAATCTCAGAGACCAGAGACCCCGCAGACAAGATATAATCTCAGAAATAGGGATAATTTGAAAACGCCTGATGGATATCAATACACTGATACACGCCAATCTCGTTCCTTTGAGGACTCATCTGAAAAGAGAAATGAGAGAGGTGGGCGATCAGAGCGGAGAACAGAGTACGAGAAGCCAAGACAGGATTCACAACGCTCCTTGGAGGTTTCTGTCAAGAAGGAAGAGAAACCAAGCCAACAAAAACAACAGTTTAAAAAGAAAAAAGTGGCGGCAGTCTCGGTTAGACATGCCACACAGGAAGAGAGTTCTCTTGAAGAACAAGACATGGGCACTAGCACTGCTAGACAGCACGGCAGAGGTACCAATAGTTCACCAGAATCTTTTAGAGCATCTGGAGGTGAAAGCAACTGATGACTTCATACAAGTCGAAACAGCAGATATGCGTGTCTCTGATCCCAATAGGGTATATACAGTAACTTTACAATTGGAAGGGGACATTGAGCGCACTATAAACGCCATCTTTTGGGATTGTGTAGTCAAGATATATGACATTTTGCTGGCCGAACAGGATTGGCCCCCTGACTTTGTTCGCTACTGTCCAGTTGGGGAGGAGGTTATTAAACCTTCTTTCTCACCACTTGTTCCAGAGGAACTTGCAGAGTCATATAGCATTAAATGGGCTCTGGCACAAGCACCCGCCTTATATGGAAATCATGTGGGTGGGATAGGGATTCTCCTTATCATGTAATTCCGATTAAGGGCGAACCTCAGCCACAACCGCAATATCCCATAAAATATGAAGCAAGGGCATCGGTAAGAGACATACTTACACAATTAGAGTACCAGGGAGTAATTGAACCCTGTGTCTCGCCGATGAATAATCCCTTATTCCCTGTAGCTAAACCGGACCATTCTTATAGAATAGTGTTGGACTACAGACATTTGAACGGACATACACGTACATATGCTATACAAAACTCACATAGCGCAGCAATAATGAATAACATTGTGCGTAAAAAATACAAAACAACTTTGGATATCTCTAATGGTTTTTTTCTGCCAGAATATAGCGCCCGAAAGCAGGGATTTTATGAGCTTTAGTGCGTTTGGCTCTCAGAAATTTTTTTGTTGTTTGCCTCAGGGGTATAAGAATAGCCCAGGACTGTTTTCAGCTCGTGTGACGGAAATTTTGCACGAGTTGGACCCTGAAGCGTTGTCATATGTTGATGATATATATCTCACAGATGACGAGTTACTACAACATTTAAGGCGAGTAGCCCGCATTGTTGTGGGATTTGCAGAAATTGGCTACAAATTTAACTTCAAAAAATCGAAAATTGCCTTCCTCAGCATCATTTTCTTGGGATATGAGCTGTCGAACGAGGGTAAGAGCCTGGCGCCACACTTTTTAGAAAGATTTACACAATTGCAACCTCCTAATACCTTTGCCCAGATTTTTCAAATAGATTTTGGACGATCGAGCATACACACACTCTTCAAGAATTGCAAACTGATCTCCTAGCTGCAAAGCATTTACACACACAGACAATAAGACACATCTGGTCATCAGGGTTATAGCTGGGGCAGTTGGATTTACGTATGTCACCTTTAATGAAGGTGAGACAGTCCCGATAGGATACAAGTCTCACTTGTATTCTACTGCAGAACAATGATTTGCACCAACAGAGAAGATTCTCACTGCTGTACAGATGGCTGTTATTAAAGAGCGACCTCTTGCCCAGGGAAAACGCATTATAGTTGTTTCCCCATTCCGGCCCTAGAGGCTGTTACAAAAGCGAGTGTTCCTAATGCGAAAGCATTACACCGCGATGGATACAATGGGCCACGTCTTTGACAGCCACTGATGTAGATTACATTTTTGACCCAAAGCTACAGACACAGGAATTTCTCCAGTATGAAATTGAATACCCAGTTCCCGCTGACACGCTGCCTATTGATCAATATCAAGTAGTCATGTACACCGATGGCTCTGCGCAGCCCGCGGTGGGAACAAAACACCAATATTCTGCTGCATGTGCAGTAGTGAGCGGCCATATGGAGGGGGAGAAGTTCTGCCCCCAGCATACTTATACACAAACATTGGGGGACTGTACGGCACAGTTGGCTGAGCTTAAAGCTCTATTGCTGACCTTGGAACATACGGATCCAACACAGTTTACACTGCTTGTTTGTGATTCCTATTACTGTGTCCAGTCTTTTAATGAATATTTGCATTACTGGCGATTGAATGGGTTCAGAGATTCCAAGGGTAACACCATAAAACACAGATTGCTGTGGGGGAAGGTAGCAGATCTGAAGGAGACGCTACCTAAAGTCCATGTTGTACATACTCTTGGACACCAGCGCATTGGAATACACGTTGCTGGGAATACTTTGTCTGATGAAGCCGCGAAATCAGCAGTGGCAGTTGCCACTGTGGCTGCAGTTACTCGTTCGAGTTCCAAACCAGACACAGAGATTTTGGCAGCCATAAAAGCTACGGTTGATAGCACGCCTTATCCTAGAGGATTTCCATCTAAATATCAATACTTCATGGGTAGTATGCTAAATGCTGAGGTTAAAATACCAGGCGTAGGTGTACGCGAGATGCCCAATAAAATTGTACGACCTCAATTGATTACTGCAGCGCATGAAGGGGTGGCGTCTGCAAATGCTGGCGTGGCCGCCACAATTTCGCTGTTACAGGCTCGTTACTGGTGGCCTGGTCTCTGTAAAGAGACGAAGCAGTATGTCCTTTGTTGTGACATCTGTCAACAAATTAAAGTTTCAACGGCTAAGCGCCCGCCACAGATGCCCCTTCTAATATCAAGTAAACCGTTACAGTGTGTGTACTTGAACCATTGTGGTCCGCTGACACCAGATAGTGCATACAAATATATTTTGGTGGCTGTAGATTCTTGCTCCAGATTTGTGTGGGTGTGGCCACAACGCTCGGCTGACGCTCGAACTGTTATTAAAGATTTGCGTATCTTTGTCGGTACATATACAGTTGCGGCTTTCCATTCGGACCAGGGCCCTGCTTTTGCCTCAAAGGCATTCAAAGACGCCATGGCTTCATTGGGGGTCCATCTCCAGTTCTCGTCTCCATTTCATCCCGAGGGAAATTCCGTCATGGAGCGTTTAAATCGCGATTTAAAGCAATCCTTAACGGCCAGAGTTATAGGTACGGGTCGTAGTTGGCTAACCCACCAATATGGAGTACAGAGAGCACTAAATAACTTGCCTAGAAGGTCCTTGGGGGGTTGTACTTCATATGAGTGCCTGTTCGGAACACGGATGTTTGTTCCAGATCTAGATGGTCCTGGTGTGGAGGTGGCGGAAAGGCCTTTTGACATAAATGATCGTGTCACTGTTTTGCAGGATTTACAACAATTCCGTGAGGATAACTCTTCTGCCAGTGCTGCCTCCACAGGAATTAAGGATGAACCAGTGACGCCTACTGGTTGGGTTCCCAGAGTTGGGGATCTTGTGCGTGAAAAGGTCGCAGTAAAAAATAATTTGGCCCTTCGTATCGAGCACCAGTCCCTGTGCTGGGAATACACGGAACAAGAACTGTGATTTTACCGCCGTTACCAGGTGCCAAAGAAAATCGCTTTGTCTCCATCGACAATGTCAAGTTACAACATGTGGCCGATTCTGCACAGCAGACCAAGAGGAACACCCAGTAGTTTCCGAATCCCTCTCACTTCTGGCGAAGATGTTCCGCTCCAAGTGATTTACACCAAAGCTGTTGCCTCTCCGAGCTTGGGGAGGGTGGAAGATGATCTTGCGATAGTTCCACTAACAACCAATTATTTGGACACCTTTGATCGAGTCACTGTGACTGCTGATGTTGATGGTGGTGTTATCTATAGTGTACCACCGCGAGAGACACCTACTACTCCTTTGTTTATGGCGGCACCCTTTGCGAGAACTGCCTCCGGCTGCTTTAACACCAACGACGATGGTCTATCGGACTCTTTGTCCTCTTCAACACCTGACCCAGGTCCACGTAAGCTGATGTATTGGCTTAAAGATACATATTTTGTTTTTCCTTGGAACTATCTGTGGCTTTTCATGACTCTAATGGCTTTTTTTCTGTGGATAGGGTTTGTCGTTACCTTTTTTCTGTTAATACATGGTCATTTTCTTCCTGAGAGATCAATGGTTGAACAGGTGGAAGAGGTGTTGAAGCCACATTTTTCCTCACATAAGGTTCGAAGAGACTTGTCCTTTGTGAACATTTCTGCAGTGCCAATTCAGGATGGGATTGTGTGGGATAGAGTAATGTTTGATATATATGGTCCCACTGAGATAATTCAAATACTGTATGTTCTAAAGTTATTAATGAATGATATAGTAATACCAGGCATTGTATCTGATGATTGGGACGTGAAGACAGTTGATTCCATGTTGACAGAGTTACAATATTATACTGTCTATGAAAATGAAGATGTTTACCAATTTAAAGATAATTATGGTGACATGTTTTGTTACAATTACTATGGGCACCACTTTATTCATAAAGCCAGTAGTCCTAAGACAATATTTGACTACACGCAATGGGAGCATTGCCCGACTCCCCCGCAAGGGAGTTCTAAAACATATTCTGACAAATTTGCATATTTTTCTGGGCATCATCAAATGAATGCTAAGTCATATTATTTTAAATTAACTCCATACACGAATAAGCAAATTTTGTTGACTAATACGAAATTCCTGTATTCTAATTTGTTTGTTTCCCAACTGTCTATTGAGGGCTATGAATATTGGTAAAAAAATGCTGATTTGAAAAGTGTTTGGGGAACAAAACATTGGCAGGCGCAGGGTAGAGAAACATTGTTTAGAGCGTGTCTCATTCCTGTCCAAATGATTTTCTTAAATGACACTGTGCAACAGACTAGCTGTTTAGGCTTAGCGACAATTAGAGAATTGAATGTGCCTGGCATACCTGTCCCTTCCAAAATGAAAGATTGCCAGAAATATATCAATGCCACTTTTAGTGAGCTTACAGAGTGAGTCCAGAATGGTACAATTAACACTTCATTGACACGTCCAGGCGGGTGATTATTGTGGCCCATAGACACAAATGGGTGTCATCAACGTTTTGTCACTTCCTCTGGGGGTTTCAGGACAAGTAGGGCAGACACTCGCTACATATCACCTGAACATGCTGATATCATTACTACATATAGCGTGGGAAATTATGTCAACAATGGTTAAAATCATCCACGCTAGATGCAGTTAAGACACATCTCACGCTCCTGTCTAATTACACTAACTTGCAAGATTTTTTGTCAGGCCCGAAAATACCCCGTAGGAAATGTTTTTTATACGAAGTATACAATGAAATATGGAAACTTTCCCAACAGGAGGCTGCGGCCCGGTTAAGGCAGATAGATCAGGAACATTTGAAACAGGCATTGGCTGTTGTGGATAATGGGATTCACACCCTGTCCAACCATATCTATACCATTGACAACATTGTTTCTTCTGCTATAGACATTATTCGATCAGACATGTCTTCTTTATATCATGGACAAAGCCAGACGAGGTCCATTATGCAGTTGGGTTGGACACTTCAGACACTGAAGGCGGGTCGCGTTCCATGGCAGCACATCAGAGCCAGGGAGATATTTTATCCCTTTAATTTGACACGTCAACAACAACTGATGGCGAAGAAGGAGGTGACTTATGTTATGTGAAATATTGAAAAATTGGAGAGATTGCCTTTTACTGTGGCGGAGATTCCTTCCGCTGAATGGTTAATACACGGGGTTATTAATCTGCCTATTTCCACATTACAATTCACTTCTTGTTTAAAACATGTTCCGGTGGGCAGATATGAAAGGTTGGGAGACAGGTATATACATGAGGTGTGGGAGCTTCCCTTTTTATACAGATGTCTTAATGGCATGAGAGAAGTTTTTCTTAGCGGTAGTGAATGCGAGACTTCTGTCAGCCATTCAATGGTTTGTAAGCAGCTGTCCTTGCATGGGGCATGTAATGCCTCAGTTGCGAACTTGGCTTGCTATCTAAAGGGAGTTCTGGTCCCCTTGATTAAAAACACATTCCAGGTGCTTTCAAACGGCAGCTACGTCCTCCTTAATAGTTAAGACTGTTGTGGCATGCGGGCCGGAATAGTTTACGTAGGTCGTTACTTGCTGCGGGAATGTGTTATTTCCTCCCACTAAATTAAGGGAGGTGGCAGATATCTGGCCTCACATTGCTACTTCCAAGGTGAATTTCGACAAGTTGAGTCGACTAAAGGCTCTATTGTTTCAAAAGCATGTGGCCCTTACGTCTGCACGTGAGACCTACGCACTTTAGGTGGCAAGGTCGTTGGCAGAAATACAGTCCCTGTTAAACACTAATTTTCCGAGCCACTTTCGTGAACTCGTGGGACGTATATTTAATGCGTCCAACACGCCTGGACTAGCAAATTTTTTCAAAGCCGTATGTGTTGGTTTTGCTCACACCTTCTCTTCCATTTTCGGTTTGATACCTTCGGCTATTCATTCTATTTTCGGAAGCATTTTTGGAGGATTTCCGATAACTGTGGCTTTTTTGGCTGGTGTTTTGCTGTTGCTGTTGTTTTTCCGCAATGGCTGTCCCGCCGCAACAAGAGCGAATGTGGGCGCTCCCATCGGTGCAGCTGTGTCGTGAACGCATGATGCAGCACTTTGGAGCAACACCCCTGGGACATTTAGAGTGTGACTGGTCCCTGTAATTCAGACCAGTTTTGGATTGTGTGCTTCCCGTGTTTCGGTGCCTTTGGTGCTCCTTTGAACATGCACTAGCTCTCTGTCTCTCAATGCAGCGCCCCCCAGTGGTTGATGCTGATCTGTTGATGTTCCCGGTAAGGGCTCATTCCCAGATATGCGCACTGCGGCTGCGTTTGCTTCGTGAGGCTGTTTACGAGATACCCTTCCTGGAGGGAGATGATATTTACTCGTTCATAGGCCCTACATGGGATGCCGCCTTGGATGGTTCTGGGGCTCTGGAACACACCTGCTCCATGATAGTGTTTGGCGTGGATTTTCCAGTCTTGTCATCTGCGAAGTGGAGAATATCCTGCTTTCCGTGACTTCCATTTGAATTGGATTTGTTCAAAATTGACATTGTTATATGAATTTGGCTCTCACGTCACATGCTTATTTTAAATTTTAGAGTTTTGTGCTTTGATGTCCTCTGGACTTGTCGAAATGTGGTTTGTAGATTTTTAAATCTAGGGCATATATTTTTTTTTTGCTTTGATTAGAACCACTTTCTACCGACAAGGGGAAGGTGTAGTGTAGCCATTTTTGTGTAGCTCTTGTGCGTTTGCTTCAGGCGTTAGGCCTTTGTGCACTTTGCCCTAGATGCATTTTATTCATTTGCTTACAGCATCGGGCCTTTGTGCACTTTGCTCGAGATGCATTTTATTTAGCCTAACACTGTTATTTTTCAAATAGCCAGTTCCACGGTCTTGTTTCATTTTCTTATATCACAATGTTTAGCCTACTTCAGCACTGGAGTTCTCAAATAATACATTCTTGCTCACTCTGTGCTTCAGTCAAGGATACAGTCTGATACATTGCCGATAGACGTGGTAGGAGTTTAATCTTTGGTTTATAGACGATACACATTCTTACGTAGGGACATTTTGTTAGCACATCGACATGTTAGTTATAAAAACACTTCATAGTCCTAATACAGGTAAGAGGGAGATTCCGACCAGGGAACCACAACTAGAAGCTGACTGCCCTCTTGCAGATGCTGATCCAGATCACAGGCCTTTGCTCAGGTATGAGGGTTGATGTCTTCCCAGGGAATCTGAAAGGCAAGCTTAGAGCTTAACATGCTGTGCTCGAAATAGAACTTAATTACAGAGAACGTAATCTGTTAACACTATGATAGCGTTATTCTTATGTTTCACTCTCCTCGTTACTATTTCAATCCTACTGTGTTGTATGGTTCTGGTTATTGCGGCTCACGCCTTATTATCTAAAATGCAGTTGTTTTATTAAATCAATCTATAAAACTTAAACTGCCTTTGTCATTTGTATATGAGATCATACCGAATATGAGAGAGCTGGTTGGGATCTGAGTGACCACGACTTCCCTGAGAAGTTCTAAGATGTCATGCGCTCGGCTGCCCAATCATCCCTTCCCCTTGGGAGAGATGAGGCACTGCTAGTTAGCCGGAGCAATACCGGATTGAAGGTGACAGGGATCCTTCTTCGTGGGTCAGACTTAGTCCCCCACACCAAGAACGACCCTGATACCCAGAAATCCAGTAGTCTCATTTAGGATAATGAGAGCCAACGCGACACTGGCATTGGGGAGACAATTCCATGATCCCCCGAGTCTCTAGCACAGACCCGCGTACTGCCAAACTGCCTTTCCCGGGGTTTCACTGCAGCTGCTGCCAACCCCTCAGACAGGTTTCTGCCCTCCTCGGGTCCAGAAAGGCCTGGCCAAGGAAGGCAGAACAAAGGACTTCCTCAGAGAGAGGGTGGTACACCCTCTCCCTTTGGAAAAAGGTGTCAGAGCTGGGGAGGAGTAGCCTCCCCAGCCTCTGGAAATGCTTTGATGGGCACAGATGGTGCCCATCTCTGCATAAGCCAGTCTACACCGGTTCAGGGATCCCCTAGCCCTGCTCTGGCACGAAACTAGACAAAGGAAAGGGGAGTGACCACTCCCCTGACCTGCACCTCCCAGGGGAGGTGCCCAGAGCTCCTCCAGCGTGCCCCAGACCTCTGCCACCTTGGATTCAGAGGTGTGCTGGCACACTGGACTGCTCTGAGTGGCCAGGGCCAGCAGGTGACGTCAGAGACTCCTTCTGATAGGCTCTTACCTTTCTTACTAGCCTATCCTCCTTCCTAGGTAGCCAAACCTAATTTCCTGGCTATTTAGGGTCTCTGCTTTGGGGAATTCTTCAGATACCGAATGCAAGAGCTCATCAAAGTTCCTCTGCATCTCCCTTTTCACCTTCTGCCAAAGGATCGACTGCTGACTGCTCAGGACGCCTGCTAAACCGCAACAAAGTAGCAAGGACGACTACTACTACAACCTTGTATCGCTTCATCCTGCTCGCTTTTTTGCCTGTTTCCTGGTGGTGCATGCTCTGGGGGTAGCCTGCCTCCTTCTTGCACCAGGAGCTCTGAAGAAATCTCCCATGGGTCGACGGAATCTTCCCCCTGCAACCACAGGCAACAAAAGACTGCATCACCGGTCCTCTGGGTCCCCTCTCAGCACGATGAGCGTGATCCCTGGAACTCAGCAACTCTGTCCAAGTGACTCCCACAGTCCAGTGACTCTTCAGTCCAAGTTTGGTGGAGGTAAGTCCTTGCCTCCCCACGCTAGACTGCATTGCTGGGTACCGCATGATTTGCAGCTGCTCCGGCTCCTGTGCACTCTCCCAGGATTTCCTTCGTGCACAGCCAAGCCTGGGTCCCCGACACTCTAAGCTACAGTGCACAACCTTCTGAGTTCTCCTCCGGTGTCGTGGGACTCCCTTCTTGTGACTTTGGGTGGACTCCAGTTCACTCCTCTTCTAAGTGCCTGTTCTGGTACTTCTGTGGGTGCTGCCTGCTTCTGTGAGGGCTCCCTGACTTGCTGGGCGCCCCCTCTGTCTCCTCATCCAAGTGGCGACATCCTGGTCCCTCCTGGGCCACAGCAGCATCCAAAAACCCTGACCATGACCCTTGCAGCTAGCAAGGCTTGTTTGCGGTCTTTCTGCGTGGTAACACCTCTGCAAGCTTCTTCACAACGTGGGACATCCATCCTCCAAAGGGGAAGTTCCTAGTCCTCTTCGTTCTTGCAGAACACAAAGCTTCTTCCATACAGTGGCAGCTTCCTTGCACCCTCAGCTGGTATTTCCTGGGCATCTGCCCATTCTCGACACTGTCGCGACTCTAGGACTTGGTCCCCTTGTCTTACAGGTACTCAGGTCCGGAAATCCACTGTTGTTGCTTTGCTGGTGTTGGTCTTCCTTGCAGAATCCCCCTATCACGACTTCTGTGGTCTCTGGGGGTTGTAGGTGCACTTTACACCTACCTTACAGGGTCTTGGGGTGGGCTATTTTTCTAACCCTCACTGTTTTCTTACAGCCCCAGTGACCCTCTACAAGCTCACATAGGTTTGGGGTCCATTCGTGGTTCGCATTCTACTTTTGGAGATTATGGTTTGTGTTGCCCCTATACCTATGTGCTCCTATTGCAATCTATTGTAACTTTACACTGCTTGCATTACTTCCTTTTGCTATTACTGCATATTTTTGGTATTGTGTGCATATATCTTGTGTATATTTGGCATCCTCATACTGAGGGTCATAGCTGAGATACTTTTGGCATATTGTCATAAAAATAAAGTACCTTTATTATTAGTATATCTGTCTATTGTGTTTTCTTATGATATTGTGCATATGACACCAGTGGTATAGTAGGAGCTTTGCATGTCTCCTAGTTCAGCTTAAGCTGCTCTGCTATAGCTACCTTCTATCAGCCTAAGCTGCTAGAAACACCTCTTCTACACTAATAAGGGATAACTGGACCTGGTACCCCTTGGTACCCACTACAAGCCAGGCCAGCCTCCTACAAAGGCGAACTGGGAAAGATCAAAATTATAGACCAGAGACCCAATAAATTCCACAAACCAGTGGTTTAGTACATAACAGAAATAGGTAATGAGTGGGTTCTTTCAGATTTCCTAAACAGGATAGCTGTAACCCACACCAGGGGAATACCTTACATTCCAGGTTGTACTTGTAGATATATATGCACCGTCTGGGGAAACAGTCAAATGTGGCACTAAGGTTTAGTAATATTAAGGCTGCTCTAACTCCTTGATGAAGAGTCAGCCACAGGTCACCTGACACAGCAAGAAATGCTACTTCAAACTCCTAGAGTTGTCAGACACAAAGCAGCACATTGTGAATGAGTAAATACTTTTAATGAAAGAGATTTGGAAGTTGACCTCTTTTTTCTAGGATTTTCGAGAAAGGGGGAACAAAGAGATGTATAAAGATGTTGAAGATCTTTAGAGCATTTTGTCCTCCCCTCTTACTTCAACTTTCTGTTGCTTTTTCTGGCTATCTAACTTCCCTCCTGTCTCCCTCGCTCCATCTTCCTACCATCTTTCAGTGGGTCTACTTTCTTCTATCCACCTCTCACATTTACTTCTCTCTCCACTCTGCTTATGTTTCCTTACTGGTTCTGTCTCTTATATCCACACTGTAAGAGGCTGGCCTGGCTTATAGTGGGTACCTTGTGGTACTTACACCTTGTGCCAGATCCTGTTATCCCTTATTAGTAGAATAGAGGTGTTTCTAGCAGCTTAGGCTGTTAGAGGTAGCTATGGCAAAGCAGCTTAGGCTGAACTAGGAGACATGCAAAGCTCCTACTATACCACTTATATCATAAAGCACAACATCATAAGAAAACACAATACTCAGAGTTACTAAAAAATAAAGGTACTTTATTTTTATGACAATATGCCAAAAGTATCTCAGAGGATACCCTCACTTAGGAGGTAAGTATATACACAAGTTATATGTACACAAACCCAAAACAGGTAAGTAACAGTAAGAAAAGTAGTGCAAACAATGTAGAATTACAATAGGTTGCAATAGGAGAACAGAGGTATAGGGGCAGGATCCAGCTCCTGTGTTCCAGGGACCATGCTCGTCAGGATGAGAGGGGACCCAGAGGACTGGTGATGCAGTCTTTTGGTGCCTGCGTTAGCAGGGGGAAGATTCCGTCGACCCACAGATTTCTTCTTGGCTTCCAGTGCAGGGTGAAGGCAGACAGCCCTCAGAGCATGCACCACCAGGAAACAGTCGAGAAAGCCGGCAGGATGAGGCGCTACAATGTTGCTGGTAGTCGTCTTGCTACTTTGTTGCAGTTTTGCAGGCATCCTGGAGCAGTCGATCCTTGGCACTTCACTGACCAACCACTAAATCCTGAACTGGATGCCAAAACTGGACCAAACTGCAACCCGACGATTGTGAAGACGCATCCTGCCGGTGTGGCAAGGTTGGTGGCACTGCAACCTCCAGTGGCCAAACCATGCTAATACAAGGGGTATTGGTTAGCCCACATCGGACCTCAAGAAAGACACCCTGTCCTTGGCTGAAAAAGGACCAGGAGGAAGCCCCAGTTGAGGGACTTCAGAAACAACCCGGACTTCCCACCAGAGTGCCCCCATTGTCCTGCCAACGACCCATGTCCCAGCCTACCTCCTCCTTCTGAGGGCACCTTTGCGCACAGCTCTTGGCTTACAGATTCGCTCTGCCCCCGGCTGCCCTCTGCCCTGCACCAAAGAACTTGATGTGCCCTAAGAGTCCCCAGCTGTAGGAGGCTGGCCTGGTTTGTAGTGGGTACCAAAGATACATACACCTTATACCAGGTCCGGTTATCCCTTATTAGTGAAATGTAGTCAGTGTCTAGAAGCCAAGTTCTCTAGAGGTAGCTGTAGGCAGGGCAGCCAAGGCTGAACTAGGAGACATGCAAAGCTCTTGCAATACCACTGTAGTCACACAGTACTCACACACGAAATACAATACTCAGTGTTAAAAAAATAAAGGTACTTTATTTTAGTAACACAATGCCAAAAATACCTTAGAGACTATGGTGGTCATTACAACCCTGGCGCTCGGTGTTAAAGCGGCGGTAAGACCGCCAACAGGTCGGCAGTAAAAAATGTGCAATTACGACCGTGGCGGAAACCGCCAACAAAGACAGCCACTTAAACAAACAGTGCGGCGGACACCGCCAACAGACAGGCGGAGGACAAAGTACCGCCCACAGTATAACAGGACAATCCGCAACCTTTTCCGGGGTGGATTCACAGCGGATAAAAACACGGCGGAAACAGGATTCCGAAGGGAAAACGCTCACCTCTACACATCCCACGAGGAACTAGGACACCATGGAGCCGGAACTCCAAATTCTCCATGCAATAGTCTTCCTGCTCCTCTACCAGGAGCACGAATGCCGGCGGCGAAGACCACGGTGAGTACTGCACCTACGACACAGGTGAGGGGGAGGGAAAAAACAGGGACACACACACGCAACACCCCCACCCCCACCCTCACCCACTACAACACACACACTAATACATATTAATACATGAAAGTTACACCCCACAACCCCCCCGGAAGAATGCAAAGACAAAAGGAAATGAGTGTAACCATAGTAATATATTAAAATCAAGTATGCAAAAATATATATATACACCATTAACAAAATATACACCAAGCATAGTAGTCCAGGTAGTGCTCCAATTAAGTCCGTGGAACACTGGGCCCACACGGTATGGGCGAGGCCCACACAAGATCCCCGACCATGAAGGAGAAAACACTGCAGGGGCATCAGAGAGCAAGAAAACAGGTACCTCAGGGGGAGGGAAAGGGTGGGCACCTCAGCCGGTTGAGTGCACAGCGCCAAATCCACGAGAGGGCCACATGCCCACTGTTCAATCCTGGGGAGTGCAAAGCCACAGTCTCTCAAGTCTCTACAGTGAGTGGGTTGCCCACTGCTCTGGTGAGCTCTTGCATTCGTTATCTAAAGAATTCCTCAGAGCAGAGACTCTAAATAGCAAGAAAAG
This sequence comes from Pleurodeles waltl, assembly GCF_031143425.1. Lineage (NCBI taxonomy): Eukaryota > Metazoa > Chordata > Amphibia > Caudata > Salamandridae > Pleurodeles > Pleurodeles waltl. The sequence continues at coordinate 424,644,990 of NC_090446.1, forward strand.
GAGGTTTGGCTACCAAGAAAGGAGGATTGTCTACCAAAAGAGGTAAGAGCCTATCAGAAGGAGCCTCAGACGTCACCTGTTGGCACTGGCCACTCAGAGCAGTCCAGTGTGCCCCCAACACCTCTGTTTCCAAGATGGCAGAGGTCTGGGACACACTGGAGGAGCTCTGGGCACCTCCCCTGGGAGGTGCAGGTCAGGGGAGTGGTCACTCTCCTTTCCTTTGTCCAGTTTCACGCCAGAGCAGGGCTGGGGGATCCCTGAACCAGTGTAGACTGGCTTATGCAGAGATGGGCACCATCTGTGCCCATCAAAGCATTTCCAGAGGCTGGGGGAGGCTACTCCTCCCCAGCCTTCACACCTATTTCCAAAGGGAGAGGGTGTAAAACCCTCCCTCAGAGGAAATCCTTTGTTCTGCCTTCCTGGGCCAGGGCTGCCGGGACCCCAGGAGGGCATAAACCTGTCTGAGGGGTTGGTAGTAGCAGCAGCTGCAGTGGAGACCCCGGAAAGGCAGTTGGCAGTACCCGGGTACTATGCTAGAGACCCGGGGGATCATGGAATTGTCCCCCCTATGCCAGAATGGCATTAGGGTGACAATTCCATGATCTTAGACATGTTACATGGCCATGTTCAGCGTTACCATTGTGACGCTACACATAGGTAGTGACCTATGTGTAGTGCATGCGTGTAATGGTGTCCCCGCACTCACAAGGTCCGGGGAATTTGAACTGAACGATGTGGGGGCACCTTGGCTAGTGCCAGGGTGCCCACACACTAAGTAACTTTGCACCCAACCTTCACCAGGTGAAGGTTAGACATATAGGTGACTTATAAGTTACTTAAATGCAGTGGTAAATGGCTGTGAAATAACGTGGACATTATTTCATGCAGGCTGCAATGGCAGGCCTGTGTAAGAATTGTCAGAGCTCCCTATGGGTGGCAAAAGAAATACTGCAGCCCATAGGGATCTCCTGGAACCCCAATACCCTCGGTACCTCAGTACCATATACTAGGGAATTATATGGGTGTACCAGTATGCCAATGTGAATTGGTAAATTTAGTCACTGGCCTTTTAGTGACAAATTTTGAAAGCAGAGAGAGCATAACCACTGACGTTCTGGTTAGCAGAGCCTCAGTGAGACAGTTAGGCACCACACAGGGAACACAAATAGGCCACAAACCTGTGAGCACTGGGGTCCTGGCAAGCAGGGTCCCAGTGACAAATAACAAAGATACTGACAACATAGGGTTTTCACTATGAGCACTGGGCCCTGGCTAGCAGGATCCCAGTGAGACAGTGAAAACACCCTGACATATACTCACAAACAGGCTAAAAGTGGGGGTAACAAGGCTAGAAAGAGGCTACTTTCTCACAGTTGCCCACTGCCATATCCTGGGGAGTGCAAAGCCACAGTCTCTCAAGTCTCTACAGTGGGTGGGTTGCCCACTGTTCAATCCTGGGGAGTGCAAAGCCACAGTCTCTCAAGTCTCTTCAGTGGGTGGGTTTCCCACTGCCATATCCTGGGGAGTGCAAAGCCACAGTCTCTCAGGTCTCTTCAATGGGTGGGTTTCCCACTGCCATATCCTGGGGAGTGCAAAGCCACAGTCTCTCAGATCTCACAAGTGGGTGGGTTGCCCACTGTTCAATCCTGAGGAGTGCAAAGCCACAGTCTCTCAAGTCTCTACAGTGGGTGGGTTGCCCACTGCCATATCCTAGGGAGTGTAAAGCCTCAGTCTCTCAGGTCTCACAAGTGGGTGGGTTGCCCACTGTTCAATCCTGGGGAGTGCAAAGCCACAGTCTCTCAAGTCTCTACAGTGGGTGGATTGCCCACTACCATATCCTGGGGAGAGCAAAGCCACAGTCCCTCAAGTCTCACAAGTGGGTGGGTTGCCCACTTTTCAATCCTGGGGAGTGCAAAGCCACAGTCTCTCAAGTCTCTACAGTGGGTGGGTTGCCCACTGTTCAATCCTGGGGAGTGCAAAGCCACAGTCTCTCAAGTCTCTACAGTGGGTGGGTTGCCCACTGTTCAATCCTGGGGAGTGCAAAGCCACAGTCTCTCAAGTCTCTACAGTGGGTGGGTTGCCCACTGCCGTATCCTGGGGAGTGCAAAGCCACAGTCTCTCAAGCCTCTACAGTGGGTGGGTTGCCCACTGCCATATCCTGGGGAGTGCAAAGCCACAGTCTCTCAAGTAGATAACAGTCTCCACTGGTTCTGGAGGGGGCTTTGTGTCCCAGATGATGGCTGTGGCCTCCTGGGCAGCGGGGATGACGGCTGTGGCCTCCTGGGCAGCGGGGATGATGGCTTTCTCCTCCGCCGTGCTGCTCTTCCCAGACTTTCCTGCTTTCTTGTGGCCCTTCCCCACCTTGGAAGATGTCGCAGCTGACTCCACACTCCCACCGGGACCCCTGGGAGCGGTTTTGGTGGCTGGAGTCTTCCCCCTCTCCCGCCGGGCACTGGCCAACTTCTGATGCTTCACAGGTGGGGGACTGTTTGTGCTGTGGCTCCGTGCCACACTGGCTGCCCTGCTGGCCGGTGCACTCTATATTCTGGTGACTACAGGCACCACTGGTCCCAGGGATGTTGTGGCTGAGGTGCTAGTTCGGGACCTAGGAGACAGACGGGGTGGGGGAGGTGTGGGAAAGAGGTCAAGGTTGGACAGGAAATGTTTTTTGGAGACACTGGGACGGGTAGCTGGAGGGGGTTTGGGAGTGGAGGAAGAGGTTGTGGTTGTAGGAGGTGTTCGTTTGGTGACTTTGGGTGAAGGTTCATGCGCTGGAGGCTTTCATGAGGTGGATGGCTGTTGGGTGGGTGTGTGCCTGCGTTTGTGTAACTTGGGAGGTGGCGTCACAGACACACTGGGAGAGGACACAGGGGACGTGTGAATGGTAGTGGGGGTGGTGTCTGCACATGAGCGGGGTGTGGTGGTGGGTGTGCTGGTGATGGCAGTAGTGGCTGTAGATGTAGTGCATACAGGTGTGAGTGTAGACGCGACTGGGAGGGAGGAGGGAGACGAGGAGGAGGGGGACACAGTGGAGGCAGTGGATGTTGGTGTGTCTGCATGTGTGTGATGCTTGCATGAGTGCCTGTGGGATGTATGGTGCTTATGTCTGCCTGAGCTTCCCTTGTGTGTTGAGGTGTGTGCATGCTGGTCTGAAGGTGTGCTTGGGATAGGCTGGGGTACAGGGGATTGGGTCTGGGTGGAGGAAGTTGGAGGGGGGAGGCTAGAGACGGGGACAATGGCTGCCATCAGTGCTGATGCCAGAGTCTGAAAAGCTCGCTGAAGGGCCGCCTGACCAGAATGAATGCCCTCCAGGAATGCATTTGTTTGTTGCAACTGCCTTTCTACACCCTGGATGGCATACAAAATGGAAGACTGCCCAACAGTGAGGTACCTGAGGAGGTCAATGGCCTCCTCACTGAGGGCAGCAGGGGTGACTGGGGCAGGGCCTGAGGTGCATGGGGCGAAGGTGATGCCCACCCTCCTGGGTGAGCGGGCACAGGGCAAAGCCTGACGGGCTGCTGGGAGGGCGACGCTGGTAGGGGGGTTGGCGGCTGTACCTGTAGATGCGGGGGGCACAGATGTTGCCGCCACCACAAGGGAGCTCCCATCAGAGGACGAATCCGTGTTGCTGGTGTCAGTTCCTGTCCCCACCGTGGAGCTCCCCTCGCCCCCCGTCTCACTGGTGAACTCCGAGTCCGTAGTTTCACCCTCCAGGGCCATGTGGGATGCAGCTCCCTCCTGCTCCGGTGCCACTGCTCCTCCGCTTGATGATGCTAATGCACACAAGAACAGGGAGACCACAAAAAGGGGGGGGGGCGACAGAAGAAAGACATGCTGAGTGCATGCATTACCGCTACCGTTGGCGGACACAACAGACACAGAAGCCCCCTGCACTATGCCGCGCTCTTGGGCTCCACTGTTCAATTCCTGGGAAATGGCCTACTAGGCTATGGACGACATCTGCACACATGGATGACACAGGGGCATGACTAGGTGTACTTGGCACTCTAAAGAGGTGGGGTGGGGTGCCACATGGCCTGCCTTATGGAGGGACCTTGCCTACTAAAATCGCCCTGGCCTAGGGAAACCCACAGCCCACCTCCCCCACCCAGACACCTCCACTGCGCGCAAAATCAGCAGGATGAGAGTGTACTCACCACCTTGTGGCTGCTGTGATGCCCTCAAGTGCCCATCCAACTCCAGGTACGCCACCGCCAGGATCATGAACATCAGGGGGGTCATGGTGCAACGGGCACCCCTCCCACGTTAGGAGGCCATCCCCAACTGAGCCTCCACCGTCTTCTTGCTCCAGCGGCGAATGTCCTCCCATCTTTTCAGGCACTGGGTGCTCCGTCTGTGGGAGACCCCCAGGGTCCGGACATCCTTGGTGATGGCACGCCAAATATCTTTTTTCTGGTGGGCGCTGACCTACATGATTTGTACAGGGGGAAGAGAAACTTATTACCATCTGCACCTTCACAGTCATTGGCCCCCATCCCTACACTTGGCATGTGGCACATGCACTCACCGTCGTTTCATGCACGCCGCACTCTCCCACACTTCCTTCTTACATCCACCCCTCTCCACATAGGCATAGCCCATACAGCATGCTCCCAGTGTACTTACCTGTTTGTCTGGAGGACCGTAGAGTAGCGTGTACTGGGGGAGGACCCCATTCACGAGTTTCTCCAACTCCTCCGATGTGAAGGCAGGGGCCCTTTCCCCAGACACTCGAGCCATTGTCTCTTCCAGACCGAGGTCACAGCAGCACTTGCAGTGTAGGTCCTCTCCTGCCGAAGATCAGGTATCGAGTGATTGAACAGATAGAAAATGGTGGTCACGTCCGTGGCGGTGCGTACTGTCACCGCCGGCGTACATCGTCATTGGCTCCTGGGACCTATAGGGTCCAATGTTGACCAATGCAGCATTGCGCCGCGGTCTTCGACCGCCTACAACGCCGGTGTACAACGCCAGCGCAGTTACCTCACATCCAATTGTCCCACTTTAGAGGTCAGGCAGCTGCCATTTCAGGGGCCCACATGGCTTCATTTTTAACTGCATCACACATACCTAGGCCTAGACTCAACACACACACAGGCCACTTTTTGGATTATGATTGTTGTTCTGTGTAAGCTGTGGGTACGTACCTCTGAGTTGTTTGACTCTGTGCTAGCTGTTGTCCTTCATCAGCACCGTCCGCTGGGACATGTGAGGAGGTGGCGGCATCCTCTGGTGTACCGACCGTTGGTGGACCTGTTGACAATGGAGGAAAGACATGTGATCATCACCTACAGGCTTGACCGTGCCACAATCCAGGAACTGTGTACCCAGCTGGAGCCAGACCTGATGTCAGCTATCCGCCATCCCACAGGAATCCCCCCTCAAGTGCAGGTGCTGTCAGTGCTCCATTTCCTTGCAAGTGGGTCATTTCAAACAACAGTGGCCATAGCATTAGGGATGTCCCAGCCTATGTGTTCCAACGTGTTGTTCAGAGTGTTGTCTGCCCTGCTGAAACACATGCAGAGCTACATCGTTTTCCCTCAGGTGGAGGATTTGCCTACAGTGAAAGGTGATTTCTATGCCCTGGGACATATCCCCAATATCATAGGTGCCATTGATGGGACACATGTGGCGTTGATCCCCCCCACAGGAGTGAAGAGGTGTACAGAAACCGGAAGAGCTATCATTTGATGAATGTACAGATGGTATGTTTGGCAGACCAGTACATCTCCCATGTGAATGCCAAATTCCCTGGCTCAGTGCATGACGCCTACATCCTGCGGAATAGCAGCATCCCTTATGTGATGGGTCAACTCCAGAGGCACCGTGTGTGGCTATTAGGTGAGCACCTGGAAGCAAGACAGTGGGAATGGTAGTCTGGGTCTGGGGATATCCTTACAGGTTAGTGTGTGTCTAACAGTTGTCCCTCGCCATTTGGAGGTGACTCTGGTTACCCCAACCTGTCATGGCTACTGACCCCAGTGAGGAATCCGAGGACAAGGGCAGAGGAACGCTACAATGAGGCCCATGGGTGAACTAGGAGGATTATAGAGCGGACCTTCAGCCTCCTGAAGGCCAGGTTCCGGTGCCTCCATATGACAGGTGGTTCCCTATTATACTCACCAAAGAAGGTGTGCCAGATCATCGTGGCCTGCTGTATGCTTCACAATTTGGCTTTGCGACGACAGGTGCCTTTTCTGCAGGAGTATGGTCCAGATGGAGGTGTTGTGGCAGCTGTGGAGCCTATGGACAGTGAAGACGAGGAAGCAGAAGAAGAGGACATCGACAACAGGAACACAGTGATCCTGCAATACTTCCAGTGAGACACAGGTAGGAAGACAAACCTGCCTGCTACATCTAATTAAATTCTACTACCTCTCTACTGTCTGTCATTTTCACCCAGTGTATGGTCACTGAGTTGTCACTTTCCCTTACGATTTCACAGATGTGGGTCCCAATGTGTGACATCTGCTTTGATTCCTCATGGACTACAGCTGTGTGACATAGGTATGTTGACATCACAAATGAAAGAGCTTTTTGCCACAGTAATTGCTAATACACTATTCCGAAATCACAGACTGACTCCAGATTGTTTTGTGCTTTAAGGGTGTTTATTTTAGTGCTCAATATTGGAGGGGGTAGCAAAATGGTGAGGGGTGATGGAGGAGGGATGTCCATGGCAGAGTCCAGTCTATTAGTCTCACAGGTGCATTGCCCAAGTGGGCATAGGAAGTGGAGCTGGGGCAGTTTAAGGATGGACAGGGTGACAAAGTGGGACAGTAGGATGACATTCAGGGTGGTCTCATTTCTTGGCGGGGGTCTTGGCATCGTTCTCTGTCTTTACCTGGATCTCAGGGACCGTTTGCGAGGTGGTTCTCCCTCTGCAGGTGGTGGGGTGCTGGTGTGGTGGTCCTGTGGCGGTGCCTCCTGTCCATTAGCGTCGGCGGAGGTGCTGGGCAGCTCATCGTCCAGGCTAGTGTCAGGGGCCCCTTGTAGTGCCACAGTGTCCCTCCTGGTGTTGAGTACTTCCTTCAGCACCCCTACTATGGTGCCCAGGGTGGAATTGATGGCTCTCAGTTCCTCCCTGAAGCCCAAATACTGTTGATCCTGCAGGCGCTGGGTATCCTGAAACTTGGCCAGTACCGTTGTCATCGTCTCCTGGGAGTGGTGGTAGGCTCCCTTGATGTTAGAGAGGGCCTCATGGAGAGTGGGTTCCCTGGGACTGTCCTCCCCCTGTCGCACAGCAGCCCTCCCAGTTCCCCTGTGTTCCTGGGCCTCCGTCCCCTGGACCGTGTACCCACTACCACTGCCCCCAGGTCCCTGTTGTTGGGGTGGTGGGTTAGCCTGGGTTCCCTGTAGTGGTGGACACACTGCTGATTGACGTGTCCTGGGGACGGAGGTATGGGCCCGCTGGGTGGGTGCTGTGCTGGTGTTTCCAGAGGGGGGAAGTTCTGTGGTGGCCTGTGACTGGGTGAGGGGAACCGACTGTCCTGAGGTCCCCGATGGGCCGGGCTGGTCATCTAGATCCAGTTGGACAGAGATGCTGTCATCACTGTGGGCCTCTTCTGTTGGTGGTGTGGACATGTGTGGACCCTCCTGTCCGGTGACGTTGGGTAGGGGTCCTGCAGTATAAAAGGATGTTTATTACATCTGTGTGTGCCATGGTGTGCAATGGGTGGGTGACCGTGTACCCCAGTGCTTGCATTCCTGTGTGGGACCTTGTGTGATGATGTTTTAGGGGGGTGTATGGGTATGTGCAGTGGCCATGCTTTAGTGATGGGTGTCCATGCTTTGTTGTTGCATGCAGGGCTTGGTGTTAGGATGTGTGGTTTGTGATGTTGGGACATTTGTGAGGAGTTAGAGTGATGGGGGTGAGGGTGAGGGTGGGGGTATGTGCTGGCATGCAGGTAGGGTGGGGGATGTAATAGTTAAGATTTAACTTACCAGAGTCCATTCCTCCACCTACTCCTGCGAGGCCCTCAGGATGCAGAATCGCCAAGACCTGTTCCTCCCATGTTGTTAGTTGTGGAGGAGGAGGTGGGGGTCCGCCGCCAGTCCGCTGAACCGCAAGTTGGTGTCTTGAGACCACGGAACGCACTATCCCCCGTAGGTCGTTCCACCTCTTCCTGATGCCCTCCCGATTTCTTGGGTGCTGTCCCACTGCGTTGACCCTGTCCACTATTCTTCGCCATAGCTCAATCTTCCTTGCAATGGAGGTGTGCTGCACCTGTGATCCGAATAGCTGTGGCTCTACCCGGACGATTTCCTCCACCATGACCCTGAGCTCCTCCTCCGAGAACCTGCCATGGGGTGGTGTAGGTGATGTGAGGGGTGGTGTGTGGGGTGATAAGTGTGCTGATATGTAGTGGTGTGTAGTGTGAGGTGCGTAGAAGTTATGTGGGTGATGGTGTTGTGTGCCTGTGGATGCTAGTATTGTTGATGGTGGTGTCTCTCTCTGGCCTTCTCTCAGTAATTGTGGTCGTAGGGGTTTGTGGGTGATGTGGGTGTGTGTTTTATATTGTTTTGGGTGTGTGGGAGTGGTGTGTGTATGTGTATCAGGTGTGTGTATTTCGATTTGTCCAATGTGGCTGTGTTTTGGAGATGTGTGTGTTTTTTTAGCGTGGTGCTGTGTACCGCCAATGGAATACCGCAGTTGAATGACCGCGTCGTGGATTCGTGGGTCGTGATAGTGTGGGCGTGTTTCTGTTGGCGTGACGTGGAGGTTTTGTTTTCGCCAGTTTATCACTGACCTATGGTGTGGCGGACTTGTGTGGGTGTCTGAATTTTGGCGGATTCCGTGCTGTGGGTCATAATAGCTGTGGCGGATTTCCGCGGCCGCAGCCGTGTATTGGCGGTCTTCTGCACGGCGGTAAGCGGCTTTTACCGCCAATGTTGTATGACCGCCTATACTCCCTTAGGAGATAAGTATTATACACAATAATTACACTAGTAACAGAAAACAGGTAAGTACACAGTCAGAATACAGTGCAAATAGTGAAACTCACAATAGGTTGCAATGGGCCTAGGGGAACACAAACCATATACTAAAGTAGTGGAATGCAAAAGTCGGTTTCTGTAGGAGGTTGGCCTGGCTTGTAGTGGGTACCAGAGGTACTTACACCTTGTGCCAGGTCCAGTTATCCCTTATTAGTGTAGAAGAGGTGTTTCTAGCAGCTTAGGCTGATGGAAGGTAGCTATGGCAAAGCAGTTTAGGCTGAACTAGGAGACATGCAAAGCTCCTACTGTACCACTTATATCATATGCACAATATCATAAGAAAACAATACACAGAGTTACTAAACATAAAGGTACTTTATTTTTATGAAAATATGCCATATCTCAGTGAGTACCCTCAGTGAGAGGATAAGTTATATACATAAGTTATATGTACACCAACCAAAATTAGGTAAGTAATAGCAAGAAAAGTAATGCAAACAGTGTAGAATTACAATAGATTGCAATAGGAGCACATAGGTATAGGGGAAACACAAACCATATACTCCAAAAGTGGAATGCGAGCCAAGAATGGACCCCAGACCTATGTGAGCTTATAGAGGGTCGCTGGGACTGTAAGAAAACAGTGAGGGTTACAAAAATACCCCACCCCAAGACCCTGAAAAGTAGGAGTAAAGTGCACCTACTAACCCTAGAGAGCACAGAAGTCGTGATTGGGGGATTCTGCAGGAAGAACAAACACCAGCAGTGCACTGACAACGGATTTCCGGACCTGAGTACCTGTAAGACAAGGGGACCAAGTCCAATAGTCGTGACAGTATCCGGGGGGGCAGGAGCCCAGGAAACCCCCAGCTGAAGGTGCAAGGAAGCTGCTACCAGTTGGAAGAAGCTTGGAGTTCTGCAAGAAAGCAGAGGACTAGGGTCTTCTCCTTTGGAAGACTGATGTCCCACGTCGCGATGAAGCTTGCAGAGGTGTTCTGACGCAGAAAGACCGCAAACAAGCCTTGCTAGCTGCAAGGGTTGTTGCGATAGAGGTTTTTTGGTGCTGCTGAGGACCAGGAAGGACCAGGATGTCACTTTTTGGAGGAGGAGACAGAGGGGGCACTCAGCAACTCGGAGAGCCCTAACAGAAGCAGGCAGCACCTGCAGAAGTAACCCAACAGGCACTTAGAAGAAAAGTGAACCTGAGTCCATGTGAAGTCACAAAAGGGAGTCCCACGACGCCGGAGGACAACTCAGAAGGTTCTGCACTGCAGAACGGAGTGCTGGGGACCCAGGCTTGGCTGTGCATGAAGGAAATCCTGGAAGAGTGCACAGGAGCCGGAGCACCTGCAAATCACGCGGTACACAGCTTTGCAGTATAGCGTGGGGAGGCAAGGACTTACCTCCACCAAACTTGGACTGAAGAGTCACTGGACAGTGGGAGTCACTTGGACAGAGTTGCTGAGTTCCAGGGACCACGCTCGTTGTGCTGATAGGGGACCTAGAGGACCAGTGATGCAGTCTTTTGATGCCTGCTGTTGCAGGGGGAAGATTCCATCGACCCACGCGAGATTTCTTCAGAGCTCCTGGTGCAGAGAGGAGGCAAGCTACCCCCAGAGCATGCACCACCTGGAAACAGTCGAGAAAGCCGCAGGATAAAGCGATACAAGGTTGCTAGTAGTCATCTTGCTATTTTGTTGCGGTTTTGCAGGCGTCCTGAGCAGTCAGCAGTTGATCCTTTGGTAGAAGGTGAAGAGGGAGACGCGGAGGCACTCTGGTGAGCTCTTGCATTCGGTATCTGGTGAGATCCCCAAAGCAGAGACCCTAAATAGCCAGAAAAGGAGGTTTGGCTACCTAGGAAGGAGGATTGGCTACCAAGAGAGGTAAGAGCCTATCAGAAGGAGCCTCTTACGTCACCTGCTGGCACTGGCCAGTCAGAGCACTCCAGTGTGCCACAAACACCTCTGTTTTCAAGATGGAAGAGGTCTGGGACACACTGGAGGAGCTCTGGGCACCTCCCCAGGGAGGTGCAGGTCAGGGGAGTGGTCACTCCCCTTTCCTTTGTCCAGTTTCGCGCCAGAGCAGGGCTGGGGGATCCCTGAACCGGTGCAGACTGGCTTATGCAGAGATGGGCACCATCTGTGCCCATCAAAGCATTTCCAGAGGCTGGTGGAGGCTACTCCTCCCCAGCCATCACACCTATTTCCAAAGGGAGAGGGTGTTACACCGTCTCTCAGAGGAAGTCCTTTGTTCTGCCTTCCTGGGCCAGGGCTGCCTGGACCCCAGGAGGGCTGAAACCTGTCTGAGGGGTTGGCAGCAGCAGCTGCAGTGGAAACCCCAGAAAGGCAGTTTGGCATTACCCGGGTTCTGTGCTAGAGACCCGGGGGATCATGGAATTGTCTCCCCAATGCCAGAATGGCATTGGAGTGACAATTCCATGATCTTAGACATGTTACATGGCCATGTTCGGAGTTACCATTGTGACGCTATACATAGGTAGTGACCTATGTATAGTGCACATGTGTAATGGTGTCCCCGCACTCACAACGTCCGGGGAATTTGCCCTGAACAATGTGGGGGCACCTTGGCTAGTGCCAGGGTGCCCACACACTAAGTAACTTTGCACCCAACCTTCACCAGGTGAAGGTTAGACATATAGGTGACTTATAAGTTACTTAGGTGCAGTGGTAAATGGCTGTGAAATAACGTGGACGTTATTTCACTCAGGCTGCACTGGCAGGCCTGTGTAAGAATTGTCAGATCTCCCTATGGGTGGCAAAAGAAATGCTGCAGCCCATAGGGATCTCCTGGAACCCCAATACCCTGGGTACCTCAGTACTATATACTAGGGAATTATATGGGTGTACCAGTATGCCAATGTGAATTGATGAAATTGGTCACTAGCCTGTTAGTGACAATTTGGAAAGCAGAGAGAGCATAACCACTGAGGTTCTGGTTTGCAGAGCCTCAGTGAGACAGTTAGGCATCACACAGGGAACACATACATATAGGCCACAAACTTATGAGCACTGGGGTCCTGGCTAGCAGGGTCCCAGTGACACATAACAAACACACTGACAACATAGGGTTTTCACTATGAGCACTTGGCCCTGGCTAGCAGGATCCCAGTGAGACAGTGAAAACACCCTGACATATACTCACAAACAGGCCAAAAGTGGAGGTAACAAGGCTAGAAAGAGGCTACTTTCTCACACAACCCCCCCCCCCCCCCCAACGAAGGACAATAAGGCTAACCTTGGCCAGTTGAGTCTTTATTGTCTAAGTGGTGATAAGTGGAGAGTAGCTCTGCAATAGACTGGTTACTCCCTTTATCATCCACTATATGGTTACTTTCTTGTGGGGATGTAAACCACCCTGTTTGAAGTTTTTTAGCTAACCAACAATGTGAAGATATATTTTCAGAGTTCCTATCAGTAAATTTTAGTTTAGAACAGTGGGAATTGTCCACTGGACCTATTTCTAGTGATGAGAATGCCAGACAGGGATGCTGTCTCAGTAAAGCCATAGCTGGGCAAAAATGTTGGCCTTATGGCTATAAGAAAGAACAGGGATGCTGTTTCTCTTTAGTTGGAGCAGGGCAGGGATGCTGTCCTATGAGCTCCACACTAGGGCAGGGCTGCTGTCCTAAGTGTTGTGAGGCAGTGCAGGGTTTCTGCTCTCTGGGAGGGTTGGAGGGATGCTCCATGTTAACTACAATGGTGAACTTTTTCTCACCAGTATTAGTTATCCCACAGAGAGGTACTTTCACCTCAGGGAGTACAGCTGTGCCAGCTGATGATTCCCTTGGAACAGGTGCCACCCCATGAGAGGTTTCTCCCGCCACAGGAATGGTATCCTGAATGGCAGGGTTGTTAGGGGATACTGTGATACCCTTTTTACCTGTTGTTGGAGAAGGATCCTGAGTTTTCAGGTCTTTTTCTCTCCTTTGCTTTGTCATTTCAGTAGAAATGAGAGGGAACAATTCCTCAGGGATACCCAGCATGGCTGCATGGGTATAAAACTCTACCTCAGCCCAACCTGAGGTCTCTAGGTCATTACCTAGGAGACAGTCTACAGGTAAGCTAGGTGACACTACCACCTGCTTAGGGCCAGTAACTCCACCCCAACTAAGCTGAACTATAGCTAAGGGAAGAAACTTAGTGCAGTTATGGACATCAATAATCTTGTACTGTTGTCCAATGATGTGTTGTTCAGGAGGCACTAGGTTTTCAGTCACCAAAGTGATACTGGCTCCTGTGTCCCTGTAGGCCTGGGCCTCAACACCATTTATTGAAACTGTCTGCCTGTACTTATCCATTGTAAGGGGACAAGCAGCCAGTGTGGCAAGGCCAATGCCACTAGGTGTGACAGAAACTGTCTTGGGACTGACTACCCCAATTTCTATGATGGACCCATAAGTGAACCCAACTACACCCTTACTTTGACTGTTGCCAGCAGTCCCACCACTATTACGACTACTGCTGGGGGCACTAGAGTTTGATGTATTAGTGGTGGTTGGCTCAGGGTGTTTACCTGGACAGGACGTATGCCCTGGCCTATGGCCTTTATTTTTACACACAAAGCACCAAGGCTTTTTAATGTGTGTATGTTGTGAAGAAGAGGAAGAATTTGATTTATCCCCACCCCTGAAGAGTGTTTAGGATTTGAAGAAGGATCTTTGGTTTTACCCTTATCCCCATGATTATTCTGAGATTTCTCACCATCTTTCTTCTTGCCATCCTTGTCACCCCCTGTATGAACTTTTCTGTTCACTCATGTTCTGACCCATTTGTCTGCCTTCTTTCCCAATTCTTGGGGAGAGGTCAGATCTGAGTCCACTAGATATTGGTGTAACAAGTCAGACACACATTTATTCAGAATATGCTCTCTCAGAATAAGATTATACAGGCTTTCATAGTCAGAAACTTTACTGCCATGTAACCACCCCTCCAAGGCCTTCACAGAATAGTCAACAAAGGCTATCCAGTCTTGTGAGGACTCCTTTCTGGTGTCTCTGAACTTAATCCTGTATTGTTTAGTGATTAAGCCAAATCCATCCAAGAGTGCATCCTTCAAAACTGCAAAATTATTGGCATCACCTTCTCTGACAGTAAGGAGCCTATCCCTACCCTTTCCATTGAAAGATAGCCATAGGATAGCAGCCCACTGCCTTTGAGGGACCCCCTGTACCATACAGGCCCTTTCAAGTGCAGCAAACCACTTGTTAATGTCACCCCCCTCCTTGTAAGGGGGAACTATGTTGTGCAGATTCCTGGAATCATGCTCTCTCACAGGATTACTATCAGGAATACTGCTGCTGCCACCATGGGGTCCAAACCCCAACCTCTGTCTCTCCTTCTCCAGGTCTAGGGATTCCCTGTCTAGAGCCAGCTGTTGCTGTTTTAGCTTCAGCCTGGTCTCTTCCACTCTCAACTTTTTGAGTTCCCTTTCTAACATGTTGTCTTCAGGGTGGGTGGATTGGGAATGCTTGGACACTGAGGATATATTGGAACCAACAGAGGGAGACCTGTCCCTAACAGCTTGCACTCTAACAACCTGGCCTCCAGGAACAAAAACATCCCTACTGTGATGGGAGCTTCTATTACTACCAGCATTGCTAGGTGGTCTGCTAAGGGGCAGATTTGGAATAGAACCCTCCACACCTCCCTCAAGGGGTCCACTGAGTCAGAGTGTGAGCTATCTACCATCTTCTCAATTGAAGTGCCAACTAGGGACTTATCATTCTCAATGAGCAAATTAAATAGAAATTCTCTTGAAGGATTCTTTCCTATCACTAAACCTCTATCAATGCAGAGACTCCTTAGGCTCTTAAAGTTTATATTGTCATAAGTAGTATTGACCATTTTAAGAGAAGTTCCTACATCAGACATGATAGAAGAAGGTTTAGAGACATTGAGAAGAGAGAATTAGTTTGAGGACTTTTTAAAGAACAGAAAAAAAAACATTTTGAAACTTTTTGAAACTTTTAGAAAGTTTAGGAGTACTTTTCAGCACTTAGCAGAAAGTGTAAGAGAAGAAAAGCAAAACTTTTTGGTTAGGTGTACATACACTGAACTTGTTTTGTATATTTTTCTCTTATGAAAAGTACAAAATGACAAAGTGGTAAGTAGTTACAAGTACTTATCCCACCGCTGCACAACCAATGTAGGAGGCTGGCCTGGCTTGTAGTGGGTGCCAGAGGTGCTTACACCTTGTGCCAGGTCCAGTTATCCCTTATTAGTGTAGAAGAGGTGTTTCTAGCAGCTAAGGCTGATAGAAGGTAGCTATGGCAAAGCAGGTTAGGCTGAACTAGAAGACATGTAAAGTTCCTACTATACCACTGGTGTCATATGCACAATATCATAAGAAAACACAATACACAGAAGTACTAAAAATAAAGGTACTTTATTTTTATGACAGTACGCCAAAAGTATCTCAGTGAGTACCCTCAGTATGAGGATGAGAAATATACACAAGATATATGTACACAATACCACAATTATGCAGAAATAGCAAAAGGAAGTAATGCAAGCAGTGTAAAGTTACAATATATTGCAATAGGAGCACATAGGAATAGGGGCAACACAAACCATATATTCCAAAAGTGGAATGCGAACCACAAATGGACCCCAAACCTATGTGAGCTTTGTGAGAAAGTAGCCTCTTTCTAGCCTTGTTACCCCCACTTTTGGCCTGTTTGTGAGTATATGCCAGGGTGTTTTCACTGTCTCACTAGGATCCTGCTAGCCAGGGCCCAGTGCTCATAGTGAAAACCCTATGTTTTCAGTATGTTTGTTATGTGTCACTGGGACCCTGCTAGTCAGGACCCCAGTGCTCATAAGGTTGTGGCCTATATGTGTGTGTTCCCTGTGTAGTGCCTAACTGTCTCACTGAGGCTCTGCTAATCAGAACCTCAGTGGTTATGCTCTCTCATTTCTTTCCAAATTGTCACTAACAGGCTAGTGACCATTTTTACCAATTTACATTGGCTTACTGGAACACCCTTATAATTCCCTAGTATTGGTATTGGGGTTCCAGGAGATCCCTATGGGCTGCAGCATTTCTTTTGCCACCCATAGGGAGCTCTGACAATTCTTACACAGGCCTGCCACTGCAGCCTGAGTGAAATAACGTCCACGTTATTTCACAGCCATTTTACACTGCACTTAAGTAACTTATAAGTCACCTATATGTCTAACCTTTACCTGGTAAAGGTTAGGTGCAAAGTTACTTAGTGTGAGGGCACCCTGGCACTAGCCAAGGTGCCCCCACATTGTTCAGAGCCAATTCCCTGAACTTTGTGAGTGCGGGGACACCATTACACGCTTGCACTACATATAGATCACTACCTATATGTAGCTTCACAATGGTAACTCCGAATATGGCCATGTAACATGTCTATGATCATGGAATTGCCCCCGCTATGCCATCCTGGCATAGTTGGCACAATCCCATGATCCCAGTGGTCTGTAGCACAGACCCTGGTACTGCCAAACTGCCCTTCCTGGGGTTTCACTGCAGCTGCTGCTGCTGCCAACCCCTCAGACAGGCATCTGCCCTCCTGGGGTCCAGCCAGGCCTGGCCCAGGATGGCAGAACAAAGAACTTCCTCTGAGAGAGGGTGTGACACCCTCTCCCTTTGGAAAATGGTGTAAAGGCAGGGGAGGAGTAGCCTCCCTCAGCCTCTGGAAATGCTTTGTTGGGCACAGATGTGCCCAATTCTGCATAAGCCAGTCTACACCGGTTCAGGGGACCCCGTAGCCCTGCTCTGGCGCGAAACTGGACAAAGGAAAGGGGAGTGACCACTCCCCTGACCTGCACCTCCCCTGGGAGGTGTCCAGAGCTCCTCCAGTGTGCTCCAGACCTCTGCCATCTTGGAAACAGAGGTGCTGCTGGCACACTGGACTGCTCTGAGTGGCCAGTGCCACCAGGTGACGTCAGAGACTCCTTGTGATAGGCTCCTTCAGGTGTTGCTAGCCTATCCTCTCTCCTAGGTAGCCAAACCGTCTTTTCTGGCTATTTAGGGTCTCTGTCTCTGGGGAAACTTGAGATAACGAATGCAAGAGCTCAGCCGAGTTCCTCTGCATCTCTCTCTTCACCTTCTGATAAGGAATCGACTGCTGACCGCGCTGGAAGCCTGCAAACCTGCAACATAGTAGCAATGACGACTACTGCAACTCTGTAACGCTGATCCTGCCGCCTTCTCGACTGTTTTCCTGTCTGTGCATGCTGTGGGGGTAGTCCGCCTCCTCTCTGCACCAGAAGCTCCGAAGAAATCTCCCGCGGGTCGACGGAATCTTCCCCCTGCAACTGCAGGCACCAAAAAGCTGTATTACCGGTCCCTTGGGTCTCCTCTCAGCACGACGAGCGAGGTCCCTCGAATCCAGCGACTCTGTCCAAGTGACCCCCACAGTCCAGTGACTCTTCAGTCCAAGTTTGGTGGAGGTAAGTCCTTGCCTCACCTCGCTGGGCTGCATTGCTGGGAACCGCGACTTTTGCAGCTACTCCGGCCCCTGTGCACTTCCGGCGGAAATCCTTTGTGCACAGCCAAGCCTGGGTCCACAGCACTCTAACCTGCATTGCACGACTTTCTAAGTTGGTCTCCGGCGACGTGGGACTCCTTTGTGCGACTTCGGGTGAGCACCGTTTCACGCATCCTCGTAGTGCCTGTTTCTGGCAGTTCTCCGGGTGCTACCTGCTGCTGAGAGGGCTCCTTGTCTTGCTCGACGTCCCCTCTCTCTCCTGGTCCAATTTGCGACCTCCTGGTCCCTCCAAGGCCACAGCAGCGTCCAAAAACGCTAACCGCATGATTTGCAGCTAGCAAGGCTTGTTGGCGTTCTTTCGGCGGGTAAACACTTCTGCACGACTCTCCACGGCGAGAGGGATCCGTCCACCAAAGGGGAAGTCTCTAGCCCTTTTCGTTCCTGCAGAAACCTCAGCTTCTTCTGTCCAGTAGAAGCTTCTTTGCACCCGCAGCTGGCATTTCCGGGGCATCTGCCCATCTCCGACTTGCTTGTGACTTTTGGACTTGGTCCCCTTGTTCCACAGGTACCCTAGATTGGAAATCCACAGTTGTTGCATTGTTGGTTTGTGTCTTTCCTGCATTATTCCTCTAACACGACTTCTTTGTCCTTAGGGGAACTTTAGTGCACTTTGCACTCACTTTTCAGGGTCTTGGGGAGGGTTATTTTTCTAACTCTTACTATTTTCTAATAGTCCTAGCGACCCTCTACAAGGTCACATAGGTTTGGGGTCCATTCGTGGTTCGTATTCCACTTTTGGAGTATATGGTTTGTGTTGCCCCTATCCCTATGTTTCCCCATTGCATCCTATTGTAACTATACATTGTTTGCACTGTTTTCTAAGACTATACTGCATATTTTTGCTATTGTGTATATATATCTTGTGTATATTTCCTATCCTCTCACTGAGGGTACACTCTAAGATACTTTGGCATATTGTCATAAAAATAAAGTACCTTTATTTTTAGTATAACTGTGTATTGTGTTTTCTTATGATATTGTGCATATGACACTAAGTGGTACTTGTGAGAAGGTAGCCTCTTTCTAGCCTTGTTACCCCCACTTTTGGCCTGTTTGTGAGTGTATGTCAGGGTGTTTGTCACTGTTTTCACTGTCTCACTGGGATCCTGATAGCCAGGCCTCAGTGCTCATAGTGAAAACACTATGTTTTCAGTATGTTTGTTATGTGTCACTGGGATCCTGCTGGTCAGGACCCCAGTGCTCATAGGTTTGTGGCCTATATGTATGTGTCACTGGGACCCTGTCACACAGGGCCCCAGTGCTCATAGGTGTGCATGTATATGTTCCCTGTGTGGTGCCTAACTGTCTCACTGAGGCTCTGCTAACCAGAACCTCAGTGGTTATGCTCTCTCATTACTTTCAAATTGTCACTAACAGGCTAGTGACCAATTTTACCAATTTACATTGGCTTACTGGAACACCCTTATAATTCCCTAGTATATGGTACTGAGGTACCCAGGGTATTGGGGTTCCAGGAGATCCCTATGGGCTGCAGCATTTCTTTTGCCACCCATAGGGAGCTCTGACAATTCTTACACAGGCCTGCCACTGCAGCCTGAGTGAAATAACGTCCACGTTATTTCACAGCCATTTTACACTGCACTTAAGTAACTTATAAGTCACCTATATGTCTAACCTTTACCTGGTAAAGGTTAGGTGCAAAGTTACTTAGTGTGAGGGCACCCTGGCACTAGCCAAGGTGCCCCCACATTGTTCAGAGCCAATTCCCTGAACTTTGTGAGTACGGGGACACCATTACACGCGTGCACTACATATAGGTCACTACCTATATGTAGCTTCACAATGGTAACTCCGAATATGGGCATGTAACATGTCTATGATCATGGAATTGCCCCCTCTATGCCATCCTGGCATAGTTGGCACAATCCCATGATCCCAGTGGTCTGTAGCACAGACCCTGGTACTGCCAAACTGCCCTTCCTGGGGTTTCACTGCAGCTGCTGCTGCTGCCAACCCCTCAGACAGGCAGCTGCCCTCCTGGGGTCCAGCCAGGCCTGGCCCAGGATGGCAGAACAAAGAACTTCCTCTGAGAGAGGGTGTGACACCCTCTCCCTTTGGAAAATGGTGTGAAGGCAGGGGAGGAGTAGCCTCCCCCAGCCTCTGGAAATGCTTTGTTGGGCACAGAGGTGCCCAATTCTGCATAAGCCAGTCTACACCGGTTCAGGGACCTCTTAGCCCCTGCTCTGGCGCGAAACTGGACAAAGGAAAGGGGAGTGACCACTCCCCTGACCTGCACCTCCCCTGGGAGGTGTCCAGAGCTCCTCCAGTGTGCTCCAGACCTCTGCCATCTTGGAAACAGAGGTGCTGCTGGCACACTGGACTGCTCTGAGTGGCCAGTGCCACCAGGTGACGTCAGAGACTCCTGCTGATAGGCTCCTTCAGGTGTTAGTAGCCTATCCTCTCTCCTAGGTAGCCAAACCCTCTTTTCTGGCTATTTAGGGTCTCTGTCTCTGGGGAAACTTCAGATAACGAATGCAAGAGCTCATCCGAGTTCCTCTGCATCTCTCTCTTCACCTTCTGATAAGGAATCGACTGCTGACCGCGCTGGAAGCCTGCAAACCTGCAACATAGTAGCAAAGACGACTACTGCAACTCTGTAACGCTGATCCTGCCGCCTTCTCGACTGTTTTCCTGCTTGTGCATGCTGTGGGGGTAGCCTGCCTCCTCTCTGCACCAGAAGCTCCGAAGAAATCTCCCGTGGGTCGACGGAATCTTCCCCCTGCAACCGCAGGCACCAAAAAGCTGCATTACCGGTTCCTTGGGTCTCCTCTCAGCACGACGAGCGAGGTCCCTCGAATCCAGCGACTCTGTCCAAGTGACCCCCACAGTCCAGTGACTCTTCAGTCCAAGTTTGGTGGAGGTAAGTCCTTGCCTCACCTCGCTGGGCTGCATTGCTGGGAACCGCGACTTTGCAGCTACTCCGGCCCCTGTGCACTTTCGGCGGAAATCCTTTGTGCACAGCCAAGCCTGGGTCCACGGCACTCTAACCTGCATTGCACGACTTTCTAAGTTGGTCTCCGGCGACGTGGGACTCCTTTGTGCAACTTCGGCGAGCACCGTTTCACGCATCCTCGTAGTGCCTGTTTCTGGCACTTTTCTGGGTGCTACCTGCTTCAGTGAGGGCTCTTTGTCTTGCTCGACGTCCCCTCTCTCTTCAGGTCCAATTTGCGACCTCCTGGTCCCTCCTGGGCCCCAGCAGCGTCCAAAAACGCCAAACGCTCGATTTGCGCCTAGCAAGGCTTGTTGGCGTTCTTCCGGCGGGAAAACACTTCTGCACGACTCCCCAAGGCGAGAGGGATCCGTCCACCAAAGGAGAAGTCTCTAGCCCTTTTCGTTCCTGCAGAAACCTCAGCTTCTTCTGTCCAGTCGAAGCTTCTTTGCACCCGCAGCTGGCATTTCCTGGGCATCTGCCCATCTCCGACTTGCTTGTGACTTTTGGACTTGGTCCCCTTGTTCCACAGGTACCCTAGATTGGAAATCCACAGTTGTTGCATTGCTGGTTTGTGTCTTTCCTGCATTATTCCTCTAACACGACTATTTTGTCCTTAGGGGAACTTTAGTGCACTTTGCACTCACTTTTCAGGGTCTTGGGGAGGGTTATTTTTCTAACTCTCACTATTTTCTAATAGTCCCAGCGACCCTCTACAAGGTCACATAGGTTTGGGGTCCATTCGTGGTTCGCATTCCACTTTTGGAGTATATGGTTTGTGTTGCCCCTATCCCTATGTTTCCCCCTTGCATCCTATTGTAACTATACATTGTTTGCACTGTTTTCTAAGACTATACTGCATATTTTTGCTATTGTATATATATATCTTGTGTATATTTCCTATCCTCTCACTGAGGGTACACTCTAAGATACTTTGGCATATTGTCATAAAAATAAAGTACCTTTATTTTTAGTATAACTGTGTATTGTGTTTTCTTATGATATTGTGCATATGACACTAAGTGGTACTGTAGTAGCTTCACACGTCTCCTAGTTCAGCATAAGCTGCTCTGCTAAGCTACCATTATCTATCAGCCTAAGCTGCTAGACACCCTATACACTAATAAGGGATAACTGGGCCTGGTGCAAGGTGCAAGTACCCCTTGGTACTCACTACAAGCCAGTCCAGCCTCCTACATTGGTTGTGCAGTGGTGGGATAAGTGCTTGAGACTGCTTACCACTCTTGTCATTGTACTTTTCATAAGAGAAAAATATACAAAACAAGGTCAGTGTATATACACATAGCCAAAAAGTTTTGCATTTCCTCTTTTCACTCTTTTCTAAGTCCTGAAAAGTACTCCTAAACTTTCAAAAAGTTCTTAAAAGTTTAAAAAGTTTTTTTTCTGTCTTTCCAAAAAGTTCTGAAAACTTTTTTATCTTTTTCTATCACTTTAACTCTCTCTAAAAAATGTCTGGCACAGGCCAAAGTGTTGATCTGTCCAAACTTGCATATGACAACCTTAGCTGGAAAAGAGCAAGGAGTCTCTGTATAGAGAGAGGTTTGAGTGTAGGGAAGAATCCTTCCTTGGAACTGTTACTTAACATGCTTAGAGAACAGGATAAGGCCATAGGTGCCTCATCTGTTGAAAAAGTACCTAATAGTTCTCAATCTGATTCAGGGACTCCCCCAGGAAAAGATTCAGGAAAGAAACTTCCTAGCCTGCCCATTACTAGACAATCTAGCATAGATGGTAATGATGATGAGCCACACCATATAGATAGTGTTGTCTCACATCATAGCAAAAGCATTTATTCTCACCATACTGGTAGTAATGTTTCTGTAAACCAAGCTGTTAGGGTGCCTTCTGTAAGGGACAGGTCTCCTTCTGTTCATTCCCATCATAGCTCTGTTTCTAGAAATGTCCCTCCCACCAACCCTGATGACAGAATGTTAGAGAGGGAACTCAATAAGTTGAGGGTGGAACAAACCAGACTGAAGCTTAAAAAGCAACTGCTGGATTTGGATAGACAGTCTTTTGAATTAGAGAAGGAAAGACAGAAGTTGGGTTTAGATACCCATGGTGGCAGCAGCAGTATTCCCCATAGTCATCCTGCAAAAGAGCATGATTCCAGGAATCTGCACAAGATAGTTCCCCCTTATAAGGAGGGGGATGACATTAACAAGTGGTTTGCTGCACTTGAGAGGGCCTGTGTTGTACAGGATGTCCCTCAAAGGCAGTGGGCTGCTATCCTATGGCTATCATTTAGTGGAAAAGGTAGGGATAGGCTCCTTACTGTGAAAGAAAATGATGCCAATAATTTTACAGTTCTTAAGAATGCACTCCTGGATGGTTATGGCGTAACCACTGAACAGTACAGGATAAAGTTCAGAGAGACCAAAAAGGAGTCTTCACAAGACTGGGTTGATTTCATTGACCATTCAGTGAAGGCCTTGGAGGGGTGGTTACATGGCAGTAAAGTTACTGATTATGAAAGCCTGTATAACACAATCCTGAGAGAGCATATACTTAATAATGGTGTGTCTGATTTGTTGCACCAGTACCTGGTAGACTCTGATCTGACCTCTCCCCAAGAATTGGGAAAGAAGGCAGACAAATGGGTCAGAACAAGGGTGAACAGAAATGTTCATACAGGGGATGACAAAGATGGCAATAAGAAGAAAGATGGTGAAAAATCTCAAGATAAGCATGGGGATAAGGGTAAAACCAAAGATCCCACTTCAAATCTTAAACACTCTTCAGAGGGTGGGGATAAAACTAATTCTTCCTCTTCTTCCCAACCTGCACACATTAAAAAGCCTTGGTGCTTTGTGTGTAAAAATAGAGGCCATAGGCCAGGGGATAAGTCCTGTCCAGGTAAACCCCCTGAACCTACCACCACTAATACATCAAGCTCTAGTGCCCCTAGCAGTAGTGGTACTAGTGGTGGGACTGCTGGCAACAGTCAAGCAAAGGGTGTAGTTGGGTTCACTTATGGGTCCATCATAGAAACTGGGGTAGTCAGTCCCAAGACAGTTTCTGTCACACCTAGTGGCATTGGCCTTGCCACACTGGCTGCTTGTCCCCTTACAATGGATAAGTACAGGCAGACAGTTTCAATAAATGGTGTTGAGGCCTTGGCCTACAGGGACACAGGTGCCAGTATCACTTTGGTGACTGAAAACCTAGTGCACCCTGATCAACACATCATTGGACAACAGTATAAGATTATTGATGTCCATAACTCCACTAAGTTTCTTCCCTTAGCTATAATTCAGTTTAGTTGGAGTGGAGTTACTGGCCCTAAGCAGGTGGTGGTATCACCTAGCTTACCAGTAGACTGTCTCTTAGGTAATGACCTATAGGCGTCAGGTTGGGCTGATGTAGAGTTTTATGCCCATGCAGCCATGCTGGGCATCCCTGAGGAATTGTTCCCTCTCATTTCTACTGAAATGAAAAAGCAAAGGAGAGAAGGCCTGAAAACTCAGGATCCCTCTCCATCAACAGGTAAAAAGGGTATCACAGTATCCCCTAACCACCCTACCATTCAGGATACCATTCCTGTGGTGGGAGAAACCTCTCCTGGGGTGGCACCTGTTCCAAGGGAATCATCAGTTGGCAAAACTGTACTCCCTGAGATAGAAGTACCTCTCTGTGGGATAACTAACATTGGTGAGAAAAAGAGCACCATTTTAGTTAACATGGAGCATCCCTCCAACCCTCCCAGAGAAACTTTAGTGCAGAAACCCTGCACTGCCTCACAACACTTAGGACAGCATCCCTGCCCTAGTGTGGAGCTCATAGGACAGCATCCCTGCCCTGCTCCAACTCAAGAGAAACAGCATCCCTGTTCTCTCTTCCAGCCATATGGACAAAGTTTTTGCCCAGCAATGGCTTTCCTGAGACAGCATCCCTGTCTGGCATTTCCATCACTACAAATAGGTTCAGTGGACAATTCCCACTGCTCTAAACTAAAACTTACTGATAGAAACTCTGAAAATACATCTTCACATTGTTGCTTAGCTAAAAAATTTAAAACAGGGTGGTTTACATCCCCACAGGGAAGTAACCATATAGTGGATGATAAAGGGAGTAACCAGTCTATTGCAGAGCTACTCTCTACTTATCACCACTTAGACAATAAAGTCTCAACTGGCCAAGGTTAGCCTTATTGTCCTTCGTTTGGGGGGGGGTTGTGTGAGAAAGTAGCCTCTTTCTAGCCTTGTTACCCCCACTTTTGGCCTGTTTGTGAGTATATGCCAGGGTGTTTTCACTGTCTCACTGGGATCCTGCTAGCCAGGGCCCAATGCTCATAGTGAAAACCCTATGTTTTCAGTATGTTTGTTATGTGTCACTGGGACCCTGCTAGTCAGGACCCCAGTGCTCATAAGGTTGTGGCCTATATGTGTGTGTTCCCTGTGTAGTGCCTAACTGTCTCACTGAGGCTCTGCTAATCAGAACCTCAGTGGTTATGCTCTCTCATTTCTTTCCAAATTGTCACTAACAGGCTAGTGACCATTTTTACCAATTTACATTGGCTTACTGGAACACCCTTATAATTCCCTAGTATATGGTACTGAGGTACCCAGGGTATTGGGGTTCCAGGAGATCCCTATGGGCTGCAGCATTTCTTTTGCCACCCATAGGGAGCTCTGACAATTCTTACACAGGCCTGCCACTGCAGCCTGAGTGAAATAACGTCCACGTTATTTCACAGCCATTTTACACTGCACTTAAGTAACTTATAAGTCACCTATATGCCTAACCTTTACCTGGTAAAGGTTAGGTGCAAAGTTACTTAGTGTGAGGGCACCCTGGCACTAGCCAAGGTGCCCCCACATTGTTCAGAGCCAATTCCCTGAACTTTGTGAGTGCGGGGACACCATTACACGCGTGCACTACATATAGGTCACTACCTATATGTAGCTTCACAATGGTAACTCCGAATATGGCCATGTAACATGTCTATGATCATGGAATTGCCCCCTCTATGCCATCCTGGCATAGTTGGCACAATCCCATGATCCCAGTGGTCTGTAGCACAGACCCTGGTACTGCCAAACTGCCCTTCCTGGGGTTTCACTGCAGCTGCTGCCAACCCCTCAGACAGGCATCTGCCCTCCTGGGGTCCAGCCAGGCCTGGCCCAGGATGGCAGAACAAAGAACTTCCTCTGAGAGAGGGTGTGACACCCTCTCCCTTTGGAAAATGGTGTGAAGGCAGGGGAGGAGTAGCCTCCCCCAGCCTCTGGAAATGCTTTGTTGGGCACAGATGTGCCCAATTCTGCATAAGCCAGTCTACACCGGTTCAGGGGACCCCTTAGCCCTGCTCTGGCGCGAAACTGGACAAAGGAAAGGGGAGTGACCACTCCCCTGACCTGCACCTCCCCTGGGAGGTGTCCAGAGCTCCTCCAGTGTGCTCCAGACCTCTGCCATCTTGGAAACAGAGGTGCTGCTGGCACACTGGACTGCTCTGAGTGGCCAGTGCCACCAGGTGACGTCAGAGACTCCTTGTGATAGGCTCCTTCAGGTGTTGCTAGCCTATCCTCTCTCCTAGGTAGCCAAACCCTCTTTTCTGGCTATTTAGGGTCTCTGTCTCTGGGGACACTTGAGATAACGAATGCAAGAGCTCAGCCGAGTTCCTCTGCATCTCTCTCTTCACCTTCTGATAAGGAATCGACTGCTGACCGCGCTGGAAGCCTGCAAACCTGCAACATAGTAGCAAAGACGACCACTGCAACTCTGTAACGCTGATCCTGCCGCCTTCTCAACTGTTTTCCTGTCTGTGCATGCTGTGTGGGTAGTCCGCCTCCTCTCTGCACCCGAAGCTCCGAAGAAATCTCCCGTGGGTCGACGGAATCTTCCCCCTGCAACCGCAGGCACCAAAAAGCTGCATTACCGGTCCCTTGGGTCTCCTCTCAGCACGACGAGCGAGGTCCCTCGAATCCAGCGACTCTGTCCAAGTGACCCCACAGTCCAGTGACTCTTCAGTCCAAGTTTGGTGGAGGTAAGTCCTTGCCTCACCTCGCTGGGCTGCATTGCTGGGAACCGCGACTTTTGCAGCTACTCCGGCCCCTGTGCACTTCCGGCGGAAATCCTTTGTGCACAGCCAAGCCTGGGTCCACGGCACTCTAACCTGCATTGCACGACTTTCTAATTGGTCTCCGGCGACGTGGGACTCCTTTGTGCGACTTCGGGTGAGCACCGTTTCACGCATCCTCGTAGTGCCTGTTTCTGGCACTTGTCCGGGTGCTACCTGCTGCTGAGAAGGCTCCTTGTCTTGCTCGACGTCCCCTCTCTCTCCTGGTCCAATTTGCGACCTCCTGGTCCCTCCAGGGCCACAGCAGCGTCCAAAAACGCTAACCGCATGATTTGCAGCTAGCAAGGCTTGTTGGCGTTCTTTCGGCGGGAAAACACTTCTGCACGACTTTCCACGGCGAGAGGGATCCGTCCACCAAAGGGGAAGTCTCTAGCCCTTTTCGTTCCTGCAGAAACCTCAGCTTCTTCTGTCCAGTAGAAGCTTCTTTGCACCCGCAGCTGGCATTTCCGGGGCATCTGCCCATCTCCGACTTGCTTGTGACTTTTGGACTTGGTCCCCTTGTTCCACAGGTACCCTAGATTGGAAATCCACAGTTGTTGCATTGTTGGTTTGTGTCTTTCCTGCATTATTCCTCTAACACGACTTCTTTATCCTTAGGGGAACTTTAGTGCACTTTGCACTCACTTTTCAGGGTCTTGGGGAGGGTTATTTTTCTAACTCTCACTATTTTCTAATAGTCCCAGCGACCCTCTACAAGGTCACATAGGTTTGGGGTCCATTCGTGACCAGAGCGGCCTGGCTCCGGCATGTAGGTACCCCCCCTTGGTATTCCCTTTGGAGTGAGTGTGACTACAAGGGAAACCCCCCCCCCCGGCACTAGCCAGACCAGAGGCAGATTGCCCCTTACTCTGGGGCCTACCCCACCGTGAACTACCCGTTCAGGTAGGCCATACACATTTTTTCACTTTTTGAGTACCCCACTTACTGTGTGTGCTCAGACCCTGACGAATGCCCCTGACCTACCAGCACTGAGTGAGGGCAGAAACATGTTGGTCATCCACTTTTTCTTTTAGACTCCAAGAGACATTACTCTCCAACGAGCCTTTCCCCCTTAGGTTTAGCCTTACCAGCATGCACCTTTATTAAAATTAGCGGAAGCCACTGGCGACATGCTTGGTAATTTTATTATTCACCCCTTCTGGATCAATGTAACTATCCAGCCAGTTTAATTTCAGCACTCCCTCTGGTTCTTTTAACCACGAGGTCGAGTCCGCCCAAGTAGTATCATCTTACTTGGGTGGGGCTAGGTGGTCATATGATGAAGCAAGACACTATTATGTGTGTGAGACCACCTAGTCCGTAAGGGAAATCCCCCTCCCCCTGTAGGACAACACAGCACCCCCTAGCTTGGACATTCTTCCAACTATTACTTCCCGACCTGAGGATCTATAGTGACCTTATTAACACCACTGTAAAAAAGACTGACCTAGTCTTATCTTCAGTTCCTACTACCCCACACCATTAGTGATGATATATTTTTCTAACTCTCACTATTTTTTAATAGTCCCCGCGACCCTCTACAAGGTCACATAGGTTTGGGGTCCATTCGTGGTTCGCATTCCACTTTTGGAGTATATGGTTTGTGTAACTCGTCTCCTAGTTCAGCCTAAGCTGCTCTGCTAAGCTACCATTATCTATCAGCCTAAGCTGCTAGACACCCTATACACTAATAAGGGATAACTGGGCCTGGTGCAAGGTGCAAGTACCCCTTGGTACTCACTACAAGCCAGTCCAGCCTCCTACAAGCTTGTAGAGGGTCGCTGGGACTGTAAGAAAACAGTGAGGGTTAGAAAAATAGCCCACCCCAAGACCCTGTAAGGTAGGTATAAAGTGCACCTACAACCCCCAGAGAGCACAGAAGTCGTGATAGGGGGATTCTGCAAGGAAAACCAACACCAGCAATGCAACAACAGTGGATTTCCAGACCTGAGTACCTGTAAGACAAGGTGACCAAGTCCAAGAGTCGCGACAGTGTTGAGAGTGGGCAGGAGCCCAGGAAATGCCAGCTAAGGGTGCAAGGAAGCTGCCACTAGATGGAAGAAGCTTGGTGTTTTGCAAGAACGAAGAGGACTAGGAACTTCCCCTTTGGAGGATGGATGTCCCACGTCGTGAAAAAGCTTGCAGAGGTGATCCCACGCAGAAAGACCGCAAACAAGCCTTGCTAGCTGCAAGGGTCTTGGTTAGGGTTTTTGGATGCTGCTGTGGCCCAGGAGGGACCAGGATGTCGCCACTTGGATGAGGAGACAGAGGGGGCACCCAGCAAGTCAGGGAGCCCTCACAGAAGCAGGCAGCACCCGCAGAAGTACTGGAACATGCACTTAGAAGAGGAGTGAACCGGAGTCCATGCGAAGTCACAAAAGGGAGTCTCGTGACGCCGGATGACAACTCAGAAGGTTGTACACTGCAGGTTAGAGTGTCGGGGACCCAGGCTTGGCTGTGCATGATGGAAATCCTGGAAGAGTGCAAAGGAGCCGGAGCAGCTGCAAATCATGCGGTGCACAGCAATGCAGTCTAGCG
The DNA here is from genome assembly GCF_031143425.1 of Pleurodeles waltl. Taxonomy (NCBI): domain Eukaryota; kingdom Metazoa; phylum Chordata; class Amphibia; order Caudata; family Salamandridae; genus Pleurodeles; species Pleurodeles waltl. The sequence goes on from NC_090446.1 coordinate 424,674,033, forward strand.
TGGGGAGGCAAGGACTTACCTCCACCAAACTTGGACTGAAGAGTCACTGGACTGTGGGAGTCACTTGGACAGAGTTGCTGAGTTCCAGGGACCACACTCGTCGTGCTGAGAGGGGACCCAGAGGACAGGTGATGCAGTCTTTTGTTGCCTGCGGTTGCATGGGGAAGATTCCGTCGACCCACGGGAGATTTCTTCAGAGCTCCTGGTGCAAGAAGGAGGCAGGCTACCCCCAGAGCATGCACCACCAGGAAACAGTCGAGAAAGCCGGCAGGATGAAGCGATACAAGGTTGCAGTAGTCGTCTTTGCTACTTTGTTGCGGTTTTGCAGGCGTCCTGAGCAGTCAGCGGTTGATCCTTTGGCAGAAGGTGAAGAGGGAGATGAAGAGTAACTCTGGTGAGCTATTCGGTATATGGTGTGATCCCCAAAGCAGAGACCCTAAGTAGCCAGAAAAGGAGGTTTGGCTACCTAGGAAGGAGGATTGGCTACCAAGAGAGGTAAGAGCCTATCAGAAGGAGCCTCTGACATCACCTGCTGGCACTGGCCACTCAGAGCAGTCCAGTGTGCCACAGACACCTCTGTTTCCAAGATGGCAGAGGTCTGGGACACACTGCAGGAGCTCTGGGCACCTCCCCTGGAGGTGCAGGTCAGGGGAGTGGTCACTCCCCTTTTCTTTGTCCAGTTTCGCGCCAGAGCAGGGCTGGGGGATCCCTGAACTGGTGTAGACTGGCTTATGCAGAGATGGGCACCATCTGTGCCCATCAAAGCATTTCCAGAGGCTGGCGGAGGCTACTCCTCCCCAGCCATCACACCTATTTACAAAGGGAGAGGCTGTTACACCCTCGCTCAGAGGAAGTCCTTTGTTCTGCCTTCCTGGGCCAGGGCTGCCTGGACCCCAGGAGGGCAGAAACCTGTCTGAGGGGTTGGCAGCAGCAGCAGCTGCAGTGGAAACCCCGGAAAGGCAGTTTGGCTGTACCCGGGTTCTGTGCTAGAGACCCGGGGGATCATGGAATTGTCTCCCCAATGCCAGAATGGCATTGGGGTGACAATTCCATGATCTTAGACATGTTATATGGCCATGTTCGGAGTTACCATTGTGACGCTATTCATAGGTAGTGACCTATGTATAGTGCACGTTTGTAATGGTGTCCCCGCACTCACAAAGTCCGGGGAATTTGCCCTGAACAATGTGGGGGCACCTTGGCTAGTGCCAGGGTGCCCACTCACTAAGTAACTTTGCACCCAACCTTTACCAGGTAAAGGTTAGACATATAGGTGACTTATAAGTTACTTAGGTGCAGTGGTAAATGGCTGTGAAATAACGTGGACGTTATTTCACTCAGGCTGCACTGGCAGGCCTGTGTAAGAATTGTCAGATCTCCCTATTGGTGGCAAAAGAAATGCTGCAGCCTATAGGGATCTCCTGGAACCCCAATACCCTGGGTACCTGAGTACCATATACTAGGGAATTATATGGGTGTACCGGTATGCCAATGTGAATTGGTGAAATTGGTCACTAGCCTGTTAGTGACAATTTGGAAAGCAGAGAGAGCACAACCACTGAGGTTCTGGTTAGCAGAGCCTCAGCGAGACAGTTAGGCATCACACAGGGAACACATACATATAGGCCACAAACTTATGAGCACTGGGGTCCTGGCTAGCAGGGTCCCATGACACATAACAAACATACTGACAACATAGGGTTTTCACTATGAGCACTGGGCCCTGGCTAGCCGGATCCCAGTGAGACAGTGAAAACACCCTGACATACACTCGCAAACAGGCCAAAAGCGGGGGTAACAAGACTAGAAAGAGGCTACTTTCTCACAGGTATCTTGGACACCCTGACTGTTTTCTTACAGTCCCAGCAACCCTCTACAAGCTCACATAGGTCTGGGGTCCATTTGTGATTCGCATTCCAGTTTTGGAGTATATGGTTTGTGTTGCCCCTATAACTATGTTCTCCTATTGCAACCTATTGTAATTCTACACTGTTTGCATTACTTTTCTTGCTCTTACTTACCTGACTTTGGTTTGTGTACATATATCTTGTGTATATTACTTACCTTCTTACTGACGGTACTCACTGAGATACTTTTAGCATATTGTCATAAAAACAAAGTACCTTTATTTTTAGTAACTCTGTGTATTGTGTTTTCTTATGATATTGTGCACATGATATAAGTGGTATAGTAGGAGCTTTGCATGTCTCCTAGTTCAGCCTAAGCTGCTTTGCCATAGCTACCTTCTATCAGCCTAAGCTGCCAGAAACACCTCTTCTTTACTAATAAGGGATAACTGGACCTGGCACAAGGTGTAAGTACCTTTGGTACCCTCTACAAGCCAGGCCAGCCTCCTACACAGTGTGCCAATTAGAATTGGTAAAAATGGTCACTAGCCTGCAGTAACAATTTTAGAAGCAGAGAGAGCATAAGCACTGAGGTTCTGGTTAGCAGAGCCTCAGTGAAACAGTTAGGCACCACACAGGGAACACATTCAGGCCACAACCATGAGCACTGGGGGCCTGGCTAGCAGGATCCCAGGGATATAGGCAAAAACAAACTGATACACAAGTAAAATTGGGGGTAACATGCCAGGCAAGATGGTACTTTCCTACAGTATCCAATTACCTTTAGAATGTTTTTAGGGAAACAGTAATGGCACTAGGAACGTGGTTAGCAGGACCCAGTGCACTCTAGTCCATGTTGCATTCAGAAACCAGGCAAAAAGTGGGGGGTACTGCAACAAGGTACCAGTTTCCAACAGCACTGCACAAAGAAGTCCTTATGCCACCAATGTGAGAAATTGGGTTGGTGGTTGGCTGGGATGTGATCACTGTGCAAGCTGTAGCAACAATCCTTTGCAGGGCAAACCACAAAAAGTCACTAATTTAATCTGTGCTTAAGCCTGAGTAGCTTGGCACAAAAAGCAGTCAGGCTAAACTTAGAGGCAATTTGTTAAGTACTTATGCAGTACACGAAACACAACACAGTGAAAACACAACACAATAAAATTCTCAAACCAAATGAGAAGATTGTAAGGACTTATTTGACACCAAAACCATCACAATCCGATTAGTAGTACCGGAGTTATGATTTTTTTTAAGTTTAAGGTTAGAAAAAAACAAGTCCTCAGTTTTAGAAAATGGCCACCTTGGCAACTGTAGCACCACAACCAAGGGTCCAGGAGTGGATGTAGACCTCTTGGGGTACAAGACTCACTCAGACTGGGTCCAGGTGCAGGTGTAAGATGGTGGGAGCCTGGTATGTCCCTGTGGCTCAGGACAGAGGACCAGCTAAACTAGCCCTTGGAGTCACTTCTGAAGTTCTGAGTGCAGGTGGTGATGCAGGACTCTGCAGCAGGGCTGGCTTCTGAAAGTTCCAAGCAGGCTCCAGGCAGCAAAGCAGCCCTTTCAGGTACAACAGCAGCCTGACAGAGTGCACAGCAGGTCACAGCAGCAGGCAGCCTTCTGAGAATCGTTCAGTGGGTCCAGTGGAGAACCGAGGATCAGGTCTGAGAGCCCTAATTTAATACCCTGGTGCCCTGCTCCTAGATGCTGGGTGAAGTTTCAAGAAAGGTTCTCTAAAGTTTCAGGAAATTCCTGCCTCCCCTGCCTTGGCCCCTACCTGGTTGCACTCACAATACAGGGTTGTTAAGCCTATTGTGTGGTGGCAGAGCTCAGCCGATTCAGTTACAAGTGGGGCTGTGCTTAGCTCCGCCCCCCCATCAAGCCAGTTAATGGCCCATTCAGCCCCTGCTAATTCCCTTACTGTGTGACTGTCTGGGGTGAATTCAAGAAGTACCAACTGCCAGTTACACCCAGGCATGTGACCTAAGGCAGGTTACAGGCACAATGGGCTAAGGGCAGGGAAATGCCAAATTTCTAAAAGTGGCATTTTCAAACTTGTAATAATAAATCCAACCCCACCATTTAAGAGCGCTTATTATTACAAGTTCATGGATTCCAAACATGAGATATCTACTGCCTCTGGTTTAGGAATTACAACTTATTTATTTTAATAAGGAATCCCCAATGTTACCCTATGGGACGAGTAGGCCTCTCAGTGGTGAGAAAACATATTAGGGAGTTTTTCACTACTAGGACATGTAAAACTAAAAGGTACATGTCCTACATTTTAATTACACAGCATCATGCACTATGGGCTACCTAGGGCCAACCTTAGGAGTGATGTATATGTAATAAAAGGGGAGTTTAAGGCTTGGCAAGAGGTTTTAACTGCCAAATCGACATGGAAGTGGGCACTGCCTCCAGGCTGCAATGGCAAGCCTGGGACCAGTTTTAAGTTGCTACTTAAGTGGGTGGCACAATTAGTGCTGCAGACCCAAAAGTAGCATTTAATTTACAGACCATGGGTATATGGTATTCCACTCTACAAGGGACTTACATGTAAATTAAATATTCCATTCAGGTATATGTTAATCAAATCATGTGTAGGGAAGTGAGCACAGGCACTCTAGCACTGGTTAGCAGTGGTAAAGTGCACAGACTCCTAAGGCCAACAAGCAAAAATCCAACAAAAAGTAGGAAGAGGGAGGTAAGAAGTTTGGGGTGACTCTGTAGAGAGGGCCATTTCCAACATAGCTGAATCTGACTCTGTTCCTGGAGGTGAAGAAGGGTTGACAGTGTGTCCAGCCTTGTGTGTGGGTTTGTTGACTAGTTGGGTGAGGCCTATGTTGCTCAAGTTGTCGAGGAGGGTGGTGGAGTTGGCATTGTTGGGGTCATCGATGTGGATATTGAGGTTGCCAAGTAGAACGTACTGGTTGGAGTCCAAGGCTAGTGGTGGGATACTGTTGAGGATGACATCGCAGAAGGCTGTTCGGCATCCTTGGAGTCTGTTTAAGAGGGTGCCTCTTAGGGTAGTTTTGTAGTTGGTTTGTAGTTGGAAGTTGAAGTGTTCCATGAAGGGTGAGGCGTCGCGTTGGTGACCATGCATCGAATGGTGTTGAATATGATGGCGATGCCCCCACCGTGTTTGTGCGGTCTCAGTGTATGATTTTGTAATAGTCGGGTGTTGCAGTGGTGATGTCGGGGTTCGAGAAGGGGTTTAGCCAGGTTTCAGTGATGAAGGCAATGTCTGGCAAGAGGGAGATGATAGTGTCCCAGATTTCCATGGAGTTTGCAGAGGGAGCGGGCGTTGAGCAGGATACATTGGAGAAGTTCCGGGTTGACTGTGCCTTCAGGGTGGGTGTGGCACGGGGTCCTGTGTGGGCTGGCAGCTCGGTGTTGTAGGAGATGCACCAGTTTCGGCAGGTGAAGGGTTCTTTGCTAGCACGAGGGAATGTGGTACAGCAGTTGTTGTGGCACCCAGAATTCATGGCTCTGAGCTCCTCGGTGGAGTAGTGGTGGGTAGCTGGAGGGCCAGTGTTCCTGGCACTGGCCTTGGTCTAGGCATGGATGGGCACAGATGGGCTTGCCTTTGGCACTCGCTTTGGTATCCATGAAGTAGGTTCGGGGGAGGGGGGCTGGGTGGCGGGATACGGCAGGAGGAAGGAAATGGGGAAGAGAGAAGGAGCAGATAAAGCAAGCAGGGCAAAAACAAGCATAAAAGAGGGGGGAAAGAGTGCAGAAAACAAGCAAAAAAGGGAGGGAGGTACAGAAAATGAGCAGAAAAGAGGGGAAAAGGGTGAAGAAAACAAGCAGAAAAGAAGGGAAAAAGGTGCAGAAAATAAGAAAAGAGTGAAAAAAAGAGCCCAAATGGGCAGAACAGAGGAAAAAAGGAACAGACAAAGAGCAGAAGCCATGCAGCAGAGGGTGATGGAGGTCAGGCTGGACAAGTGGCTGGCACATGGGAGCCGACATGAGGACCTGCTCAATGGTATCACACTGCGGCCTCCATTAAGTAGATACTGGGGGAGGGTAAGGCACTGGGTGGCGGGAAACTGCAAGAGGAGGGAAATGGGGAAGGGAGAAGCAGGAGCAGATAAGGTAAGAAGGGCAAAAATGAGTAGAAAAAGATGGGAAAAGGGTTCAGAAAACAATCAGAAAAGAGGGGGGAAGGTGCAGAAAACAGACAGAACAATGAAAAAAAGGAGCAGACAGCGAACAGTTACCAGGCAGCAGAGGTTGGCAGAGGTCAGGCAGGACAGGAGACTGTCAATGGGGAGCTAACACCAGGACATGTTCAACGGGGCTGCGCTGTGGCCTCCATTAAGCGGGTCCTGGAGGGAGGCGGGAACTGTCAGGAGGAGGGAAATGGGGAAGACAGGAGAAGGAGCAGATAAGGCAAGCTGGACTAAAACAAGCAGAAAAGAGGGGGAAAAGGTGCAGAAAATGACCATAAAAGAGGGTAAAAAGTTCAGAAAACAAGGAGAAAGGAGGGGGAAAGGTCCAGAAAACGAGCAGAAAAGAGGGGAAAAGGTGCACAAAAAGAGCAGAAAGAGTGAAAAACAGAGCAAAAATGAGCAGAACAGAGGAAAGAAGGAGCAGCCAATGAGCAGAAACCAGGCAGCAGAGGGCGGCAGAGGTCAGGCTGGACAGGAGACTGTCACTGGGGAGCTGGCACGAGGATCTGCTCTGAAACAAAATACAGAAACACATCCTGAAAATAGATAACATTTGTAAGGAACGTACGATTAAGTAAAGCATGTGAAATATAAACAGGAACTAAGGGCCAGATGTAGGTACAAAAAAATTAGCGACTCGCAATTTGCAAGCATGTGCGACTCGCAATTTGCGTGTCGCTAACTGGAATGCAGGTAGAATTTGCGGGGACAAATTGCAACTCGCACCCGGAGTCGCACCGCAGATAGCGAGTCCGCTGTTTGCGAAGTCGCTTTTTGCGACCGCGCAAAAAACGGACTCGCAATTTGCGAGTGGGTGTCGCAAATTGCGACTGTGCTGAAAATTGAATGCAGGTGCTGCAGAACACTCCAGAAACCACTCCAGAACACTCTGGAAAACACTTCCTGGCACATGATGATGACATCACAGCCAGGAAGTTTACAAATACACCTGGGAGGAGGGAGGACCACACCCTTTTTAACTGCAGCACAGCTAACAGAGCAACAGAAACCATGGCTGACACTCCCAGGAAGAGAAAGCTGAAGTTTGCAGAGAAGGAGCTGGAGGTGCTCACAGAGGAGTGCTGTCAGCACCATGATGAGCTTTTTGGGAAGGCAGCCCTCAATGTGCCAGACTCTGCCAAAAAACGAATTTGGCAGGAAATTCAGGAGAAGGTAAACTCCCTGGGGGTCAGCCACAGGAGTGTGGATGAACTAAAGAAGAGGTGGTACGACCTCCGCTCCCGGACCAAGGAGAGGGTGGCAGAAAGGCTCCGGGAGATGAGAGGCACAGGAGGGGGACCATGTTCCATACCACCACCCACACCCCTGGAGGAAAGGGTGGAGGAGACCCTGGAGCCGGAGTCAGTAACTGGATTTGGAGAACTGGACACCTCTGAGCCCAGAACATCAACCGGTGAGTACCATGTGATATGCCTGTACCCCAATCAATGCCATACCCCCACCCACTATGTACACAGAGGCATGCACAACCAAGATAGCTCCATTTCAGAGTAGCATATACCAGCATGATGCATTATGGGCAATGTAGTCAAGTAGGCAGTTGTAGGAGGCTGGACTGGCTTGTAGTGAGTACCTAGGGGTACTTACACCTTGCACCAGGCCCAGTTATCCCTTATTAGTGTATAGGGTGTCTAGCAGCTTAGGCTGATAGATAATGGTAGCTTAGCAGAGCAGCTTAGGCTGAACTAGGAGACGAGTGAAGCTCCTACAGTACCACTAGTGTCATATGCACAATATCATAAGAAAACACAATACACAGATATACTAAAAATAAAGGTACTTTATTTTTATGACAATATGCCAAAAGTATCTCAGTGAGTACCCTCAGTATGAGGATAGCAAATATACACAAGATATATGTACACAATACCAAAAATATGCAGTATAGTATTAGAAAACAGTGCAAACAAGGTATAGTTACATTAGGATGCAATGGGGACACATAGGGATAGGGGCAACACAAACCATATACTCCAAAAGTGGAATGCGAACCACGAATGGACCCCAAACCTATGTGACCTTGTAGAGGGTCGCTGGGACTGTAAGAAAACAGTTAGGGTTAGAAAAATAGCCCACCCCAAGACCCTGAAAAGTGAGTGCAAAGTGCACTAAAGTTCCCCAAAGGACATAGAAGTCGTGATAGGGGAATTCTGCAGGAAAGACACAAATCAGCAATGCAACAACAATGGATTTCCAAACGAGGGTACCTGTGGAACAAGGGGACCAAGTCCAAAAGTCACAAGCAAGTCGGGGATGGGCAGATGCCCAGGAAATGCCAGCTGTGGGTGCAAAGAAGCTGCTACTGGACAGTAGAAGCTGAAGATTCTGCAGGAACGACAAGGGCTAGGAACTTCCCCTTTGGAGGACAGATCCCTCACGTCATGGAGAGTTGTGCAGAAGTATTTTCCTGAAGAAAGACCGCAAACAAGCCTTGCTAGTTGCAAGTCATGTAGTTAGGGTTTTTGGATGCTGCTGTGGCCCAGGAGGAACCAGGATGTCGCCAATTGCGTCTGGTGACAGAGGGGGCGTCGCGCAAGACAAGGAGCCCTCTCAGAAGCAGGCAGCACCCGCAGAAGTGCTGGAACAGGCACTACAAAGTAGAGTGAAATGGTGCTCACCCGAAGTTGCACAAAGGAGTCCCAAGCTGCCGGAGGACAACTTAGGAGGTCGTGCAATGCAGGATAGAGTGCCGTGGACCCAGGCTGGACTGTGCACAAAGGATTTCCGCCGGAAGTGCACGGAGGCCGGAGTAGCTGCAAAAGTCGCGGTTCCCAGCAATGCAGTCTGGCGTGGGGAGGCAAGGACTTACCTCCGCCAAACTTGGGCTGAAGAGTCACTGGACTGTGGGAGTCACTTGGACAGAGTTGCTGGATTCAAGGGACCTCGCTCATCATGCTGAGAGGAGACCCAGGGTACTGGTGATGCAGTTCTTTGGTGCCTGCGGTTGCAGGGGGACGATTCCGTCGACCCACTGGAGATTTCTTCAGAGCTTCTAGTGCAGAGAGGAGGCAGACTACCCCCACAGCATGCACCACCAGGAACAGTCGAGAAGGCGGCAGGATCAGCGTTACAGAGTTGCAGTAGTCGTCTTCGCTACTTTGTTGCAGTTTTGCAGGCTTCCAGCGCGGTCAGCAGTCAATTCCTTGGCAGAAGGTGAAGAGAGAGATGCAGAGGAACTCGGATGAGCTCTTGCATTCGTTATCTAAGGTAATCCCCAAAGCAGAGACCCTAAATAGCCAGAAAAGAGCGTTTTGTCTACTTAGGAGAGAAGATAGGCTAGCAACACCTGAAGGAGCCTATCAGAAGGAGTCTCTGACGTCACCTGCTGGCCCTGGCCACTCAGAGCAGTCCAGTGTGCCAGCAGCACCTCTGTTTCCAAGATGGCAGAGGTCTGGAGCACACTGGAGGAGCTCTGGGCACCTCCTAGGGGAGGTGCAGGTCAGGGGAGTGGTCTCTCCCCTTTCCTTTGTCCAGTTTCGCGCCAGAGCAGGGCTGAGGGGTCCCTGAACCGGTGTAGACTGGCTTATGCAGAAATGGGCACCATGTGTGCCCATGAAAGCATTTCCAGAGGCTGGTGGAGGCTACTCCTCCCCAGCCCTAACACCATTTTCCAAAGGGAGAGGGTGTAACACCCTCTCTCTGAGGAAGTCCTTTGTTCTGCCTTCCTGGGCCAGGCCTGGCTGGACCCCAGGAGGGCAGAAACCTGTCTGAGGGGTTGGCAGCAGCAGCAGCTGCAGTGAAACCCCGGGAAAGGCAGTTTGGCAGTGCCAGGGTCTGTGCTAGAGACCCGTGGGATCATGGGATTGCACCAACAATGCCAGGATGGCATAGAGGGGGCAATTCCATGATCTTAGACATGTTACATGGCCATATTCGGAGTTACCATTGTGAAGCTACACATAGGTAGTGACCTATATGTAGTGCACGCGTGTAATGGTGTCCCCGCACTCACAAAGTCTGGGGAATTGGCCCTGAACAATGTGGGGGTACCTTGGCTAGTGCCAGGGTGCCCACACACTAAGTAACTTAGCACCCAACCTTTACCAGTTAAAGGTTAGACATATAGGTGACATAAGTTACTTAAGTGCAGTGTAAAATGGCTGTGAAATAACGTGGACGTTATTTCACTCAGGCTGCAGTGGCAGGCCTGTGTAAGAATTGTCAGAGCTCCCTATGGGTGGCAAAAGAAATGCTGCAGCCCATAGGGATCTCCTGGAACCCCAATACCCTGGGTACCTCAGTACCATATACTAGGGAATTATAAGGGTGTTCCAGTAAGCCAATGTAAATTGGTAAAATTGGTCACTAGCCTGTTAGTGACAATTTGAAAGAAATGAGAGAGCATAACCACTGAGGTTCTGATTAGCAGAGCCTCAGTGAGACAGTTAGTCATAACACAGGTAACATTTTCAGGCACACTTATGAGCACTGGGGCCCTGGCTGGCAGGGTCCCAGTGACACATACAACTAAAACAACATATATACAGTGAAAAATAGGGATAACATGCCAGGCAAGATGGTACTTTCCTACACAACCCCACCCCCCCCAAACGAAGGACAATAAGACTAGCCATGACCTGATGAGTCTTCATTGTCTAAGTGGAAATATCTGGAGAGTCCATCTGCATTGGAGTGGGTACTCCCAGGTCTATGTTCCACTGTATAGTCCATTCCCTGTAGGGATATAGACCACCTCAACAATTTAGGATTTTCACCTTTCATTTGTTTTAGCCAAAGTAGAGGTTTGTGGTCTGTCTGAACAATGAAGTGAGTGCCAAACAGGTATGGCCTCAACTTCTTCAGTGCCCAGACCACAGCAAAGGCCTCCCTCTCTATGGCAGACCAACGCTTTTCTCTAGGGGTCAACCTCCTACTAATAAAAGCAACAGGTTGATCCTGGCCCTCAGAATTAAGTTGTGAAAGGACTGCCCGTACCCCTAATTCAGATGCATCAGTTTGGACAATGAATTTCTTGGAGTAACAGGGGCTTTTCAGGACAGGTGCAGAGCACATGGCCTGCTTCAGCTCCTCAAAAGCTTTCTGACAGCTAGCTGTCCACAATACCTTCTTAGGCATTTTCTTGGATGTGAGGTCATTAAGAGGGGCTGCAATGGAGCAATAGTTCTTAATGAACCTCCTGTAATACCCAGTGAGGCCTAAAAAGGCTCTCACCTGAGTCTGAGTAGTAGGGGGAACCCAATCTATAATAGTTTGGATTTTCCCCTGAAGTGGTGCAATCTGTTCTCCACCAACCAGGTGTCCCAGATAAACCACCTTCCCATGCCCTATCAGGCACTTTGAAGCCTTGATAGTGAGGCCTGCCTTTTGCAGGGCCTCCAAAACTTTCCGTAGGTGGACCAGGTGATCATCCCAACTGGAGCTAAAGACAGCTATATTGTCCAGATATGCTGCACTAAAAGCTTCCAGCCCTTGCAGGACTGTATTCACCAACCTCTGAAAAGTGGCAGGTGCATTTTTCAATCCAAAAGGCATTACTGTGAATTGGTAATGGCCTCCAATGGTTGAAAATGCAGTTTTTGCTTTTGCATCTTCTGATAATTTGATCTGCCAATACCCTGCATTCAAGTCAAAAGTGCTTAGATACTTGGCAGATGCCAGTGTATCTATGAGCTCATCTGCCCTGGGTATAGGGTGAGCATCAGTTTTGGTTACCTGGTTGAGACCTCTGTAGTCTACACAAAACCGCATTTCCTTCTTTCCATCCTTGGAATGAGGTTTTGGTACAAGTACCACAGGAGAAGCCCATGGACTTTCAGAGTGCTCAACCACTCCCAGTTCTAACATTTTCTGCACCTCTTGTTTTATGCAGTCTCTGACATGGTCAGGCTGCCTATAGATTTGACTTTTGACAGGCAAGCTGTCTCCAGTATCTATAGTGTGCTCACACCAAGAAGTGGTACCTGGCACAGTAGAGAAGAGTTCAGAAAACTGACCCAGGAGATTTATGCAATAGTCTTTCTGCTCAGCAGTAAGACAATCAGCCAAAACTACACCTTCCACTAGAGCATCTTGTTCTGTGGAAGAGAAGAGATCAGGGAGAGGGTCACTCTCTTCTTCCTGTCCCTCATCAGTTGCCATGAGCAGGGTGAGATCAGCCCTGTCATAGTAGGGTTTCAGGCGATTGACATGGAGCACCCTAAGGGGACTCCTGGCAGTGCCTAAGTCAACTAAGTAGATGACTTCACCCTTCTTTTCAACAATTATGTGGGGTCCACTCCATTTATCTTGGAGTGCTCTTGGGGCCACAGGCTCCAAGACCCACACTTTCTGCCCTGGTTGGTACTGGACCAAAACAGCCTTCTGGTCATGCCATTGCTTTTGGAGCTCTTGGCTGGCCTGAAGGTTTTTGCGGGCCTTTTTCATGTACTCAGCCATCCTTGATCTCAGGCCAAGTACATAGTCCACTATGTCTTGATTTGGAGCTTTTAAAGGTTGTTCCCAACCCTCCTTAACAAGTGTTAGAGGACCTCTCACAGGGTGTCCAAAGAGGAGTTCAAAGGGGCTGAAGCCCACTCCTTTCTGGGGTACCTCCCTGTAAGCAAAAAGGAGGCATGGTAAAAGGATATCCCATCTCCTGCGGAGTTTTTCAGGGAGTCCCATAATCATGCCTTTGAGAGTTTTGTTAAATCTCTCCACCAGTCCATTTGTTTGTGGATGATAGGGTGTAGTGAACTTGTATGTCACACTACACTCCTTCCACATGGCCTTTAAGTAAGCAGACATGAAATTGCTTCCCCTGTCTGATACCACCTCTTTTGGGAAGCCCACCCTGGAAAAGATTCCCAGGAGGGCTTTTGCCACTGCTGGAGCTGTAGTGGTCCTTAGAGGAATTGCTTCAGGATATCTGGTGGCATGGTCCACTACCACCAAGATAAACCTATTGCCTGAAGCAGTAGGAGGGTCAAGGGGGCCAACTATGTCAACCCCTACCCTTTCAAAGGGTACCCCAACCACAGGCAGTGGAATAAGGGGTGCCTTTGGAGTGCCACCTGTCTTGCCACTGGCTTGACAGGTTTCACAGGACTTACAAAATTCCTTTGTGTCCTCTGACATTCTAGGCCAATGAAACAAGGGAACAAGCCTGTCCCAAGTCTTCATTTGCCCTAAATGTCCAGCTAAGGGAATGTCGTGGGCTAGAGTTAGGAGGAACTTTCTGTACTCCTGAGGAATCACTAACCTCCTGGCAGTTCCAGGTTTAGGATCCCTTGCTTCAGTGTACAAGAGGTTGTCCTCCCAGTAAACTCTGTGAGAGTCACTGACATCCCCATTTGCTTGTTTGACAGCTTGCTGTCTTAGACCCTCTAGTGTGGGACAGGTATGCTGTGCCACACTCAGCTCCTCCCTGGCAGGCCCCCCTTCACCCAAAAGCTCAGCAGTGTCTGCTTCAAGCTCCTTTGGTGTAGGTTCTGCACAGGGTGGAAATTCTTCTTCCTTAGAAGTAGAATCCACTGTAGAGGGAGGGATAGTAGGTAGTGCTTTACTTCTACTAGCCCTAGCTTTAGGGAGCACTTGGTCCATTGTTCCAGGATCCAAGTCACCCTGTCCTTTTTGCTTTTTGGCCTGAGCCCTGGTAAAAGCAAAAATATGCCCTGGGATGCCCAGCATTGCTGCATGGGCCTCCAACTCCACATCTGACCAAGCTGATGTCTCTAAATCATTTCCAAGTAGACAGTCTACAGGTAAATCTGAGGCAACCACAACTTTCTTTGGACCAGTAACCCCCCCCCCAGTTGAGATTTACAACAGCCATGGGGTGGCTAAGTGTGTTGTTGTGAGCATCGGTTACTTGGTACTGGTGACCAAGTAGGTGTTGTTCAGGGTGGACCAGTTTCTCTATTACCATTGTAACACTGGCACCTGTGTCCCTGTAGGCCTGAACCTCAACACCATTTATTAGGGGTAGTTGCTTGTACTTATCCATGTTAAGGGGACAAGCAACTAAGGTGGCTAAATCAATAGCCCCCTCAGAGACTAACACAGCCTCTGTGGTCTCCCTAACAAGACCAACCCCAACTAAGTTACCAAAAGTGAGCCCAGCTACTCCCTTGGATTGGCTATTAGTAGGTTTGCTCCCACCACCACTGCTATTACTAGGGGCACTAGGTGTAGCAGCAGGGGTTGTAGTGGTAGGAGGCTTGGTGCTTTTCTTTGGACAACTGGGATCTGTTGTCCAATGGCCTTTTATTTTACATAAATAGCACCATGGTTTCTTTTCTCTGTTTTGATTAGAAGAGGATTTGGGCCCACCACCCCCACCAGAGTGTTTTTGTGGGCCTGATGAAGACTCATTTTTAGATTTGTCCCCACCCTTGTCAGAAGACTTACCATCCTTCTTCTTATTGCCATCTTTGTCACCCCCTGTATGAACTTTTCTGTTCACCCTTGTTCTGACCCATTTGTCTGCCTTCTTTCCCAATTCTTGTGGAGAGGTCAGATCAGAGTCCACCAAGTACTGGTGCAACAAATCAGACACACAATTATTAAGAATATGCTCTCTCAGGATCAAGTTATACAGGCTTTCATAATCAGTAACTTTACTGCCATGTAACCACCCCTCCAAGGCCTTCACTGAATGGTCAAAAAAATCAACCCAGTCTTGTGAAGACTCCTTTTTGGTCTCTCTGAACTTCATCCTGTACTGTTCAGTGGTTAAGCCATAATCATCCAGGAGTGCATTCTTAAGAACTGTAAAATTATTGGCATCACTTTCTTTCACAGTAAGGAGCCTATCCCTACCCTTTCCACTAAATGATAGCCATAGGATAGCAGCCCACTGCCTTTGAGGGACATCCTGTACAACACAGGCCCTCTCAAGTGCAGCAAACCACTTGTTAATGTCATCCCCCTCCTTATAAGGGGGAACTATCTTGTGCAGATTCCTGGAATCATGCTCTTTTGCAGGATGACTATGGGGAATACTGCTGCTGCCACCATGGGTTTCTAAACCCAATTTCTGTCTTTCCCTTTCCACTTCTAAGGACTGTCTATCCAAATCCAGCTGTTGCTTCTTGAGCTTCAGTCTGGTTTGTTCCACTCTCAATCTATTGAGCTCCCTTTCTAACACTCTGTCATCAGGGTGGGTGGGTGGGACATTCCTTGAAACAGAAGTATGGTGAGAATGTACAGAAGGAGACCCATCCCTTACAGAAGGCATCCTAACAGCTTGGTTAACAGAAACATCACTTCTACAATGATGAGAAGGAATACTCTTGCTATGATGTGAGACAACACTATCAGTATGGTGTGTCTCTACATCAGTACCAACTATGCTAGGCTGTCTGGTAATGGGCAGGCTAGGAAGTTTCTTTCCTGAATCTTTTTCTAGGGGTGTCCCTGGATCAGATTGTGAACCATTAGCTACTTTTTCAACAGATGGGGCACCTCTGGCCTTATCCTGTTCTATAAGCATGTTAACCAACAGTTCTCTGGGGGGATTCTTCCCTACACTCAAACCTCTTTCTATGCAGAGACTCCTTGCTCCTTTCCAGCTAAGGTGATCATAAGCAAGTTTGGACAGATCAACAGTTTGGCCTGTGCCAGACATTTTTAGAAAGTGTTTAAGTGATAGAAAAAGTGAGAAAAAAGTTTTCAGAACCTTTTAGAAAGACAGAAAAAAAAACTTTTTAAACTTTTAAAGAACTTTTTGAAAGTTTAGAAGTACTTTTCAGCACTTTAGAAAAGAAGTGAGAAAAGAAATGCAAAACTTTTTGGTTAGGTGTACATACACTGAACTTGTTTTGTATATTTTTCTCTTATGAAAAGTACAATGACAAAAGTGGTAAGTAGTTACAGAGCACTTATCCCACCACTGCACAACCAATGTAGGAGGCTGGACTGGCTTGTAGTGAGTACCTAGGGGTACTTACACCTTGCACCAGGCCCAGTTATCCCTTATTAGTGTATAGGGTGTCTAGCAGCTTAGGCTGATAGATAATGGTAGCTTAGCAGAGCAGCTTAGGCTGAACTAGGAGACGAGTGAAGCTCCTACAGTACCACTAGTGTCATATGCACAATATCATAAGAAAACACAATACACAGATATACTAAATATAAAGGTACTTTATTTTTATGACAATATGCCAAAAGTATCTCAGTGAGTACCCTCAGTATGAGGATAGCAAATATACACAAGATATATGTACACAATACCAAAAATATGCAGTATAGTATTAGAAAAGAGTGCAAACAATGTATAGTTACAATAGGATGCAATGGGGACACATAGGGATAGGGGCAACACAAACCATATACTCCAAAAGTGGAATGCGAACCACGAATGGACCCCAAACCTATGTGACCTTGTAGAGGGTCGCTGGGACTGTAAGAAAACAGTTAGGGTTAGAAAAATAGCCCACCCCAAGACCCTGAAAAGTGAGTGCAAAGTGCACTAAAGTTCCCCAAAGGACATAGAAGTCGTGATAGGGGAATTCTGCAGGAAAGACACAAATCAGCAATGCAACAACCATGGATTTCCAAACGAGGGTACCTGTGGAACAAGGGGACCAAGTCCAAAAGTCACAAGCAAGTCGGGGATGGGCAGATGCCCAGGAAATGCCAGCTGTGGGTGCAAAGAAGCTTCTACTGGACAGAAGAAGCTGAGGTTTCTGCAGGAACGACAAGGGCTAGAGACTTCCCCTTTGGAGGACGGATCCATCACGCCGTGGAGAGTCGTGCAGAAGTGTATTCCCGCCGAAAGAACGCCAACAAGCCTTGCTAGCTGCAAAATGTGCGGTAAGGGTTTTTGGACGCTGCTGTGGCCCAGGAGGGACCAGGATGTCGCAAATTGCGTCAGGAGACAGAGGGGACGTCGAGCAAGACAAGGAGCCCTCTCAGCAGCAGGTGGCACCCGGAGAAGTGCCAGAAACAGGCACTACAAGGATGCGTGAAACGGTGCTCACCCGAAGTCGCACAAAGGAGTCCCACGTCGTCGGAGAACAACTTAGGAGGTCGTGCAATGCAGGTTAGAGTGCCGTGGACCCAGGCTGGACTGTGCATAAAGGATTTCCGCTGGAAGTGCACGGAGGCCGGAGTAGCTGCAAAAGTCACGGTTTCCAACAATGCAGTCTGGCGTGGGGAGGCAAGGACTTACCTCCACCAAACTTGGACTGAAGAGTCACTGGACTGTTGCAGGAAAGTACCATCTTGCCTGGCATGTTACCCCCATTTTTCAATGTATATATGTTGTTTTAGTTGTATGTGTCACTGGGACCCTGGTAACCCAGGGCCCCAGTGCTCATAAGTGTGCCTGAATGTGTTACCTGTGTAGTGACTGTGAGAAGGTAGCCTCTTTCTAGCCTTGTTACCCCCACTTTTGGCCTGTTTGTGAGTGTATGTCAGGGTGTTTGTCACTGTTTTCACTGTCTCACTGGGATCCTGATAGCCAGGCCTCAGTGCTCATAGTGAAAACACTATGGTTTCAGTATGTTTGTTATGTGTCACTGGGATCCTGCTGGTCAGGACCCCAGTGCTCATAGGTTTGTGGCCTATATGTATGTGTCACTGGGACCCTGTCACACAGGGCCCCAGTGCTCATAGGTGTGAATGTATATGTTCCCTGTGTGGTGCCTAACTGTCTCACTGAGGCTCTGCTAACCAGAACCTCAGTGGTTATGCTCTCTCATTACTTTCAAATTGTCACTAACAGGCTAGTGACCATTTTTACCAATTTACATTGGCTTACTGGAACACCCTTATAATTCCCTAGTATATGGTACTAAGGTACCCAGGGTATTGGGGTTCCAGGAGATCCCTATGGGCTGCAGCATTTCTTTTGCCACCCATAGGGAGCTCTGACAATTCTTACACAGGCCTGCCACTGCAGCCTGAGTGAAATAACGTCCACGTTATTTCACAGCCATTTTTACACTGCACTTAAGTAACTTATAAGTCACCTATATGTCTAACCTTTACCTGGTAAAGGTTAGGTGCAAAGTTACTTAGTGTGAGGGCACCCTGGCACTAGCCAAGGTGCCCCCACATTGTTCAGAGCCAATTCACTGAACTTTGTGAGTGCGGGGACACCATTACACGCGTGCACTACATATAGGTCACTACCTATATGTAGCTTCACCATGGTAACTCCAAATATGGCCATGTAACATGTCTATGATCATGGAATTGCCCCCTCTATGCCATCCTGGCATTGTTGGTACAATTCCATGATCCCAGTGGTCTGTAGCACAGACCCTGGTACTGCCAGACTGCCCTTCCTGGGGTTTCACTGCAGCTGCGGCTGCTGCCAACCCCTCAGACAGGCAGCTGCCCTCCTGGGGTCCAGCCAGGCCTGGCCCAGGATGGCAGAACAAAGAACTTCCTCTGAGAGAGGGTGTGACACCCTCTCCCTTTGGAAAATGGTGTGAAGGCAGGGGAGGAGTAGCCTCCCCCAGCCTCTGGAAATGCTTTGTTGGGCACAGATGTGCCCAATTCTGCATAAGCCAGTCTACACCGGTTCAGGGACCCCTTAGCCCCTGCTCTGGCGCGAAACTGGACAAAGGAAAGGGGAGTGACCACTCCCCTGACCTGCACCTCCCCTGGGAGGTGTCCAGAGCTCCTCCAGTGTGCTCCAGACCTCTGCCATCTTGGAAACAGAGGTGCTGCTGGCACACTGGACTGCTCTGAGTGGCCAGTGCCACCAGGTGACGTCAGAGACTCCTGCTGATAGGCTCCTTCAGGTGTTAGTAGCCTTTCCTCTCTCCTAGGTAGCCAAACCCTCTTTTCTGGCTAATTAGGGTCTCTGTCTCTGGGGAAACTTTAGATAACGAATGCATGAGCTCAGCCGAGTTCCTCTGCATCTCCCTCTTCACCTTCTGATAAGGAATTGACCGCTGACCGCGCTGGAAGCCTGCAAACCTGCAACATAGTAGCAAAGACGACTACTGCAACTCTGTAACGCTGATCCTGCCGCCTTCTCGACTGTTTTCCTGCTTGTGCATGCTGTGGGGGTAGTCTGCCTCCTCTCTGCACCAGAAGCTCCGAAGAAATCTCCTGTGGGTCGACGGAATCTTCCCCCTGCAACCGCAGGCACCAAAAAGCTGCATTACCGGTCCCTTGGGTCTCCTCTCAGCACGACGAGCGAGGTCCCTCGAATCCAGCGACACCGTCCAAGTGACCCCCACAGTCCAGTGACTCTTCAGCCCAAGTTTGGTGGAGGTAAGTCCTTGCCTCACCTCGCTGGGCTGCATTGCTGGGAACCGCGACTTTGCAAGCTACTCCGGCCCCTGTGCACTTCCGGCGGAAATCCTTCGTGCACAGCCAAGCCTGGGTCCACGGCACTCTAACCTGCATTGCACGACTTTCTAAGTTGGTCTCCGGCGACGTGGGACTCCTTTGTGCAACTTCGGCGAGCACCGTTTCACGCATCCTCGTAGTGCCTGTTTCTGGCACTTCTCCAGGTGCTACCTGCTTCAGTGAGGGCTCCTTGTCTTGCTCGACGTCCCCTCTCTCTGCAGGTCCAATTTGCGACCTCCTGGTCCCTCCTGGGCCCCAGCAACGTCCAAAAACGCCAAACACACGATTTGCGTGTAGCAAGGCTTGTTGGCGTCCATCCGGCGGGAAAACACTTCTGCACGACTCTCCAAGGCGTGGGGGATCCATCCTCCAAAGGGGAAGTCTCTAGCCCTTGTCGTTCCTGCAGTATTCACAGTTCTTCAGCCTAGTACGAGCCTCTTTGCACCAACTGCTGGCATTTCTTGGGCATCTGCCCATCTCCGAGCTGCTTGTGACTTTTGGACTTGGTCCCCTTGTTCCACAGGTACCCTCAGTCAGGAATCCATCGTTGTTGCATTGCTGATTTGTGTTTTCCTTGCATTTTCCCTCTAACACGACTATTTTGTCCTTAGGGGAACTTTGGTGCACTTTGCACTCACTTTTCAGGGTCTTGGGGAGGGTTATTTTTCTAACTCTCACTATTTTCTAATAGTCCCAGCGACCCTCTACAAGGTCACATAGGTTTGGGGTCCATTCGTGGTTCGCATTCCACTTTTGGAGTATATGGTTTGTGTTGCCCCTATCCCTATGTTTCCCCATTGCATCCTATTGTAACTATACATTGTTTGCACTGTTTTCTAAGACTATACTGCATATTTTTGCTATTGTGAATATATATCTTGTGTATATTTCCTATCCTCTCACTGAGGGTACACTCTAAGATACTTTGGCATATTGTCATAAAAATAAAGTACCTTTATTTTTAGTATAACTGTGTATTGTGTTTTCTTATGATATTGTGCATATGACACTAAGTGGTACTGTAGTAGCTTCACACGTCTCCTAGTTCAGCCTAAGCTGCTCTGCTAAGCTACCATTATCTATGAGCCTAAGCTGCTAGACACCCTATTGTCGCGCCGCGCGGTGCGGCGCGAGCCGAGAGCTCGACTTCGACCGGGCGTTCGGCTCGGGCCGCGCACCGCGTTATTAAGACGCGGCGCGCCCCCAGCCTCTCCTGCGCGTTTCGAGGCCCCAGATTTGCTTGGGGCCTCGTTCTTCCTTCTGCCTTTCACTGTCCCAGGGGTCTCTGAACCCTCTTACCTGTTTTTCTTCGTTTCTTTGTCCTTTCTTCTGTTTGCAGTCTGTTGTGTGCCTTTCTTTATGTCTTTTCCTCCTTCCCAGATTCCTGTGCTTTCCCAGCATTCCTTGTTCCCTATTCTCTATGGTTCCTCTACTATTCTGTTCTATATATTGTTTCCCTATCCAAGATGGTGTCCTTTTACTTCCTGTGGGTCACTTCCTGTTTGTTGGTATATAAGGGCTGTGTTTTTTCTCTTTCCTTGCGCTGCAACACTTTCTGCTCAGTTGGTGTCTTCGCTCCTGATTTCCTTGCCTTTTGGTTTTGGACTCAGCATTCTGTATTTTCTGATTTTTGCTCCTTTTGGATTCCTGTTTGTTGTTCTTGTTTTTCTCCAGGACTTTTCCTGTTTGGAGGTTTTTCCCCTTGGAAGGGGTTTTTCCCTCTGGCGCTACTTTCTGAAGGGCACGGTCTGTTCTTGGTGTCTCCATTGCCTACAGCACCGTGGCTACCAGAAAGAGTCGCCCCTTTTTGGGCCAAAGCCGAACATTGAAGATTCACGCCACCAGATCTGCAAATTCCAGGCGCAGGCAGCACGTGAGTCGTGACAGATTGCAGCGCCTAACCATTCCGACGTCCTCAAACACCATGGATAATACAGTGGCGGCTGCTGCAGATCCGGAGCAATCTCTGTTAACCACGATTCAGCAACAAGCCCAGGAGTTGCAACAACTACGTAATGAAAATGCTGCGTTACGACAGGCTTTGGCCCTCCGCACCAGTGATGTTCCGACAATCTCCGCTTCTACCCCTTGTTTCTCTGGTGAACCAACCAAGCTTCGCGAGTTCTTGGATGCTTTAACGGTGTATTTCGCCTTCCGACCTACTCAATTCTCCCACGACAGGACCAAGGTGGGTTATCTTATCAGTGCCTTATCCGGCCCAGCCTTGGCCTGGGCAACCCCGATGGTGTCCTCCGACGACCCTGTATTGTCAGACTATTCCGCCTTTGTGAGTCGCTTCAAACAAATGTTTAGCCGTCCTGGATTGGAAGCCTCCGCTGAAGAAGCCTTGTGCGACATCCAACAAGGCTCCCAAGACGTCCTGCAATATATAACCCGTTTTCGTCAGCTGGCGGCAGAGACCACTTGGGTGGAACGTACTCTGGTAACATTATTTCGTAGAGGACTCAAAGAAGAAATAAAGGATGAACTAGTGCATTCTACCAGAGCGGAAGATCTTCGTGGCCTGATGGATCAAGCACTGTCCATCGAATATCGTCTTCAGGAACGGAGATCGGAAAAGAAAAGGAGTAGAGGGTTTACCCAACCAAGTAGCTCCCGTGCATACCTACAGCGTTCCGAGGAACCTCGCACTCCTGCTAGAGACATCGAAGGGGAACCCATGCAGGTGGATACTACCCGAGGTCCGCTCTCTGCTAGTGAACGAGAAGACAGACGCAAGAGAGGGTTGTGCCTGTATTGTGGTTCTGCTGGTCACATACTCCGTACCTGTCCAGTACGTCCATCCAGACCTTCGGGAAACGCCACCTCCCGTCCTCTGTAAGAAGGGAGGGGACGGGATCTACAGCTATACCTTCCATCAGCTCCTTTAATGACAATACAACTGCCTTGTTCATCTTTCCTGTCCTGTTACAACTTCCTGACGGTCGTCAAGAAAAGACTATGGCATTACTAGACTGTGGTGCTAGTGGTATATACATGGACAAGACATGGGCTGCTGCTAACCTAGTTCCTACTCAAGCAAAAGAAGTACCCGAACAGGTACACACTGTGGATGGATCTTTGATATCCTCTGGTCCTGTAGACACCACTACCCTGATGTTAAGTCTACAGGTGGGAAACCATCAAGAACACATCTCCTTCAATCTTATTACGTCCCCTAACCATACCATCATTCTTGGAATTCCGTGGCTCATTAGACATAACCCATATATAAATTGGGTTACCCGGACAGTCTCTTTGTCTTCGCAATTTTGTCACGAGAACTGTTTTACTTCCGACAAGTATTGGTCTCCGAAAAGATCCTTAGCTACTGAAGGTGCCACTGGTATGTCCATTAATACGGTCCAAGGGGTCCCAGACCACTATTTGGAGTTTCAGGATATTTTCCAAAAACCGTCAAAACCTGTGCTACCTCCACATCGAGAATATGATTGTGCAATTCCATTAGAACCCGGCACAATTGTTCCTTTTGGGAGGATGTACTCCCTCACGGAACCCGAAAGGGAAGTTCTAAAGGAGTATCTGGACGAAAATATACAGAGTGGTCTTATTGTTCCATCGTCGTCTCCGGCTGGGGCCCCTCTCTTTTTTGTGCCCAAGAAGACTAAGGATCTTCGTCCGTGCCTGGATTTTCGAGGTCTGAATAAAATCACCATTAAAGATCGTTATCCTTTGCCTCTCATCAGGGACATACTGGAAGCAATCAGAGGGGCCCAACGTTTTACTAAATTGGATTTACGAGGAGCCTACCACCTTTTACGCATAAGAGAAGGCGACGAATGGAAGACAGCATTCAGGACCCCATTTGGCCATTTTGAATATAGGGTTATGCCGTTTGGTCTTACTAACGCCCCGGCAATCTTCCAGAGATTTATGGACTCAGTGTTTTCAGACCTACTTAATCAGACAGTCGTGATCTACCTAGATGACATTCTTATTTATTCTAGAAATCCTGAACTCCATACTTCCCATGTGAAACAAGTTCTTCAAAGACTTCGTGATCATCAACTATTTTGCAAACCAGAGAAATGTGAGTTCGACATAACGGAAGTCAAATATCTGGGCTATCATTTAAGTCCCACCGGCATAGCTATGGACCAAGAAAAGGTACAAGCTATCCTAGAGTGGCCTTCTCCTTCTACCATAAAAGAAACACAATGTTTCCTAGGTTTAGCAAACTTCTATCGACAATTCATTCTAGACTTTGCCAGTCAGACTAGCCACATAACTCACACCTTAAAGAAGGACAATTTAAAGAAGGGATTTGTCTGGACTGAGGCTGCTGAAGCAGCCTTTCAAAGCTTAAAGAGAGCCTTCACCCAAGCCCCCATCTTAAGACATCCAGATACCACCAAGCAATTTATAGTAGTAACTGATGCTTCTGAGAGAGCCATCGGAGCTGTCTTACTCCAACGACAAGAGGATGATGGCCTTGAACATCCTGTTTTCTATTTGTCTCATATCCTTTCCACAGCTGAACAACATTATTCCGTACTTGAAAGGGAATTATTGGCTCTGAAAACAGCCTGCCTTGAGTGGAGGCAGTTTCTGATGGGTTCCAAGGAACCATTTGAGGTGAGGACAGACCACCGTAATTTACAATGTTTAAGAAATTTTGTATGCCAGAATAGTCGTCAGGCCCGCTGGGCCTTTTTCTTCAGTCAGTACGATTTTTATATTACATATATTCCAGGATCCCAAAACATTCTGGCTGATGCTCTGTCTCGCCGATATCCAGAGTGTTCTCCTTCCTCGTCCCAGTATCTTCTAGAACCCAGTAAGATCATTGGAGTGGCTCAGTCTTTCTTGGAAGAAGTACAACAAGAATACGCCAACCAATCGGACCATGACATAGAAGAACTAAGACCATTATTGTACAAGAAACAAGGATATTTTTATTACCAAGACCTGATATTCCTCCCTACAAACAAGGTGCAAAAGAAAGCATTACAAATGTGCCATGATTCCCCTGTAGCTGGTCACAGAGGCATCAAAGCCACACAAGAATTACTTTCACGATTTTTTTGGTGGCCTACCTGGAAACTGGATGTGGAAAGATACGTTCAGGCCTGTCCCATATGTGCCCAAGTCAAAATACCTCACACCAGACCGGCAGGATTACTACAACCTTTGCCTGTTCCATCGGCCCCATGGCATACTATCTCTACTGATTTTATGTGTTCGCTCCCACCATCAGCAGGAAACCGGGTTATCATGGTCACAGTGGATTCTTTCACAAAGATGGCTCATTTCACTGGCCTAAAAAAGCTGCCTACTTCCCAAGAACTAGGTCAAATATTCATAGATCATGTCTTCCGTCTCCATGGACTTCCACATACCATAATCTCTGATAGAGGACCTCAGTACATCTCCCGATTTTGGAAGCATTTTTGTAAAACACTGAATATGAATAGAGCCCTGTCTTCAGGGTTCCATCCTCAGACCAACGGACAGACTGAGCGTCTGAACCAAGGACTAGAGCAATATCTTCGATGCTTTTGCAATTCTACCCAAAGTAACTGGAGCACTTACCTCTCTTTAGCTGAATTTTCCTACAATAACTCAGTCCATAGTGCCTCCAAGGTCACTCCCTTTTTCTGTTCCTATGGTTTTCATCCTACCTCTTTCCCTACTTCTCCACAATCCAACTCTCCTCTACCTGCTATTAACTATTTCTCCAAACGCCTTCTCCAACTCCATAAACTAATTCGATCTAATTTGTTACATACCAAGAGGTATATGAAGAAGGCTGCAGACAAGAGACGTACAACCAATCCAAATTATCATCTGCAAGATAAAGTCTGGCTCTCCTCCAAATTTTTGCCCTCACGTCTCTCTCAAAACAAGTTCACACCTCGTTACTATGGGCCTTTCCGTATTCTCCAGTTGGTCAATCCTGTCACTGTCCGTCTTCACTTACCCCATACATGGAAGATCCATCCGGTTTTTCATGTTTCTCAGCTTAAACCTTATGTGCCTGATCCTTACTCACGTCAGTTTCCTTGTCCACCTCCTGTCCTTGTGAATGATGCTCCTGAATATGAAGTGCAGGAAATCTGTGACTCTCGTCTTTTTCATAAACGACTTCAGTATCTGATTCATTGGAAGGGTTATCCTCTCAGTGAATGTTCATGGGAAGATGCCTCTTCCGTTCACGCTCCTCTCCTGACTCAACGCTTTCACTGTTTATTCCCTCTTAAACCTGGGCCTTCGGGAGGGGGACCTACTGTCGCGCCGCGCGGTGCGGCGCGAGCCGAGAGCTCGACTTCGACCGGGCGTTCGGCTCGGGCCGCGCACCGCGTTATTAAGACGCGGCGCGCCCCCAGCCTCTCCTGCGCGTTTCGAGGCCCCAGATTTGCTTGGGGCCTCGTTCTTCCTTCTGCCTTTCACTGTCCCAGGGGTCTCTGAACCCTCTTACCTGTTTTTCTTCGTTTCTTTGTCCTTTCTTCTGTTTGCAGTCTGTTGTGTGCCTTTCTTTATGTCTTTTCCTCCTTCCCAGATTCCTGTGCTTTCCCAGCATTCCTTGTTCCCTATTCTCTATGGTTCCTCTACTATTCTGTTCTATATATTGTTTCCCTATCGAAGATGGTGTCCTTTTACTTCCTGTGGGTCACTTCCTGTTTGTTGGTATATAAGGGCTGTGTTTTTTCTCTTTCCTTGCGCTGCAACACTTTCTGCTCAGTTGGTGTCTTCGCTCCTGATTTCCTTGCCTTTTGGTTTTGGACTCAGCATTCTGTATTTTCTGATTTTTGCTCCTTTTGGATTCCTGTTTGTTGTTCTTGTTTTTCTCCAGGACTTTTCCTGTTTGGAGGTTTTTCCCCTTGGAAGGGGTTTTTCCCTCTGGCGCTACTTTCTGAAGGGCACGGTCTGTTCTTGGTGTCTCCATTGCCTACAGCACCGTGGCTACCAGAAAGAGTCGCCCCTTTTTGGGCCAAAGCCGAACATTGAAGATTCACGCCACCAGATCTGCAAATTCCAGGCGCAGGCAGCACGTGAGTCGTGACACCTATACACTAAGGGATAACTGGGCCTGGTGCAAGGTGCAAGTACCCCTTGGTACTCACTACAAGCCAGTCCAGCCTCCTACAGTGACTAACTGTCTCACTGAGGCTCTGCTAATCAGAACCTTAGTGGTTATGCTCTCTCATTTCTTTCCAAATTGTCACTAACAGGCTAGTGACCAATTTTACCAATTTACATTGGCTTACTGGAACACCCTTATAATTCCCTAGTATATGGTACTGAGGTACCCAGGGTATTGGGGTTCCAGGAGATCCCTATGGGCTGCAGCATTTCTTTTGCCACCCATAGGGAGCTCTGACAATTCTTACACAGGACTGCCACTGCAGCCTGAGGGAAATAACGTCCACGTTATTTCACAGCCATTTTACACTGCACTTAAGTAACTTATAAGTCACCTATATGTCTAACCTTTACCTGGTAAAGGTTAGGTGCAAAGTTACTTAGTGTGAGGGCACCCTGGCACTAGCCAAGGTGCCCCCACATTGTTCAGGGCCAATTCCCCGGACGTTGTGAGTGCGGGGACACCATTACACGCGTGCACTACATATAGGTCACTACCTATATGTAGCTTCACAATGGTAACTCCGAATATGGCCATGTAACATGTCTATGATCATGGAATTGCCCCCTCTATGCCATCCTGGCATAGTTGGCACAATCCCATGATCCCAGTGGTCTGTAGCACAGACCCTGGTACTGCCAAACTGCCCTTCCTGGGGTTTCACTGCAGCTGCTGCCAACCCCTCAGACAGGCATCTGCCCTCCTGGGGTCCAGCCAGGCCTGGCCCAGGATGGCAGAACAAAGAACTTCCTCTGAGAGAGGGTGTTACACCCTCTCCCTTTGGAAAATGGTGTGAAGGCAGGGGAGGAGTAGCCTTCCCCAGCCTCTGGAAATGCTTTCTTGGGCACAGATGTGCCCAATTCTGCATAAGCCAGTCTACACCGGTTCAGGGGACCCCTTAGCCCTGCTCTGGCGCGAAACTGGACAAAGGAAAGGGGAGTGACCACTCCCCTGACCTGCACCTCCCCTGGGAGGTGTCCAGAGCTCCTCCAGTGTGCTCCAGACCTCTGCCATCTTGGAAACAGAGGTGCTGCTGGCACACTGGTCTGCTCTGAGTGGCCAGTGCCACCGGGTGACGTCAGAGACTCCTTGTGATAGGCTCCTTCAGGTGTTGCTAGCCTATCCTCTCTCCTAAGTAGCCAAACCCTCTTTTCTGGCTATTTAGGGTCTCTGTCTCTGGGGAAACTTTAGATAACGAATGCAAGAGCTCATCCGAGTTCCTCTGCATCTCTCTCTTCACCTTCTGCCAAGGAATCGACTGCTGACCGCGCTGGAAGCCTGCAAACCTGCAACATAGTAGCAAAGACGACTACTGCAACTCTGTAACGCTGATCCTGCCGCCTTCTCGACTGTTTTCCTGGTGGTGCATGCTGTGGGGGTAGTCTGCCTCCTCTCTGCAGTAGAAGCTCCGAAGAAATCTCCCGTGGGTCGACGGAATCTTCCCCCTGCAACCACAGGCACCAAAAAGCTGCATTACCGGTCCCTTGGGTCTCCTCTCAGCACGACGAGCGAGGTCCCTCGAATCCAGCAACTCTGTCCAAGTGACTCCCACAGTCCAGTGACTCTTCAGTCCAAGTTTGGTGGAGGTAAGTCCTTGCCTCACCTCGCTAGACTGCATTGCTGAGAACCACGACTTTTGCAGCTACTCCGGCCCCTGTGCACTTCCGGCAGAAATCCTTTATGCACAGCCAAGCCTGGGTCCACGGCACTCTAACCTGCATTGCACGACCTCCTAAGTTGTTCTCCGGCGACGTGGGACTCCTTTGTGTAACTTCGGGTGAGCACCGTTTCACGCATCCTCGTAGTGCCTGTTTCTGGCACTTTTCCGGGTGCTACCTGCTGCTAAGAGGGCTCCTTGTCTTGCTCGACGTCCCCTCTACCTCCTGGTCCAATTTGCGACCTCCTGGTCCCTCCTGGGCTACAGCAGCGTCCAAAAACGCGAACTGCACAATTTGCAACTAGCAAGGCTTGTTGGCGCTCTTTCGGCGGGAAAACACTTCTGCACGACTCTGCGAGGCGAGAGGGATCTGTCCTCCAAAGGGGAAGTCTCTAGCCCTTTGCGTTCCTGCAGAAATTGCACCTTCTTCTGTCCAGTAGAAGCTTCTTTGCACCCGCAGCTGGCATTTCCTGGGCATCTGCCCATCTCCGACTTGCTTGTGACTTTTGGACTTGGTCCCCTTGTTCCACAGGTGCCCCAGATTGGAAATCCAGCATTGTTGCATTGTTGGTTTGTGTCTTTCCTGCATTATTCCTCTAACACGACTTCTTTGTCCTTAGGGGAACTTTAGTGCACTTTGCACTCACTTTTCAGGGTCTTGGGGAGGGTTATTTTTCTAACTCTCACTATTTTCTAATAGTCCCAGCAACCCTCTACAAGGTCACATAGGTTTGGGGTCCATTCGTGGTTCGCATTCCACTTTTGGAGTATATGGTTTGTGCTGCCCCTATCCCTATGTGTCCCCATTGCATCCTATTGTAACTATACATTGTTTGCACTGTTTTCTAAGACTATACTGCATATTTTTGCTATTGTGTATATATATCTTGTGTATATTTCCTATCCTCTCACTGAGGGTACACTCTAAGATACTTTGGCATATTGTCATAAAAATAAAGTACCTTTATTTTTAGTATAACTGTGTATTGTGTTTTCTTATGATATTGTGCATATGACACTAAGTGGTACTGTAGTAGCTTCACACGTCTCCTAGTTCAGCCTAAGCTGCTCTGCTAAGCTACCATTATCTATCAGCCTAAGCTGCTAGACACCCTATACACTAATAAGGGATAACTGGGCCTGGTGCAAGGTGCAAGTACCCCTTGGTACTCACTATAAGCCAGTCCAGCCTCCTACATTGGTTGTGCAGCGGTGGGATAAGTGCTTTGAGACTACTTACCACTCTTGTCATTGTACTTTTCATAAGAGAAAAATATACAAAACAAGGTCAGTGTATATACACATAGCCAAAAAGTTTCGCATTTCCTCTTTTCACTCTTTTCTAAGTGCTGAAAAGTACTTCTGAACTTTCTAAAAAGTTTAAAAAGTTTTTTTTTCTCTGTCTTTCTAAAAGCTCTGACAAACTTTTTTCTCTTTTTCTATCACTTTAACTCTCTCTAAAAATGTCTTTCACAGGCCAAAATGTTGACCTGTCTAAGATTGCATATGATCACCTTAGCTGGAAAGGAGCAAGGAGTCTCTGCATAGAGAGAGGTTTGAGTGTAGGGAAGAATCCTTCCTTGGAACTGTTACTTAACATGCTTAGAGAACAAGATAAGGCTAAAAGTGCCCCATCTGTTGAAAAAGTAGCTAATGGTTCTCAATCTGATCCAGGGACTCCCCCAGGTAAAGGTTCAGGAAAGAAACTTCTTAGCCTTCCCATTACAAGACAGTCTAGCATAGTTGGTACTGAGGTGGAGTCACATCATACAGATGATGTGCTCTCACATTACACTGTCAGCCAAGCTGTTAGGGTGCCCTCTGTAAGGGACAGGTCTCCTTCTGTTCATTCCCATCATACCTCTGTATCTAGAAATGTCCCTCCCACCAACCCTGATGACAGATTGTTAGAAAGGGAACTCAATAAGTTGAGGGTGGAACAAACCAGACTGAAGCTTAAAAAGCAACAGCTGGATTTGGATAGACAGTCTTTAGAATTAGAGAAGGAAAGACAGAAGTTGGGTTTAGAAACCCATGGTGGCAGCAGCAGTATTCCCCATAGTCATCCTGCAAAAGAGCATGATTCCAGGAATCTGCACAAGATAGTTCCCCCTTATAAGGAGGGGGATGACATTAACAAGTGGTTTGCTGCACTTGAGAGGGCCTGTGTTGTACAGGATGTCCCTCAAAGGCAGTGGGCTGCTATCCTATGGCTATCATTTAGTGGAAAAGGTAGGGATAGGCTCCTTACTGTAAAAGAAAATGAAGCTAATGATTACAAAGTTCTTAAGAATGCACTCCTGGATGGTTATGGCTTAACCACTGAACAGTACAGGATAAAGTTCAGAGAGACCAAAAAGGAGTCTTCACAAGACTGGGTTGATTTCATTGACCATTCAGTGAAGGCCTTGGAGGGGTGGTTACATGGCAGTAAAGTTACTGATTATGACAGCCTGTATAGCTTGATCCTGAGAGAGCATATTCTTAATACTTGTGTGTCTGATTTGTTGCACCAGTACTTGGTGGACTCTGATCTGACCTCTCCCCAAGAATTGGGAAAGAAGGCAGACAAATGGGTCAGAACAAGGGTGAACAGAAAAGTTCATACAGGGGGTGACAAAGATGGCAACAAAAAGAAGGATGGTAAGTCTTCTGACAAGGGTGGGGACAAATCTAAAAATGAGTCTTCATCAGGCCCACAAAAACACTCTGGTGGGGGTGGTGGGTCCAAATCCTCCTTTAATCAAAACAAAGAAAAGAAACCATGGTGCTATTTATGTAAAGTAAAAGGCCATTGGACAACAGATCCCAGTTGTCCAAAGAAAAGCACCAAGCCTCCTACCACTACAACCCCTACTGCTACCCCTAGTGTCCCTACTAATAGCAGTGGTGGTGGGAGCAAACCTACTAATAGCCAATCCAAGGGAGTAGCTGGGCTCGCTATTGGTAACGTAGTTGGGGTTGGCCTTGTTAGGGAGGCCACAGAGGCTGTGTTAGTCTCTGAGGGGGCTATTGATTTAGCCACCTTAGTTGCTTGTCCCCTTAATATGGATAAGTACAAGCAGCTACCCCTAATAAACGGTGTTGAGGTTCAGGCCTACAGGGACACTGGAGCCAGTGTGACTATGGTCATAGAGAAACTGGTCCACCCTGAACAACACCTACTTGGTCACCAGTACCAAGTAACCGATGCTCACAACAACACACTTAGCCACCCCATGGCTGTTGTTAATCTCAACTGGGGGGGGGTTACTGGTCCAAAGAAAGTTGTGGTAGCCACAGATTTACCTGTAGACTGTCTACTAGGAAATGATGTGGAGACATCAGCTTGGTCAGATGTGGAGTTGGAGGCCCATGCAGCAATGCTGGGCATCCCAGGGCATATTTTTGCTTTGACAAGGGCTCAGGCCAAAAAGCAAAAAGGACAGGGAAGCTTGGATCCTGGAACAATGGACCAAGTGCTCCCTAAAGCTAGGGCTGGTAGAAGCAAACCCCTTCCTACTATCCCTCCCTCTACAGTGGATTCAACTTCTGAGGAAGTAGAATTCCCTCCCTGTGCAGAACCTACACCAGAGGAGCTGGAAGCAGACACTGCTGAGCGTTTGGGTGAAGGGGGGCCTGCCAGGTAGGAGCTGAGTGTGGCACAGCAAACCTGTCCCACATTAGAGGGTCTAAGACAGCAAGCTGTCAAACAGGCTAATGGGGATGTCAGTGACTCTCACAGAGTTTACTGGGAGGACAACCTCTTGTACACTGAGCATAGGGATCCTAAACCTGGAGCTGCCAGGAGATTAGTGATTCCTCAGGAGTACAGAAAGTTCCTCCTAACTCTTGCCCACGACATTCCCCTAGCTGGGCACCTGGGTCAAATGAAAACTTGGGACAGACTTGTTCCCTTGTTTCATTGGCCTAGGATGTCTGAGGACACAAAAGAGTTTTGTAAGTCCTGTGAAACCTGTCAAGCCAGTGGCAAAACAGGTGGCACACCAAAGGCACCCTTATTCCACTGCCTGTGGTTGGGGTCCCCTTTGAAAGGGTAGGGGTTGACATAGTTGGCCCCCTTGACCCTCCTACTGCTTCAGGCAATAGGTTTATCTTGGTGGTAGTGGACCATGCCACAAGATACCCTGAAGCAATTCCTTTAAGGACCACTACAGCACCTGCAGTGGCAAAGGCCCTCCTGGGAATATTTTCTAGGGTGGGCTTCCCAAAGGAAGTAGTATCAGACAGGGGAAGCAATTTCATGTCTGCATACTTAAAGGCCATGTGGAAGGAGTGTGGTGTAACTTACAAGTTCACAACACCCTATCATCCACAAACAAATGGACTGGTGGAGAGATTTAATAAAACTCTCAAAGGCATGATTATGGGTCTCCCTGAAAAACTCCGCAGGAGATGGGATATCCTTCTACCATGCCTCCTTTTTGCCTACAGGGAGGTACCCCAGAAAGGAGTGGGCTTCAGCCCCTTTGAACTTCTTTTTGGACACCCTGTTAGGAGTCCACTCACACTTGTAAAGGAGGGTTGGGAACAACCTTTAAAAGCTCCTAAGCAGGATATTGTGGATTATGTACTTGGCCTCAGATCAAGGATGGCTGAGTACATGAAAAAGGCCAGCAAAAACCTTCAGGCCAGCCAAGAGCTCCAGAAGCAATGGCATGATCAGAAGGCTGTTTTGGTTCAGTACCAACCAGGGCAGAAAGTGTGGGTCTTGGAGCCTGTGGCCCCAAGAGCACTCCAAGATAAATGGAGTGGACCCCACACAATTGTTGAAAAGAAGGGAGAAGTCACCTATTTAGTTGACTTAGGCACTGCCAGGAGTCCCCTTAGGGTGCTCCATGTCAACCGCCTGAAACCCTACTATGACAGGGCTGATCTCACCCTGCTCATGGCAACTGATGAGGGACAGGAAGAAGACAGTGATCCTCTACCTGATCTCTTCTCTTCCACAGAACAAGATGCTCTTGTGGAAGGTGTAGTTTTGGCTGATTGTCTTACTGCTGAGCAGAAAGACCATTGCATAAATCTCCTAGATCAATTCTCTGAACTCTTCTCTACTGTGCCAGGTACCACTTCTTGGTGTGAGCACACTATAGATACTGGAGACAGTTTACCTGTCAAAAGTAAGATCTATAGGCAGCCTGACCATGTCAGGGACTGCATAAAGCAAGAGGTGCAGAAAATGTTAGAACTAGGAGTGGTTGAGCACTCTGAAAGTCCATGGGCTTCTCCTGTGGTACTTGTACCAAAACCCCATTCCAAAGATGGAAAGAAGGAAATGCGGTTTTGTGTAGACTATAGAGGTCTCAACTTGGTAACCAAAACTGATGCTCACCCTATACCCAGGGCAGATGAGCTCATACATACACTGGCATCTGCCAAGTATCTAAGCACTTTTGATTTGACTGCAGGGTATTGGCAGATCAAATTGTCAGAAGATGCTAAACCTAAAACTGCATTTTCAACCGTTGGAGGACATTACAAGTTTACTGTAATGCCTTTTGGTTTGAAAAATGCACCTGCCACTTTTCAAAGGTTAGTGAACACAGTCCTGCAAGGGCTGGAAGCTTTCAGTGCAGCATATTTGGACGATATAGCTGTCTTTAGCTCCAGCTGGGATGATCACCTGGTCCACCTATGGAAAGATTTGGAGGCCCTGCAGAAGGCAGGCCTCACTATCAAGGCTTCAAAGTGCCAGATAGGGCAGGGGAAGGTGGTTTATCTGGGACACCTTGTTGGTGGGGAACAGATTGCACCACTTCAGGGGAAAATCCAAACAATTATTGATTGGGTTCCCCCTACCACTCAGACTCAGGTGAGAGCCTTCCTAGGCCTCACTGGGTATTACAGGAGGTTCATTAAGAACTATGGCTCCATTGCAGCCCCTCTTAATGACCTCACATCCAAGAAAATGCCTAAAAAGGTATTATGGACAGCAAACTGTCAGAAAGCTTTTGAGGAGCTGAAGCAGGCCATGTGCTGTGCACCTGTCCTGAAAAGCCCTTGTTACTCTAAAAAATTCTATGTCCAAACTGATGCATCTGAATTAGGAGTAGGGGCAGTCCTATCACAACTTAATTCTGAGGGCCAGGATCAACCTGTTGCTTTTATTAGTAGGAGGTTGACCCCTAGAGAAAAGCGTTGGTCTGCCATAGAGAGGGAGGCCTTTGCTGTGGTCTGGGCTCTGAAGAAGTTGAGGCCATACCTGTTTGGCACTCACTTCATTGTTCAGACAGACCACAAACCTCTACTTTGGCTAAAACAAATGAAAGGTGAAAATCCTAAATTATTGAGGTGGTCCATATCCCTACAGGGAATGGACTATACAGTGGAACATAGACCTGGGAGTAGCCACTCCAATGCAGATGGACTCTCCAGGTATTTCCACTTAGACAATGAAGACTCATCAGGTCATGGCTAGTCTTATTGTCCTTCGTTTGGGGGGGGGGTTGTGTAGGAAAGTACCATCTTGCCTGGCATGTTACCCCCATTTTTCACTGTATATATGTTGTTTTAGTTGTATGTGTCACTGGGACCCTGGTAACCCAGGGCCCCAGTGCTCATAAGTGTGCCTGAATGTGTTACCTGTGTAGTGACTAACTGTCTCACTGAGGCTCTGCTAATCAGAACCTCAGTGGTTATGCTCTCTCATTTCTTTCCAAATTGTCACTAACAGGCTAGTGACCAATTTTACCAATTTACATTGGCTTACTGGAACACCCTTATAATTCCCTAGTATATGGTACTGAGGTACCCAGGGTATTGGGGTTCCAGGAGATCCCTATGGGCTGCAGCATTTCTTTTGCCACCCATAGGGAGCTCTGACAATTCTTACACAGGACTGCCACTGCAGCCTGAGGGAAATAACGTCCACGTTATTTCACAGCCATTTTACACTGCACTTAAGTAACTTATAAGTCACCTATATGTCTAACCTTTACCTGGTAAAGGTTAGGTGCAAAGTTACTTAGAGTGTGGGCACCCTGGCACTAGCCCAGGTACCCCCACATTGTTCAGGGCAAATTCCCCGGACTTTGTGAGTGCGGGGACACCATTACACGCGTGCACTACATATAGGTCACTACCTATATGTAGCTTCACAATGGTAGCTCCGAATATGGCCATGTAACATGTCTATGATCATGGAATTGCCCCCTCTATGCCATCCTGGCATAGTTGGCACAATCCCATGATCCCAGTGGTCTGTAGCACAGACCCTGGTACTGCCAAACTGCCCTTCCTGGGGTTTCACTGCAGCTGCTGCTGCTGCCAACCCCTCAGACAGGCATCTGCCCTCCTGGGGTCCAGCCAGGCCTGGCCCAGGATGGCAGAACAAAGAACTTCCTCTGAGAGAGGGTGTTACGCCCTCTCCCTTTGATAAATGGTGTGAAGGCCGGGGAGGAGTAGCCTCCCCCAGCCTCTGGAAATGCTTTCTTGGGCACAGATGTGCCCAATTCTGCATAAGCCAGTCTACACCGGTTCAGGGGACCCCTTAGCCCTGCTCTGGCGCGAAACTGGACAAAGGAAAGGGGAGTGACCACTCCCCTGACCTGCACCTCCCCTGGGAGGTGTCCAGAGCTCCTCCAGTGTGCTCCAGACCTCTGCCATCTTGGAAACAGAGGTGCTGCTGGCACACTGGACTGCTCTGAGTGGCCAGTGCCACCGGGTGACGTCAGAGACTCCTTGTGATAGGCTCCTTCAGGTGTTGCTAGCCTATCCTCTCTCCTAAGTAGCCAAACCCTCTTTTCTGGCTATTTAGGGTCTCTGTCTCTGGGGAAACTTTAGATAACGAATGCAAGAGCTCATCCGAGTTCCTCTGCATCTCTCTCTTCACCTTCTGCCAAGGAATCGACTGCTGACCGCGCTGGAAGCGTGCAAACCTGCAACATAGTAGCAAAGACGACTACTGCAACTCTGTAACGCTGATCCTGCCGCCTTCTCGACTGTTTTCCTGGTGGTGCATGCTGTGAGGGTAGTCTGCCTCCTCTCTGCACTAGAAGCTCTGAAGAAATCTCCCGTGGGTCGACGGAATCTTCCCCCTGCAACCACAGGCACCAAAAAGCTGCATTACCGGTCCCTTGGGTCTCCTCTCAGCACGACGAGCGAGGTCCCTCGAATCCAGCAACTCTGTCCAAGTGACTCCCACAGTCCAGTGACTCTTCAGTCCAAGTTTGGTGGAGGTAAGTCCTTGCCTCACCTCGCTAGACTGCATTGCTGGGAACCGCGACTTTTGCAGCTACTCCGGCCCCTGTGCATTTCCGGCGGAAATCCTTTGTGTACAGCCAAGCCTGGGTCCACGGCACTCTAACCTGCATTGCACGACCTCCTAAGTTGTTCTCCGGCGACGTGGGACTCCTTTGTGTAACTTCAGGTGAGCACCGTTTCACGCATCCTCGTAGTGCCTGTTTCTGGCACTTCTCCGGGTGCTACCTGCTGCTAAGAGGGCTCCTTGTCTTGCACGACGTCCCCTCTACCTCCTGGTCCAATTTGCGACCTCCTGGTCCCTCCTGGGCTACAGCAGCATCCAAAAATGCTAACCGCACGATTTGCAGCTAGCAAGGCTTGTTGGCGTTCTTTCGGCGGGAAAACACGTCTGCACGACTCTACAAGACGAGAGGGATCCGTCCTCCAAAGGGGAAGTCTCTAGCCCTTTGCGTTCCTGCAGAAACCGCAGCTTCTTCTGTCCAGTAGAAGCTTCTTTGCACCTGCAGCTGGCATTTCCTGGGCATCTGCCCATCTCCGACTTGCTTGTGACTTTTGGACTTGGTCCCCTTGTTCCACAGGTACCCCAGATTGGAAATCCAGCGTTGTTGCATTGTTGGTTTTTGTCTTTCCTGCATTATTCCTCTAACACGACTTCTTTGTCCTTAGGGGTACTTTAGTGCACTTTGCACTCACTTTTCAGGGTCTTGGGGAGGGTTATTTTTCTAACTCTCACTATTTTCTAATAGTCCCAGCGACCCTCTACAAGGTCACATAGGTTTGGGGTCCATTCGTGGTTCCCATTCCACTTTTGGAGTATATGGTTTGTGTTGCCCCTATCCCTATGTGTCCCCATTGCATCCTATTGTAACTATACATTGTTTGCACTGTTTTCTAAGACTATACTGCATATTTTTGCTATTGTGTATATATATCTTGTGTATATTTCCTATCCTCTCACTGAGGGCACACTCTAAGATACTTTGGCATATTGTCATAAAAATAAAGTACCTTTATTTTTAGTATAACTGTGTATTGTGTTTTCTTATGATATTGTGCATATGACACTAAGTGGTACTGTAGTAGCTTCACACGTCTCCTAGTTCAGCCTAAGCTGCTCTGCTAACCTACCATTATCTATCAGCCTAAGCTGCTAGACACCCTATACACTAATAAGGGATAACTGGGCCTGGTGCAAGGTGCAAGTACCCCTTGGTACTCACTACAAGCCAGTCCAGCCTCGTACAACTGTGGGAGTCACTTGGACAGAGTTGCTGGATTCAAGGGACCTCGCTCGTCGTGCTGAGAGGAGACCCAAGGTACCGGTGATGCAGTTCTTTGGTGCCTGCGGTTGCAGGGGGACGATTCCGTCGACCCACGGGAGATTTCTTCGGAGCTTCTAGTGCAGAGAGGAGGCAGACTACCCCCACAGCATGCACCACCAGGAAAACAGTCGAGAAGGCGGCAGGATCAGCGTTACAGAGTTGCAGTAGTCGTCTTTGCTACTATGTTGCAGTTTTGCAGGCTTCCAGCGCGGTCAGCAGTCGATTCCTTGGCAGAAGGTGAAGAGAGAGATGCAGAGGAACTCGGATGAGCTCTTGCATTCGTTATCTAAGGAATCCCAAGAGACAGAGACCCTAAATAGCCAGAAAAGAGGGTTTGGCTACCTAGGAGAGAGGATAGGCTAGCAACACCTGAGCCTATCACAAGGAGTCTCTGACGTCACCTGGTGGCACTGGCCACTCAGAGCAGTCCAGTGTGCTAGCAGCACCTCTGTTTCCAAGATGGCAGAGGTCTGGAGCACACTGGAGGAGCTCTGGGCACCTCCCAGGGGAGGTACAGGTCAGGGGAGTGGTCACACCCCTTTCCTTTGTCCAGTTTCACGCCAGAGCAGGGCTAAGGGGTCCCTGAACCGGTGTAGACTGGCTTATGCAGAAATGGACACCAAATGTGCCCATGAAAGCATTTCCAGAGGCTGGGGGAGGCTACTCCTCCCCTGCCTTCATACCATTTTCCAAAGGGAGAGGGTGTAACACCCTCTCTCAGAGGAAGTCCTTTGTTCTGCCATCCTGGGCCAGGCCTGGCTGGACCCCAGGAGGGCAGATGCCTGTCTGAGGGGTTGGCAGCAGCAGCAGCTGCAGTGAAACCCCGGGAAAGGCAGTTTGGCAGTACCAGGGTCTGTGCTACAGACCACTGGGATCATGGGATTGTGCCAACTATGCCAGGATGGTATAGAGGGGGCAATTCCATGATCATAGACATATTACATGGCCATATTCGGAGTTACCATTGTGAAGCTACATATAGGTAGTGACCTATATGTAGTGCACGCGTGTAATGGTGTCCCCGCACTCACAAAGTCCGGGGAATTGGCCCTGAACAATGTGGGGGCACCTTGGCTAGTGCCAGGGTGCCCACACACTAAGTAACTTAGCACCCAACCTTTACCAGGTAAAGGTTAGACATATAGGTGACTTATAAGTTACTTAAGTGCAGTGTAAAATGGCTGTGAAATAACGTGGACGTTATTTCACTCAGGCTGCAGTGGCAGGCCTGTGTAAGAATTGTCAGAGCTCCCTATGGGTGGCAAAAGAAATGCTGCAGCCCATAGGGATCTCCTGGAACCCCAATACCCTGGGTACCTCAGTACGATATACTAGGGAATTATAAGGGTGTTCCAGTAAGCCAATGTAAATTGGTCACTAGCCTGTTAGTGACAATTTGAAAGAAATGAGAGAGCATAACCAGTGAGGTTCTGGTTAGCAGAGCCTCAGTGAGACAGTTAGGCATCACACAGGGAACACATACCTATAGGTCACAAACTTATGAGCACTGGGGTCCTGACTAGCAGGGTCCCAGTGACACATAACAAACATACTGAAAACATAGGGTTTTCACTATGAGCACTGGGCCCTGGCTGGCAGGATCCCAGTGAGACAGTGAAAACACCCTGACATACACTCACAAACAGGCCTAAAGTGGGGGTAACAAGGCTAGAAAGAGGCTACTTTCTCACAATGCTGCTGTGGCCCAGGAGGGACCAGGATGTCGCCAATTGCGTCTGGGGACAGAGGGTGCGTTGAGCAAGACAAGGAGCCCTCTCAGAAGCAGGCAGCACCCGCAGAAGTGCCGGAACAGGCACTACGAAGTAGAGTGAAACGGTGCTCACCCAAAGTTGCACAAAGGAGTCCCACGCCGCCGGAGGACAACTTAGGAGGTCGTGCAATGCAGGATAGAGTGCCGTGGACCCAGGCTGGACTCTGCACAAAGGATTTCCGCCGGAAGTGCACGGAGGCCGGAGTAGCTGCAAAAGTCGCGGTTCCCAGCAATGCAGTCTGGCGTGGGGATGTCAGGACTTACCTCCACCAAACTTGGGCTGAAGAGTCACTGGATTGTGGGAGTCACTTGGACAGAGTTGCTGGATTCAAGGGATCTCGCTCGTCGTGCTGAGAGGAGACCCAGGGTACCGGTGATGCAGTTCTTTGGTGCCTGCGGTTGCAGGGGGACGATTCCGTCGACCCACAGGAGATTTCTTCGGAGCTTCTAGTGCAGAGAGGAGGCAGACTACCCCCACAGCATGCACCACCAGGAAAACAGTCGAGAAGGCGGCAGGATCAGCGTTACAGAGTTGCAGTAGTCGTCTTCGCTACTTTGTTGCAGTTTTGCAGGCTTCCAGCGCGGTCAGCAGTCAATTCCTTGGCAGAAGGTGAAGAGAGAGATGCAGAGGAACTCAGATGAGCTCTTGCATTCGTTATCTAAGGAAATCCCCAAAGCAGAGACCCTAAATAGCCAGAAAAGAGGGTTTGGCTACTTAAGAGAGAAGATAGGCTAGCAACACCTGAAGGAGCCTATCAGAAGGAGTCTCTGACGTCACCTGCTGGCCCTGGCCACTCAGAGCAGTCCAGTGTGCCAGCAGCACCTCTGTTTCCAAGATGGCAGGGGTCTGGAGCACACTGGAGGAGCTCTGGGCACCTCCCAGGGGAGGTGCAGGTCAGGGGAGTGGTCACTCCCCTTTCCTTTGTCCAGTTTCGCGCCAGAGCAGGGCTGAGGGGTCCCTGAACCGGTGTAGACTGGCTTATGAAGAAATGGGCACCATGTGTGCCCATGAAAGCATTTCCAGAGGCTGGGGGAGGCTACTCCTCCCCAGGCCTAACACCATTTTCCAAAGGGAGAGGGTGTAACACCCTCTCTCTGAGGAAGTCCTTTGTTCTGCCTTCCTGGGCCAGGCCTGGCTGGACCCCAGGAGGGCAGAAACCTGTCTGAGGGGTTGGCAGCAGCAGCAGCTGCAGTGAAACCCCGGGAAAGGCAGTTTGGCAGTGCCAGGGTCTGTGCTAGAGACCCGTGGGATCATGGGATTGCACCAACAATGCCAGGATGGCATAGAGGGGGCAATTCCATGATCTTAGACATGTTACATGGCCATATTCGGAGTTACCATTGTGAAGCTACACATAGGTAGTGATCTATATGTAGTGCACGCATGTAATGGTGTCCCCGCACTCACAAAGTCCGGGGAATTGGCCCTGAACAATGTGGGGGCACCTTGGCTAGTGCCAGGGTGCCCACACACTAAGTAACTTAGCACCCAACCTTTACCAGGTAAAGGTTATACATATACGTGACTTATAAGTTACTTAAGTGCAGTGTAAAATGGCTGTGAAATAACGTGGACGTTATTTCACTCAGGCTGCAGTGGCAGGCCTGTGTAAGAATTGTCAGAGCTCCCTATGGGTGGCAAAAGAAATGCTGCAGCCCATAGGGATCTCCTGGAACCACAATACCCTGGGTACCTCAGTACCATATACTAGGGAATTATAAGGGTGTTCCAGTAAGCCAATGTACATTGGTAAAATTGGTCACTAGCCTGTTAGTGGCAATTTGAAAGAAATGAGAGAGCATAACCACTGAGGTTCTGATTATCAGAGCCTCAGTGAGACAGTTAGTCATAACATAGGTAACACTTTCAGGCACACTTATGAGCACTGGGGCCCTGGCTGGCAGGGTCCCAGTGACATATACAACTAAAACAACATATATACAGTGAAAAATGTGGGTTACATGCCAGGCAAGATGGTACTTTCCTACAGCAGTTAATAGGCAAATGTTTATTAGGAAGTGTGCAAAAGATAGTAGACACTGACAGTGTTTTGCCTATGTCCCACAGGTCTCCCAAAAGACACCACCACCAGCCACAGCAGCCAGGTGCCAATGGTCAGCCAGCCCCATGAGGAGACAACAGGAGCAGCCACCACTCCCACCTGCACCACCAACACCATCCCCTCTATGGCAACACCCGCTGCAACAGTGGTCTCGGAGCCTGCACCAGCAACAACCAGGAGTGCCACATCACACATCACAGGGCCTCCACCGCTGCGCAGGTGACGCAGGATGAGGAGAGCAGGGCTGCAGGCAGAGTCAGGGCTTCCATCCACCACACCGACGGAGGCACAACTGCTACGGGGTCAGCGCCTGCAGAATCAACAGTTAGGATGGATTAGTGGGGTTCTGCAGCGCTTCGAAAGGAACCATGCAAAC
Source organism: Pleurodeles waltl (assembly GCF_031143425.1). Lineage (NCBI taxonomy): Eukaryota > Metazoa > Chordata > Amphibia > Caudata > Salamandridae > Pleurodeles > Pleurodeles waltl. The sequence continues at coordinate 424,715,823 of NC_090446.1, forward strand.
AGCATGCAGCAGGTTCATGCACAACTGGAGGTAATTGGCAACAACACTGGTGACCTAGCCCTGTCAATGCGTGAACTGGTGGCTGGACTGCTTACGCAGAGTGAGGGTGCGCGGCGCAGGGACCGCCAGCTGCTCCAAAGGCTGGACAGGATGGCCTCCTCTATTTGCAGACTGGCAGTGAACACAACTGGGCTGTCAAGGAGAACAGTCGGCCTCCAGGTTGAAATGGTCCACTTTGCGGGTGATGTGGCAAGGGGCCTGGGCCGGATCACCCATGCGATAGACCTCATGGAGGCACGGCAGGTGTCCAGGGGTACAGGGGACACTCCACAAGACAGTGAGGAGGGCTCCACTGTCAGCAGTGTCTCTGCTGGTGACACCAGGGTGCTACGGAGTGGGAGTACGAGGCAGAGCACTGCTGAGCAACCTGGTACCAGCCAGGCTGGCAGAGGCCGCCGTAGGCTGTGAACTAACCACTGTCCCTGATGTTGGGGCACATGATGGCAATGTGTCCCATCCCAGGTGGACTTTTTGAAGTCCCTGAACAGTTTTTCATTGTATATAGTTTGTTTTTTGCACATATTAAATAATGTTTTTGTTCCACTTAACAAATGGAGTGTTTGTTCAATTGGTGAGTATGGTAGAAGTTGGCACGTACCTTCCAAAGTATTGGGTTGCAATGTGTTCCCGTCTCAGTCTGCCTTGATTTGCGATGCTCCTATCCCCATGATGGCGATGTGGTTGCTCTTGCTCTTCATCCTCAGAATCTGGGTCTGCAGGGGTGAGAGGTAGCCCACGTCGGGTGGCGATGTTGTGCAGGATAGCGCATGCGACAACTATTTTGAATGCCGTTATGGGGGTATACTGGAGGGCACCTCCACTTCGGTGAAGGCATCTGAACCGTGCTTTCAGCAATCCAAAGGTTCTTTCAATCAGGTTCCTGGTCCTCTTATGTGCACTGTTGTATCGCCTCTCACATTCATTGCTGGGTGTTAAGTACGGAATCAGTATCCATGGCCGTAGTGCATATGCACTGTCACCTGTTGGGCACAAAAGGTACACTGTTAGAAAGTCCTGGTTGGTGTGCACATTGATCTGTGTGCATGTCTACAAGGTGTATGCAGCTCTACCTAGGAGGTATCCGTCTCCAAACTCCCCACGTTCCAGGCGTTGGTGTATCCCACTGTGCCTAAAAATGTAGGAGTCATGAGTACTGCCTGGAAATTTAGCTACAATGTCAGTGATGACATAATGGGCGTCACAAACAACCTGAATATTGAGTGAGTGGGTACACTTTCTATTGCGGAACAGATATTCCAGGTTTGCAGGGGACATATTTGAATATGTGTCCCATCTACACACCCTATGACATGGGGAAAGTTGGCAATCCGGTAAAAGTCCAACTTTGTGCTGTTGATTTCTGCCTCATTCCTGGGTAGGTATATGTATCGGGACATGTGTGTGAGTAAGGCATCTAGGAATGCCCTGAGGAACCTTGATAGTGCACTTTGGGATACCCCACCTGCCACAGCAATGACCCCCTGATAGCTCCCCGAGGCCAAGAGGTGCAGTGAGCATAGCACTTGCACATGCGTAGGGATGGCGCAGCCGCGCAGAGTCTGGCGTTCTAGCTGTGGTTTGAGTAAATCTATTAAATCTAGTATAGCTGCGCTGCTAAGTCTGTATTTATCATAGATTTCCTCCTCAGTTTTCTGGAAGAGTGTCTCCCTTGTTCTGTTAATCTTCTCCTGTCTCTGGCTCCTCCTCCTCCTCTGCTGGGCTGCGTGGGCTCTCCTCCTCACTCCTATCAGGTATATCTCCGTCATCTTGAGTAACCCAGATGCCTTCTGGCTCTCCTTTTACACTTTGGTAATGGTGACCACCTGCTCTGAGTTAGTGGTAAATTGGACATGCAAACTGGGCTTTTTGCGACTAGTCGCAATTTGCGAGTTGCTATTGCATATGGTTTGCGACTCGCAAATTGCGACTTCCTATTTGCGGGTCGCAAAATGGGGTCAAACTTTGGCGAGTTGGTAACGGCTCGCATCGCTTTTTGCGAGTCGGAAATGGGATTTTTACATCCCATTTCCGATTTTGCGGAGTCGCAAATAGCGATTCGGGCCATTTGCGCCTCGCAAAAGTTTGCTGCATCTGGCCCTAAATCTCTGCCGTGAGTACTCCTACATGCAGCATGGGTCTGGGACCAAAAATAGGCCCCAGCACCAAAATAAAAATGTTCTCGATTAGTGAATTGGGTAACTAGAAATGTGCCCCATGTTTGCAAATTAGGGCATTTTTAACTTGCAAAGACATGCTGTATGCTTTTTTGCAAGGCATGGAAGACTGCATAGATTGGAGTTTGCTGCACAAAATGCTTGCTTTAATATCATAAAAATCAACAGTAAAAACTGGTTCACCTGACCATAAAGCAGGCAAACAGCCACAAAACTGGCCTACATACTGACCTGATAGATTAACCCATTGGGCACTGCCTGATTGACCTATAGGCCAGTCCAAGCCTGCTACTGTGTTATACATTCATTGGTCAGACACAGTGTTTTTGCAGGTAAAGTTTCAATGTCCGTTTTAAATTACTACTGGGTCTAAGACTTGAGGGACCCAGCCCACTTAAAACCCTGCTCCAGCCACTTTTACATACTGATTCTGCTCCTCTGTGTGCACCTCTTGTCTCACTGCTGTACTCACACCTAGCTGTTCACCCCCTCTTCTCACTTTATTCCATTTGTCTTACCTCTTTTATTCACCTCTCTGAATCCTTTCCCCTCATTCTAGGTGACCAGTTTCAATTGTTATGCAACACTATACTATCTTTTGTTGCGCTGCCTGCAGGATATCCTGCTCTTCATTCATACAGGGGCAGGGCAACCTTCACACATAAGGGCACTTTAAGCACCCGTCTAATTGCTGTCATCATCATGCACATGCAGCGATCAGGCCCAGAGAGAGGGGCCAGCAGGGGTGTGAGAAAGTAGCCTCTCTCTAGCATGGTTAATCCCACTTTTGGCCTGTTTGTGAGTGTATGTCAGTGTGTTTTTTCTGTGTCACTGGGATCCTGCTAGCCAGAACCCCAGTGCACATAGATAAACACCTATATGTCAGTGTGTTTTGCCTGTCTCACTGGGATCCTGCTAGCCAGGACCCCAGTGCTCAGAGTTTGTGGCCTAATGTATGTGTTGTCAGTAGTGCTTGACTGTGTCACTGAGGCTCTGCTAACCAGAACCTCAGTGCTTATGCTCCCTCTGCTTTTAAATTTGTCACTGCAGGCTAGTGACTTCGTTTACCAATTTCAATTGGCACACTAGACCCCCCACTTATAAGTCCCTAGCATACGGTACCTAGGTACCCGGGGCATTGGGGTTCCAGGAGATCCATGTGGGCTGCAGCATTTCTTTTGCCACCCATAGGCGGCTCAGACAAACCCTTGCACAGGCCTGCCATTGTAGCCTGCGTGAAATAACACATGTTATTTCACAGCCATTTTCACTGCACTTAAGTAACTTATAAGTCACCTATATGTCTAGCCTTCACTTGCTGAAGGTTAGGTGCAAAGTTACTAAGTGTGAGGGCAGCCTTGCACTAGCAAAGGTCCCCCCACATAGTTCAGGGACATTTCCCGGGTCTTTGTGAGTGCTGGGACACCATTACACACGTGCACTACATCAAGACCTATATGTAGCTTCACAATGTTAACTCTGAATATGGCCATGTAACATCTCTAAAGATCATGGAATTGTCTTCCCATTCCAAATATGGTATTGGGGAGCCAATTCCATGCATCCTGGGGGCTCCACCATGGACCCCCAGTACTGCCAAACTAGCTCTCTGAGGCTTGCACTACAGCTACAGCTGCTGCCACCTCACAGACAGGGTTCTGTCCTCCTGGGGTCTGAGCAGCTCAGTCCCAGGAAGGCAGAACAAAGCATTTAATCTGAGAGCAGGGTGTTACACCCTCTCCGCTTGGAAATAGGTGTTACAGGCTGGGGATGGGGTAGCTTCCTCTGCCTCTGAAAATGCTTTGAAGGGCACTGATGGTGCCCTCCCTGCATAAGCCAGTCTACGCCGGTTCAGGGACCCCTTGTCCCCTACTCTGGTGCGAAACTGGACAAAGGAAAGGGGAGTGACCACTTCCCTGTCCATCACCACCCTAGGGGAGGTGCCCAGAGCTCCTCCAGTGTGTCCCAGACTTCAGCCATCTTGCCTTGCAAGATGTAGGGCTCTGAGTGGCCAGTGCCAGCAGGTGACGTCAGAGATCCCTCCTGATAGGTCCTTACCTGATAAGGTAGCCAATCCCCCTCTCAGGGCTATTTAGGGTCTCTCCTATGGGTTCTGTTCAGGTTCTGCTTGCAAGTTTCCTTCAAGAATCCTCTGCACCTACTACTTCATCCTCTGACCTCGGATCAACTGCAGCCTCCTCCAGGAACTGCTGTAACAGCAACAAAGTATCCACAAAGGATATTTTTCCTCTGCAACTTCAACTCCAGCCAGCAACTGCAACAGTTTCCATGGCATGCACGCTCTGAGGACTCCCTGTCTTCATCCTGCACCAGAAGGACTGAAGAAATATCCCGAGGGGTGAAGGAGTCACTCCCCTGCTCAAGCAGGCACCTTCCAATATGACAGCCAGTATATTTGGACTCCTCTCACAGCAACGAGCATGCTCCTAAGGACACGGAGGTTGGACCCCATCGACATAGACTGTCCTGAGGTCCTGCTGACGCAGTTTGGAGGAGGTAAGACTTTCCCTTCCCTGAGAGTGATGGTACCCCTGTGTACTGCGTCTTCACCTTCTGAGGCCTCTGTGCACTATTTGCAAAATTCCTTTGTGCACATCCTGGCCCAGGTCCCCAGCACTCCAACCTGCGACACTCAACTCGCTGAGTTGTTCTACGGTGGCGTGGGGCCTTACTTCGTTGTGCTGCACCAACTGTGTTTTGCACCTCCTTTGTCCCTGGTCCAGGGACTCCAGTGGGTGCTGTCTGGCATCTTTAGGGCTCTCTAACGTGCTGAGAGCCCCCTCTTCCTCCTCACACAGAGTTGAGGCCCCCAGATCCATCCTGGGTCCAGCCAGTGCCATTTTGACACAAAACACACTTTCGACGTAACAAATGCTTGTTGCCGACTTCCAACACGAAATCACGTCTGCATCCATCTTCACATCAAGGGACATCCTTTGCATCACGCAGGAACCCGCTGGCATCTTCCTAGGGTGCATTCCTGCAGTCTTTGACTAACCGGGGACTCTTCTTTTGCACCCTCTTCTGGGTTAGCAGAGGCTCCTGTCCTTCCTGGAACTTCTTTCGACTTCTGACCTTGGTCCCCTTCTTTTGCAGTTCTTCAGGTCCAGGAATCCAGCAGTTGTTGTTTGCAGACTTGGTTGGTTACTGCAATAATCCATATCACGAGGTGTAGTGTGTCCTAAGGAAATTTGCAGTACCTTACTCCTGCTTTCTGGGGTGGGGTAATTTACTTACCTTTACTGTATTCTTACTCTCCCAGCGATTCTGCGCACACTATACTTGTCTAGGGGGAAATTTGTGATTCGCATTCCACTTTTTTAGTATATGGTTTGTGTTGCCCCTAGACCTATTTTCTCCCATTGCATTCTATAGCATTTCCTATTGTTTGCACTGTTCTATGACTATTTACTTGTCTAATTTTGGTGTCTAGTGTATATATTGTGTATAATACTTACCTCTAGAAGGAATATTGTCTCTAAGATATTTTTGGTACTGTGTCACCCAAATAAATACCTTTATTTTTGGTAACACTGAGTATTTTCTTTACTTGTGTATAAGTAAATGTGTTACTATAAGTGGTGTTGCATGAGCTTTACATGCCTCCCAGTTCAGCCTAAGCTGCTCTGCTATAGCTACCTCTATCAACCTAAGCTGCTAGAACACTACTACATTTCACTAATAAGGGATAGCTGAACATGGTATAAGGTGTAAGTACCCAAAGTACAGACTACAAACCAGGCCAGCCTCCTACATTGGTGGTACAGCGGAGGGATGAATACATGCAATTGCTTTACCACTTTGTTACCTGTGCTTTTCACAAGAAAAGCTTGCTCCAATACTTAGATCATATATAATATACACATGGAAGTAATTTTCGAACTTTCTAAAAGTTCTGTTTAACTTTGTAAAAGTTTTTACAAAGTCTTGAAAACTTTTCTTCTTTTCTCTAAAAATTTAGCTGTTTTTCTACTAACATTTTACTCACTTTTGTTAAACTTTTTTTTCTTTCAATATGTCTTCTGTAGATGCTACCCCTAGAGCTGTGAAAACAACATATGAAAATCTTAACTTTACAAGTTTGAGCGGTCTCTGTATTGAAAGACGTTTGGGAATTGGGAAGAACCCCAACAAGGAGTTCCTCTCACAGATCTATCTGTCAATAAGTCCCCTAATATAACTAGTAGTGGTAAGGGTTCATACACAAGTAGGGCTCCCTTCACCCCTAGAGGCCAGGTCACTAGAGTGGCCCCTGTTAGAGATAGGTCTGTCTCGGCACACTCTCATGTTACCTCTGTTTCAGAGACTTCACATAATTCTATCCCTGGGGACCAGTCCCTAGATATGGAACTCAGAAAGCTGAGGTTAGAGGAGGATAGACTGAAGCTAATGCAGCAGCAGTTGGCCTTAGACAGGGAATCCCTGGCTGTGGAGAAAGAGAGGCAGGGTTTGGGGTTAGTTCCCCATGGTGGCAGCAGCAGTTTTAGAAATACAAATGTTAAGGAACCTTCATGTGATTCTAGGAATCTGCACAAAGTTGTCCCTCCTTACAAGGATGGGGATGACATCAACACATGCTTTGCTGCACTTGAGAGGGCCTGTAAAGTTCAAAGGGTCCCACATGTACAGTGGGATGCTATCCTTTGATTATCCTTCTCTGGCAAAGGTAGAGACAGACTTCTGATTGTCAGAGAGGATGATGCAGATAAGTAACAGATTCTTAAACATGCACTGTTAGATGGTCTGGGCTTAACTACTGAACAGTACAGACTTATGTTCAGAGAGACCAGAAAGGAGTCATCACAGGACTGGACATACTTTGTAGACTGTTCTGTGAGGGCCCCAGAAGGTTGGTTACATGGCAGTAAGGGGACTGATTATGAAGCCTATATAACTTGATTTGCATATTTTGAATAATTGTGGGTCAGACTTGTTGCATCAGTATCTTGTGGACTCAGATCTCACCTCTCCCCAAGAATTGGGAAAGAATGCAGACAAATGGGTCAGAAGAAGGGTGAGCAGAAAAGATCATGCAGGGGGTGTAGGAAAGTACCATCTTGCCTGGCACGTTACCCCATTTTTCACTGTATGTATGTTGTTTTACCCCTTGTGTCACTGGGATCCTGCCAGGCAGGACCCCAGTGCTCACAGTATGCGCCCTGTTGTGTTCCCTGTGTGCTGCCTAACTGTATCACTGAGGCTCTGCTAACCAGAACCTCAGTGTTTATGCTCTCTCTACTTTCTAAATTTGTCACTGCAGGCTAGTGACTAAATTTACCAATTCTCATTGGCACACTGGTACACCCATATAATTCCCTAGTATATGGTACTGAGGTACCCAGGGTATTGGGGTTCCAGGAGGTCCTCATGGGCTGCAGCATTTCTTTTGCCTCCCATAGGGAGCTCTGACAATTCTTACACAGGCCTGCCAGTGCAGGCTGCGTGAAATAACGTCTATGTTATTTCACAGCCATTTACCACTCCACTTAAGTAACTCATAAGTCACCTACATGTCTAACCTTCACCTGGTGAAGGTTGGGTGCAAAGTTACTTAGTGTGTGGGCACCCTGGCACTAGCCAAGGTGCCCCCACATCGTTCAGGGCAAATTCCCCTGACTTTGTGAGTGCGGGGACACCATTACATGCGTGCACTGTACATAGGTCACTACCTATGTACAGCGTCATAATGGTAACTCCGAACATGGCCATGTAACATGTCTAAGATCATGGAATTGTCACCCTAATGACATTCTGGCATTGGGGGGACAATTCCATGATCCCTCGGGTCTCTAGCACAGAACCCGGGTACTGCCAAACTGCCTTTTCAGGGTTTGCACTGCAGCTGCTGCTGCTGCCAACCCCTCAGACAGGTTTCTGCCCCCCTGGGGTCCAGGCAGCCCTGGCCCAGGAAGGCAGAACAAGGGATTTCCTCTGAGAGAGGGTGTTACACCCTCTCCCTTTGGAAATAGGTGTGAAGGCTGGGGAGGAGTACCCCCCCCCAGCCTCTGGAAATGCTTTGATGGGCACAGATGGTGCCCATCTCTGCATAAGCCAGTCCACTACGGTTCAGGGATCCCCCAGCCCTGCTCTGGTGCGAAACTGGACAAAGGAAAGTGGAGTGACCACTCCCCTGACCTGCACCTCCCAGGGGAGGTGCCCACAGCTCCTCAAGTGTGTCCCAGACCTCTGCCATCTTGGAAACAGAGGTGTTTGTGGCACACTGGACTGCTCTGAGTGTCCAGTGCCAGCAGGTGACATCAGAGGCTCCTTCTGATAGGCTCTTATCTCTCTTGGTAGCCAATCCTCCTTCCTAGGTAGCCAAACCTCCTTTTCTGGCTATTTAGGGTCTCTGCTTTGGGGATCTCACCAGATAACGAATACAAGAGCTCATCAGAGTTCCTCTGCATCTCCCTCTTCTCCTTCTGCCAAAGGATCGACCACTGACTGCTCAGGACGCCTGCAAAACCTCAACAAAGTAGCAAGACGACTACTAGCAACCTTGTATCGCTTCATCCTGCCGGCTTTCTCGACTGTTTCCAGGTGGTGCAGGCTCTGGGGTTAGCCTGCCTCCTCTCTGCACCAGGAGCTCTGAAGAAATCTCCTGTGGGTCGACGGAATCTTCCCCCTGCAACCGCAGGCAACAAAAGACTGCATCACCGGTCCTCTGGGTCCCCTCTCAGCACGACGAGCGTGGGCCATGGAACACAGCAACTCTGTCCAAGTGACTCGCACCGTCCAGTGACTCTTCAGTACAAGTTTGGTGGAGGTAAGTCCTTGCCTCCCCACGCTAGACTGCATTGCTGGGTACCGCGTGATTTTCAGCTGCTCCGGCTCCTGTGCACTCTTCCAGGATTTCCTTCATGCACAGCCAAGCCTGGGTCCCTGACACTCTAACTTGCAGTGCACAACCTTCTGAGTTGTCTTCCGGCGTCGTGGGACTCCGTTTTGTGACTTCAGGTGGACTCCGGTTCACTTTTCTTATAAGTGCCTGTTCAGGAATTTCTGCGGGTGCTGCCTGCTTCTGTGAGGGCTCCCTGACTTGCTGGGCGCCCCTCTGTCTCCTCATCCAAGTGGCGACATCCTGGTCCCTCCTGGGCCACAGCAGCATCCAAAAGCCCTAACCGCGACCCTTGCAACTAGCAAGGCTTGTTTGCAGTCTTTCTGCGTGGGAACACCTCTGCAAGCTTCTTCACGCCGTGGGACATCCATCTTCCAAATGGGAAGTTCCTAGTCCTCTTCATTCTTGCAGAACACCTCCTTCTTCCACCCAGTGGCAGCTTCCTTGCACCCTCAGCTGGCATTTCCTGGGCTCCTGCCCACTCTCGACACTGTCGCGACTCTTGGACTTGGTCCCCTTGTCTTACAGGTCCTCAGGTCCAGAAATCCACTGTTGTTGCATTGCTGGTGTTTGTTCTTCCTGCAGATCCCCCTATCACGACTTCTGTGCTCTCTGGGGGTAGTAGGTGCACTTTACACCTACCTTACAGGGTCTTGGGGTGGGCTATTTTTCTAACCCTCACTGTTTTCTTACAGTCCCAGCGACCCTCTACAAGCTCACATAGGTTTGGGATCCATTCGTGGTTCGCATTCCACTTTTGGAGTATATGGTTTGTGTTGCCCCTATACCTATGTGCTCCTATTGCAATCTACTGTAACTTTACATTGCTTGCATTACTTCCTTTTGCTATTATCTGCATAATTGTGGTTTGTGTACATATATCTTGTGTCTATTTCTTATCCTCATACTGAGGGTACTCACTGAAATACTTTTGGCATGTTGTCATAAAAATAAAGTAACTTTATTTTTAGTATATGTGTGTATTGTGTTTTCTTATGATATTGTGCATATGATACCAGTGGTATAGTAGGAGCTTTGCATGTCTCCTAGTTCAGCCTAAGCTGCTTTACCATAGCTACCTTCTATCAGTCTAAGCTGCTAGAAACACCTCTTCTACACTAATAAGGGATAACTGCACCTGGCACAAGGTGTAAACACCTCTGGTACCCACTACAAGCCAGGCCAGCCTCCTGCAGTAAGTACCTCTGGTACCCACTACAAGTCAAGATCATGGAACTGTCCCAGTGACAATTCCATGATCTTAGACATATTACATGGCCATGTTTGGAGTTACCATTGTGACGCTGTACATAGGTAGTGACCTATGTACAGTGCACGCGTGTAATGGTGTCCCCGCACTCACAAAGTCCGGGGAATTTGCCCTGAACGATGTGTGGGCACCTTGGCTAGTGCCAGGGTGCCCACACACTAAGCAACTTTGCCCCCAACCTTCATTAGGGGAAGGTTAGACATATAGGTGACTTATAAGTTACTTAAGTGCAGTGGTAAATGGCTGTGAAATAACGTGGACGTTATTTCACTCAGGCTGCACTGGCAGGCCTGTGTAAGAATTGTCAGAGCTCCCTATGGGTGGCAAAAGAAATGCTGCAGCCCATAGGGATCTCCTGGAACCCCAATACCCTGGGTACCTCAGTACCATATACTAGGGAATTATATGGGTGTACCAGTATGCCAATGTGAATTGGTAAATTTAGTCACTAGCCTGTTAGTGACAAATTTGGAATGCAGAGAGAGCATAACCACTGAGGTTCTGGTTAGCAGAGCCTCAGTGAGACAGTTAGGCATCACACAGGGAACACATACAGGGCACATACTTATGAGCACTGGGGCCCTGCCTGGCAGGGTCCCAGTGACACATAGACTAAAACAACTATATATACAGTGAAATATGGGGGTAAGATGCCAGGCAACATGGTACTTTCCTACACAACCCCCCGAAACGAAGGACAATAAGACTAGCTATGACCTGATGAGTCTTCATTGTCTAAGTGGAAATATCTGGAGAGTCCATCTGCATTGGAGTGGGTACTCCCAGGTCTATGTTCCACTGTATATTCCATTCCCTGTAGAGATATGGACCACCTCAACAATTTAGGATTTTCACCTTTCATTTGTTTTATCCAAAGTAGAGGTTTGTGGTCTGTCTGAACAATAAAGTGAGTGCCAAACAGGTATGGCCTCAACATTTTCAGTGCCCAGACCACAGCAAAGACCTCCCTCTCAATGGCAGACCAACGCTTTTCTCTAGGGGTCAACCTTCTGCTGATAAAAGCAACTGGTTGATCCTGGCCCTCAGAATTCAGTTGTGATAAGACTGCCCCTACCCCTAATTCAGATGCATCAGTTTGAACAATGAATTTCTTGGAGTAACATGGGCTTTTTAGGACAGGTGCACAGCACATGGCCTGTTTGAGCTCCTCAAAAGCTTTCTGACAGCTAGCTGTCCACAATACCTTTTTAAGCATCTTCTTACTTGTGAGATCATTAAGAGGGGCTGCTATGGAGCCATAGTTTTTCATGAATCTCCTGTAATACCCAGTGAGGCCTAAGAAGGCTCTCACCTGGGTCTGTGTTGTAGGGGGAACCCAATCAACGATTGTCTGCATTTTCCCCTGAAGTGGTGCAATCTGTTCTCCACCTACCAGGTGTCACAGATAAAAGACCTTTCCCTGCCCTATCTGGCACTTTGAAGCCTTGATAGTGAGGCCTGCCTTTTGCAGGGTCTCCAAAACTTTCCAAAGGTGGACCAGGTGCTCATCCCAGGTGGAGCTAAAGACAGCTATATCATCTAGATATGTTGTACTAAAAGCGTCCAACCCTTGCAGGACTGTGTTCAACAACCTCTGAAAAGTGGCAGGTGCATTTTTCAAACCAAAGGGCATCACTGTAAATTGGTAGTGCCCTCCTATAGTTGAAAATGCAGTTTTAGGTTTAGCATCCTCAGCCAATTTGATCTGCCAATACCCTGCAGTCAAATCAAAGGTGTTTAGATACTTGGCAGAATCCAGTGTATCTCTGAGCTCATCTGCCCTGGGTATAGGGTGAGCATCAGTTTTTGTTACCTGATTGAGACCTCTGTAGTCTACACAAAACCTCATCTCCCTTTTTCCATCTTTTGAGTGAGGCTTTGGTACAAGCACCACAGGACTCGCCCATGGGCTTTCAGAAGGTTCAACCACTCCTAGATCAAGCATTTTCTGAACCTCTTGTTTTATGCATGGTCAGGCTGCCTATAGATTTTATTTTTGACAGGCAAGCTGTCTCCAGTATCAATTGTGTGTTCACTCCAGGATGTGGTACCTGGCACAATTGAAAAGAGTTCAGAAAATTGTCCAAGGAGATTTATGCAGTTATCTTTCTGTTCTGCAGTCAGACAATCTGCCAAAACTACTCCCTCTAGTAAAGCATCATTTTCAGTGGTGGAAAAGAGATCAGGGAGAGGGTCACTCTCTACTTCCTGTCCTTCATCTGTTGCCATGAGCAGGGTGAGATCAGCCCTGTCATAGTAGGGTTTTAGGCGGTTGACATGAATCAACCTAAGGGGACTCCTGGCAGTGCCCAGGTCAACCAAGTAGGTGACCTCGCCCTTTTTTTCAACAATTAGATGGGGTCCACTCCATTTGTCCTGGAGTGCTCTTGGGGCCACAGGCTCCAATACCCACACCTTCTGTCCTGGTTGGTACTGGATCAAAAAAGCCTTCTGGTCATGCCATTGCTTCTGGAACTCTTTGCTGGCCTGAAGGTTTTTACTGGCCTTTTTCATGTACTCAGCCATTCTGGATCTTAGGCCAAGTACATAGTCCACTATGTCCTGTTTGGGAGCTTTTAAAGCTTGTTCCCAACCCTCCTTCACAAGTGTTTGTGGACCACTTACAGGGTGCCCAAAGAGGAGTTCAAAGGGGCTGAAGCCCATCCCGTTCTGGGGTACCTCCCTGTAGGCAAAAAGGAGGCAAGGTAACATGACATCCCATCTCCTCCTGAGTTTTTCAGGGAGTCCCATTATCATTCCTTTGAGAGTTTTATTAAACCTCTCTACCAGTCCATTAGTCTGTGGATGATAAGGAGTGGTGAATTTGTAGGTTACACCACATTCCTTCCACATAGCTTTCAAGTATGCAGACATAAAGTTGCTACCCCTGTCTGATACAACCTCTTTTGGGTAACCCACCCTGGAAAAGATTACCAGGAGGGCTATTGCCACTGCAGGTGCTGTAGTGGTCCTTAGAGGAATTGCTTCAGGATATTTAGTGGCATGGTCCACAACCACAAAGATAAAACTATTGCCTGAAGCAGTAGGAGTGTCAAGGGGGCCAACTATGTCAACCCCTACTCTTTCAAGGGGGACCCGAACCACAGGCAGTGGAATAAGGGGAGCCTTTGGTGTGCCACCAGTCTTGCCACTGGCTTGGCAGGTCACACAAGACTTGCTGAAATCTTTTGTGTCCTCTGAACAGGGGGACAAGCCTTTCCCATGTTTTTATCTGGCCCAAATGCCCACCCAAAGGAATGTCATGTGCAAGAGTTAGGAGGAACTCTCTGTACTGCAGGGGGATGACCATTCTTCTGGCTGCTCCAGGTTTTGGGTCCCTTTCCTCTGTGTACAAGAGGTTGTCCTCCCAGTAAACTCTATGTGAGTCACTGACATCCCCATTTTGCTGCTTGACAGCTTGCTGTCTGAGACCCTCTAATATGGGACAGGATTGCTGTGCCACACTCAGCTCTTCCCTGGAAGGCCCCCCTACATCCAAAAGCTCAGCAGAGTCTGCTGCCAGCTCATCTGGTGAAGGTTCTGCACAGGAAGGAAATTCTTCTTCCTCAGAAGAAGAATCATCTGTAAAGGGAGGGATAGTGGGTAGGGATTTACCCTTGCTACCCCTAGCTTTAGGGAGCCCTTGGTCCATTGTTCCAGGATCCAAGTTACCCTGTCCTTTTTGCTTTTTGGCCTGAGCCCTAGTCAAAGCAAAAATATGCCCAGGAATGCCTAGCATGCTGCATGAGCCTCAAACTCCACTTCTGCCCAAGCTGATGTCTCTAAATCGTTCCCTAGTAGACAGTCTACAGGTAAATCTGAAGCAACCACAACTTTCTTTGGACCAGTAACCCCCCCCCCCCCCAGTTGAGATTCACAACAGCCATGGGGTGGCTAAGAGTGTTGTTATGAGCGTCTGTCACTTGGTACTGGTGACCAAGTAGGTGTTGTTCAGGGTGGACCAGTTTCTCTATTACCATGGTAACACTTACACCTGTGTCCCTGTAGGCCTGAACCTCAACACCATTTATTAGGGTAAGTTGCTTGTACTTATCCATATTAAGGGGACAAGCAACCAAGGTGGCCAAGTCAATGGCACCTTCAGAGACTAACACAGCCTCTGTTGTCTCCCTAACAAGACCAACCTGTAGGAGGCTGGCCACGCTTGTAGTGGGTACCAGAGGTACTTACACCTTGTGCCAGGTCCAGTTATCCCTTATTAGTGTAGAAGAGGTGTTTCTAGCCTCTTAGGCTGATAGAAGGTAGCTATGGCAAAGCAGCTTAGGCTGAACTAGGAGACATGTAAAGCTCATACTATAACACTGGTGTCATATGCACAATATCATAAGAAAACACAATACACAGATATACTAAAAATAAAGGTACTTTATTTTTATGACAATATGCCAAAAGTATCTCAGTGAGTACCCTCAGTATGAGGATAAGAAATATACACAAGATATATGTACACAATACCAAAATTATGCAGTAATAGCAAAAGGAAGTAATGCAAGCAGTGTAAAGTTACAATAGATTGCAATAGGAGCACATAGGTAGAGGGGCAACACAAACCATATACTCCAAGAGTGGAATGCGAATCACGACTGGACCCCAAACCTATGTGAGCTTGTAGAGGGTCGCTGGAACTGTAAGAAAACAGTGAGGGTTAGAAAAATAGCCCACCCCAAGACCCTGTAAGGTAGGTGTAAAGTGCACCTACAACCCCCAGAGAGCACAGAAGTTGTGATAGGGGGATTCTGCAAGGAGAACCAACACCAGCAATGCAACAACAGTGGATTTCCAGACCTGAGTACCTGTAAGACAAGGGGACCAAGTCCAAGAGTCACGAGAGTGGGCAGGAGCCCAGGAAATGCCACCTGAGGGTGCAAGGAAGCTGCCACCGGATGAAAGAAGCTTGGTGTTTTGCAAGAACGAAGAGGACTAGGAACTTCCCATTTGGAGGATGGATGTCCCACGGCGTGAAGAAGCTTGCAGAGGTGTTCCCACGCAGAAAGACTGCAAACAAGCCTTGCTAGCTGCAAGGGTCGCGGCTAAGGTTTTTGGATGCTGCTGTGGCCCAGGAGGGACTGGGATGTCGGCACTTGGATGAGGAGACAGAGGGGGCGCCCAGCAAGTCAGGGAGCCCTCACAGAAGCAGGCAGCACCCCTAGAAGTATGGGATCAGGCACTTAGAAGAGGAGTGAACCGGAGTCCACCCAAAGTCAGAAAAGGGAGTCCCACAACGCCGGAGGACAACTCAGAAGGTTGTGCACTGCAGGTTAGAGTGTCAGGGACCCAGGCTGGGTTGTGCACGAAGGAAATCCTGGAAAAGTGCACAGGAGCCGGAGCAGGTGCAAATCACACAGTACCAGCAATACAGTCTAGCGTAGGGAGGCAAGGACTTACCTCCACCAAACTTGAAGAGTCACTGGACGGTGGGAGTCACTTGGACAGAGTTTCTGAGTTGCAGGGACCAGGCTCGTCGTTCTGAGAGGGGAACCAGAGGACCAGTGATGCAGTCTTTTGTTGCCTGCGGTTGCAGGGGGAAGATTCCGTCAACCCATGGGCGATTTCTTCAGTGCTCCTGCTGCAAGCAGGAGGCAGGCTACCCCCAGAACATGCACCACCTGGAAACAGTCGAGAAAGCCGGCAGGATGAAGCGATACAAAGTTGCTAGTAGTCGTCTGGCTACTTTGTTGCGGTTTTGCAGGCGTCCTGAGCAGTCAGCGGTCGATCCTTTGGCAGAAGGTGAAGAGGGAGATGAAGAGGAACTCTGGTGAGCTCTTGCATTCGGTATCTGGTGAGATCCCCAAAGCAGAGACCCTAAATAGCCAGAAAAGGAGGTTTGGCTACCTAGGAAGGAGGATTGGCTACCAAGAGAGGTAAGAGCCTATCAGAAGGAGCCTCTGATGTCACCTGCTGACACTGGACACTCAGAGCAGTCCAGTGTGCCACAAACACCTCTGTTTCCAAGATGGCAGAGGTCTGGGACACACTGGAGGAGCTCTGGGCACCTCCCCTGGTAGGTGCAGGTCAGGGGAATGGCCACTCCCCTTTTCTTTGTCCAGTTTCGCGCCAGAGCAGGGCTGGGGATCCCTGAACCGGTGTAGACTGGCTTATGCAGAGATGGGCACCATCTGTGCCCATCAAAGCATTTCCAGAGGCTGGGGGAGGCTACTTCTCCCCAGCCCTGACACCTTTTTCCAAAGGGAGAGGGTGTAACACCCTCTCTCTGAGGAAGTCCTTTGTTCTGCCTTCCTGGGTAAAGCCTGGCTGGACCCCAGGAGGGCAGAAACCTGTCTGAGGGGTTGGCAGCAGCAGCAGCTGCAGTGAAACCCCGGGAAAGGCAGTTTGGCAGTACCCGGGTTCTGTGCTAGAGACCCGGGGGATTATGGAATTGTCACACCAATGCCAGAATGGCATTGGGGTGACAATTCCATGATCTTAGACATGTTACATGGCCATGTTCGAAGTTACCATTGTGACGCTGTACATAGGTAGTGACCTATGTACAGTGCAAACGTGTAATGATGTCCCCGCACTCACAAAGTCCGGGGAATTTGCCCTGAACTATGTGGGGGCACCTTGGCTAGTGCCAGGGTGCCCACACACTAAGTAACTTTGCACCCAACCTTCACCAGGTGAAGGTTAGACATATAGGTGACTTATAAGTTACTTAAGTGCAGTGGTAAATGGCTGTGAAATAACGTGGACGTTATTTCACGCAGGCTGCACTGGCAGGCCTGTGTAAGAATTCTCAGAGCTCCCTATGGGTGGCAAAAGAAATGCTGCAGCCCATAGGGATCTCCTGGAACCCTAATACCCTGATTACCTCAGTACCATATACTAGGGAATTAAATGGGTGTACCAGTATGCCAATGTGAATTGGTAAATTTAGTCACTAGCCTGTTAGTGACAAATTTGGAAAGCAGAGAGAGCATAACCACTGAGGTTCTGGTTAGCAGAGCCTCAGTGAGACAGTTAGGCATCACACAGGGAACACATACATATAGGCCACAAACTTATGAGCACTGGGGTCCTGGCTAGCAGGGTCCCAGTGACACATAACAAACATACTGGCAACATAGGGTTTTCACTATGCGCACTGGGCCCTGGCTAGCAGGATCCCAGTGAGACAATGAAAACACCCTGGCATATGCTCACAAACTGGCCAAAAGTGGGGGTAACAAATCTAGAAAGAGGCTACTTTCTCACACTCCCCCCCCCCAAACGAAGGACAATAAGGCTAACCTTGGCCAGTTGAGACTTTATTGTCTAAGTGGTGATAAATGGAGAGTAGCTCTGCAATAGACTGGTTACTTCCTTTATCATCCACTATATGGTTACTTCCCTGTGTGGATGTAAACCACCCTGTGTGACGTTTTTTAGCTAACCAACAATGTGAAGATATATTTTCAGAGTTCCTATCAGTAAGTTTTAGTTTAGAACAGTGGGAATTGTCCACTGGACCTATTTCTAGTGAAGAGAATGCCAGACAGGGATGCTGTCTCGGTAAATCCATAGCTGGGCCAAAACTTTGTCCATGTGGCTGTAAGAGAGAATAGGGATGCTGTTTCTCTTGAGTTGGAGCAGGGCAGGGATGCTGTCCTATGAGCTCCACACTAGGGCAGGGCTGTTGTCCTAAGTGTTGTGAGGCAGTGCAGGGCTTCTGCACTAAAGTTTCTCTGGGAGGGTTGGAGGGATGCTCCATGTTAACTAAAGTGGTGCCCTTTTTCTCACCCATATTAGTTATCCCACAGAGAGGTACTTTTACCTCAGGGAATACAGCTGTGCCAGCTGATGATTCCCTTGGTACAGGTGCCACCCCAGGAGAGGTTTCTCCCATCACAGGAATGGTATCCTGAATGGCAGGGTGTTTAGGGGATACTGTGATACCCTTTTTACCTGTTGATGGAGAAGGATCCTGAGTTTTCAGGCCTTGTTCTCTCCTTTCCTTTTTCATTTCAGCTGAAATGAGAGGAAGCAGTTCCTCAGAGATACCCAGCATGGCTGCATGGGTATAAAACTCTACCTCAGCCCAACCTGAGGTCTCTAGGTCATTACCTAAGAGACAGTCTACAGGTAAGCTAGGTGATACTACCACCTGCTTAGGGCCAGTAACTCCACCCCAACTAAGCTGAACTATAGCTAAGGGAAGAAACTTAGTGGAGTTATGGACATCAATAATCTTGTACTGTTGTCCAATGATGTGTTGTTCAGGAGGCACTAGGTTTTCAGTCACCAAAGTGATACTGGCACCTGTGTCACTGTAGGCCTGGGCCTCAACACCATTTATTGAAACTGTCTGCCTGTACTTATCGATTGTAAGGGGACAAGCAGCCAGTGTGGCAAGGCCAATGCCACTAGGTGTGACAGAAACTGTCTTGGGACTGACTACCCCAGTTTCTATGATGGACCCATAAGTGAACGCAACTACACCCTTACTTTGACTGTTGCCAGCAGTCCTACCACTATTACCACTATTCTAGGGGCACTAGAGTTTGATGTATTAGTGGTGGTTGGCTCAGGGGGTTTACCTGGACAGGACTTATCCCCTTGCCAATGGCCTTTATTTTTACACACATAGCACCAAGGCTTTTTAATTTGTGTATGTGGTGAAGAAGAGGAAGAATTTGATTTATCCCAACCCCCTGAAGAGTGTTTAGGATGTGAAGAAGGATCTTTGGTTTTACCCTTATCCCCATGCTTATCGTGAGATTTCTCACCATCTTTCTTCTTGCAATCTTTGTCACCCCCTGTATGAACGTTTCTGTTCACTCTTGTTCTAACCCATTTGTCTGCCTTCTTTCCCAATTCTTGGGGAGAGGCCAGATCTGAGTCCACTAGATATTGGTGTAACAAGTCAGACACACAGTTATTCAGAATATGCTCTCTCAGAATAAGATTATACAGGCTTTTATAGTTAGAAACTTTACTGCCATGTAACCACCCCTCCAAGGCTTTCACTGAACAGTCAACAAAGTCTATCCAGTCTTGTGAGGACTCTTTTCTGGTGTCTCTGAACTTAATCCTGTATTGTTCAGTGGTTAAGCCAAATCCATCCAAGAGTGCATCCTTCAAAACTGTAAAATTGTTACCATCACTTTCTTTAACAGTAAGGAGCCTATCCCTACCCTTTACATTGAAAGATAGCCACAATATAGCAGCCCACTGCCTTTGAGGGACCCCTGTACCATACAGGCCCTCTCAAGTGCAGCAAACCACTTGTTGATGTCACCCCCCTCCTTGTAAGGGGGAACTATCTTGTGCAGATTCCTGGAATTATGCTCTCTAACTGGATTACTATCAGGAATACTGCTGTTGCTGCCACCATGGGGTCCGAACCCCAATCTCTGTCTCTCCTTCTCTAGGTCTAGGGATTCCCTGTCTAGAGCCAGCTGTTGCTGTTTAAGCTTCAGTCTGGTATCTTCCACTGTCAACTTTTTGAGTTCCCTTTTTAACATGTTGTCTTCAGGTTGGGTGGGTTGGGAATGCTTGGACTCAGAGAATAAATTGGAAACAACAGAGGGAGATCTGTCCCTAACTGCTTGGACTCTAACAACCTGGCCTCCAGGAATAAAAACATCCCTACTATGATGGGAGCTCCTATTACTACCAGCATTGCTAGGTGGTCTGCTAAGGGGCAGATTTGGAACAGAACCCTCGCCACCTCCCTCAAGGAGTTCCCCTGAGTAAGAATGGGAGCCATCTATTAACTTCTCATTTGAAGTGCCTGCTAGGGACTCATCATTCACAATGAGCATGATATACAGAAACCCTCTTGTAGGGTTCTTTCCTATCACTAAACCTCTATCTAAGCAGAGACTCCTTAGGCTCTTGAAATTTAAATTGTCATAGATAGTATTGACCATTTTAAGAGCAGCCCCTACTTCAGACATGATAGAAGAAGGTTTAGAGACAGTGAGAAGAGAGAAAAAGTTTCAGAACTTTTTAAAGAACAGAAAAAAAAAATCAAACTTTTTAGAAGTTTTAGAGTACTTTTCAGCACTTAGTAGAAAGTGTCAGAGGAGAAAAGCAAAACTTTTTGGTTAAGTGTACATACACTGAACTTGTTTTGTATATTATTCTCTTATGCAAAGTACACAATGACAAAGTGGTAAGTAGTTACAAGTACTTATCCCACCGCTGCACAACCAATGTAGGAGGCTGGCCTGGCTTGTAGTGGGTACCAGAGGTACTTACACCTTGTGCCAGGTCCAGTTATCCCTTATTAGTGTAGAAGAGGTGATTCTAGCAGCTTAGGCTGATAGAAGGTAGCTATGGCAAAGCAGCTTAGGCTGAACTAGGAGACATTTAAAGCTCCTACTATACCACTGGTGTCATATGCACAATATCATAAGAAAACACAATACACAGAAGTACTAAAAATAAAGGTACTTTATTTTTATGACAATATGCCAAAAGTATCTCAGTGAGTACCCTCAGTATGAGGATAAGTTATATAAACAAGATATATGTACACAAACCAAAATTATGCAGCTAATAGCAAAAGGAAGTAATGCAAGCAATGTAAAGTTACAGTAGATTGCAATAGGAGCACATAGGTATAGGGGCAACACAAACCATATACTCCAAAAGTGGAATGCGAACCACAAATGGACCCCAAACCTATGTGAGCTTGTAGAGGGTCGCTGGGACTGTAAGAAAACAGTGAGGGTTAGAAAAATAGCCAACCCCAAGACCCTGAAAGGTAGGTGTAAAGTGCACCTACTACCCCCAGAGAGCACAGAAGTCGTGATAGGGGGACTCTCCGGGAGAACAAACACCAGCAATGCAACAACAGTGGATTTCCGGACCTGAGTACCTATAAGACAAGGGGACCAAGTCTAAGAGTCGCGACAGTGTCGAGAGTGGGCAGGAGCCCAAGAAATGCCAGCTGAGGGTGCAAGGAAGCTGCCACCTGTTGGAAGAAGCTTGGTGTTCTGCAAGAACGAAGAAGACTAGGAGCTTTCCCTTTGGAGGATGGATGTCCCACGCCGTGAAGAAGCTTGCAGAAGTGTTCCCATGCAGAAAAAACTCAAACAAGCCTTGCTAGCTGCAAGGGTTGCGGTTGGGGTTTTTGGATGCTGCTGTGGCCCAGAAGGGACCAGGATGTCGCCACTTGGATGAGGAGACAGAGGGGGCGCCCAGCAAGGCAGGAAGACCTCACAGAAGCAGGCAGCACCCGAAGAAGTACCTGAAGAAGCACTTAGAACAAAAGTGAACTGGAGTCCACCCGAAGTCACAAAAGGGAGTCCCACGATGCCGGAGGACAACTCAGAAGGTTGTGCACTGCAGGTTAGAGTGTCGGAGACCCAGGCTTGGCTGTGCACAAAGTAAATCCTAGAAGAGTGCACAGGAGCCGGAGCGGCTGCCAATCACGCGGTACCCAGCAATGCAGTCTAGCGTGGGGATGCAAGGACTTACCTCCACCAAACTTGGACTGAAGAGTCACTGGACTGTGGGAGTCACTTGGACAGAGTTGCTGAGTTCCAGGGACCACGCTCGTTGTGCTGAGAGGGGACCCAGTGGACCGGTGATGCAGTCTTTTGTTGCCTGCGGTTGCAGGGGGAAGATTCCGTCAACCCACGGAAGATTTCTTCAGAGCTCCTGGTGCAGAGAGGAGGCAGGCTAACCCCAGAGCATGCACCACCTGGAAACAGGCGAGAAAACCGGCAGGATGAAGCGATACAAGGGTGCTAGTAGTCGTCTTGCTACTTTGTTGCGGTTTTGCAGGCGTCCTGAGCAGTCAGCGGTCGATCCTTTGGCAGAAGGTGAAGAGGGAGATGCAGAGGAACTCTGGTGAGCTCTTGCATTCATTATCTGGTGAGATCCCCAAAGCAGAGACCCTAAATAGTTTGGCTACCTAGGAAGGAGGATTGGCCACCAAGAGAGGTAAGAGCCTATCAGAAGGAGCCTTTCACGTCACCTGCTGGCACTGGCCACTCAGAGCAGTCCAGTGTGCCACAAACACCTCTGTTTCCAAGATGGCAGAGGTCTGGGACACACTGGAGGAGCTCTGGGCAACTCCCCTGGGAGGTGCAGGTCAGGGGAGTCGTCACTCCCCTTTCCTTTGTCCAGTTTCGCACCAGAGCAGGGCTGGGGTATCCCTGAACCAGTGTAGACTGGCTTATGCAGAGATGGGCACCATCTGTGCCCATCAAATCATTTCCAGAGGGTGGGGGAGGCTACTCCTCCCCGGCCTTCACACCTATTTCCAAAGGGAGAGGGTGTTACACCCTCTCTCAGAGGAAGTCCTTTGTTCTGCTTTCCTGGGCCAGGGCTGTCTGGACCCCAGGAGGGCAGAAACCTGTCTGAGGGGTTGGCAGCAACAGCAGCTGCAGTGGAGACCCCGGAAAGGCAGTTGGCAGTACCCGTGTTCTGTGCTAGAGACCCGGGGGATCATGGAATTGTCCCCCCAATGCCAGAATGGCATTTGGGTGACAATTCCATGATCTTAGACATGTTACATGGCCATGTTCGGAGTTACCATTGTGACGCTGTACATAGGTAGTGACCTATGTACAGTGCACACGTGTAATGGTGTCCCCACACTCACAAAGTCCGAGGAATTTGCCCTGAATGATGTGGGGGCACCTTGGCTAGTGACAGGGTGCCCTCACACTAAGTAATTTTGCACCCAACCTTTGCACCCAACTTACTTAAGTGCAGTGGTAAATGGCTGTGAAATAACGTGGACGGTATTTCACTCAGGCTGCACTGGCAGGCCTGTGTAAGGATTGTCAGAGCTCCCTATGGGTGGCAAAAGAAATGCTGTAGCCCATAGGGATCTCCTGGAACCCCAATACCCCGGGCACCTCAGTGCCATAGACTAGGGAATTATATGGGTGTACCAGTATGCCAATGTGAATTGGTGAAATTGGTCACTAGCCTGTTAGTGACAAATCTGGAAAGCGGAGAGAGCATAACCACTTAGGTTCTGGTTAGTAGAGCCTCAGTAAGACAGTTAGGCATCACACAGGGAACACATACAGGGCACATACTTATGAGCACTGGGGCCCTGCCTGGCAAGGTCCCAGTGACACATAGACTAAAACAACATATATACAGTGAAATATGGGGGTAACATGCCAGGCAAGATGGTACTTTCCTACACCAGGGTGCCCACACACTTAGTAACTTTTCACCCAACCTTCACCAGGTGAAGGTTAGACATATAGGTGACTTATAAGTTACTTAAGTGCAGTGGTAAATGGCTGTGAAATAACATGGACGTTATTTCACGCAGGCTGCACAGGCAGGCCTGTGTAAGAATTGTCAGAGCTCCCTATGGGTGGCAAAAGAAATGCTGCAGCCCATAGGGATCTCCTGGAACCCCAATACCCTGGGTACCTCAGTACCATATACTAGGGAATTATATGGGTGTACCAGTATGCCAATTTGAATTGGTAAATTTAGTCACAAGCCTGTTAGAGACAAATTTGGAAAGCAGAGAGAGCATAACCACTCAGGTTCTGGTTAGCAGAACCTCAGTGAGACATTTAGGCATCACACAGGGAACACATACAGGGCACATATTTATGAGCACTGGGGCCCTGCCTGGCAGGATCCCAGTGACACATAGACTAAAACAACATATATACAGTGAAATATGGAGGTAACATGCCAGGCAAGATGGTACTTTCCTACATTGCATTGCTGGTGTTTCTCCTTCCTGCAGAATCCCCCTATCACAATTTATTTGCTTTCTGGGGGTAGTAGGTGCACTTTACACCTACTTTTCAGGGACTTGGGGTGGGCTATTTTTCTAACCCTCACTGTTTTCTTACAGTCCCAGCGACCCTCTACAAGCTCACATTCGTGGTTCGCATTCCACTTTTGGAGTATATGGTTTGTGTTGCCCCTAGACTTATGTGCTTCTATTGCAATCTATTGTAATTCTACACTGTTTGCATTACTTTTCTTGCTATTACTTACCTAATTTTGGTTTGTGTACATATAACTTGTGTATATAACTTATCCTCATACTGAGGGTACTCACTGAGATACTTTTGGCATATTGTCATAAAAATAAAGTACCTTTATTTTTAGTAACTCTGGCCCTCATTACAACATTGGCGGTAAAAGGCGCTTACCGCCGTGCAGAAGACCGCCAAAACACCGCCGCGGAATTCCACCACAGCTGTTATGACCCACATCTCAGAATCCGCCGAAATTCAGACACCCACACAAGACCGCCACACCAAAGGTCAGTGATAAACTGGCGAAAACAAAACCTCCACGTCACGCCAACAGAAACACGCCCATGCTATCACGACCCACGAATCCACGCGGCGGTCTTTCAACCTCGGTATTCCATTAGCGGTACACACAGCCGCGCTCATAATACACACACATCTCCAAAACACCGCCACATTGGACAATTCAAAATACACACACCTGATACACATACAGACACCACTCCCACACACCAAACACAATATAAAACACACACCCACATCACCCACAAACCCCTACGACCACAATTCACGGAGGAAGGCCAGTTAGACAGAGAGCACAGCAAACTGAGAACCCCACCACACAGAGGCACACAACACCATCACCCATACAACATTACACGCACAAAACACCACACACCACTACACATCAACACACACATCAACACTTACACCACCCCACACATCACCCACACCACCCCATGTCACGCCAAAGACACCCCCGGTTTGCCGAGGAGGAGCGAAGGGTCATGGTGGAGGAAATCCTACGGGTAGAGCCACAGCTATTTGGCTCACATCCATAGCCAGGAAGATGGAGCTATGGCAAAGAATCGTGGACAGGGTCAACGCCGTGGGACAGCATCCAAGAAATCGGGAGGACATCAGGAAGAGGTGGAACGACCTACGGGGGAAGGTGCGTTCAGTGGTCTCCAGGCACAACATCGCGGTACAGCGGACTGGCGGCGGACCCCCACCTCCTCCCCCACAACTAACAACATGGGAGGAGCAGGTCTTGACCATCATGCATCCTGAGGGCCTCGGAGGAGTCGGTGGAGGAATGGACAGTGGTAAGTCTAATCTTAACTATCATATCCCCCACCCTACCTGCATGCTATCACACACCCCCACCCTCACCCCCTCCCCTATCACTCAAACTCCTAACGAATGTACTCATAACACATACCACCCATCCCAACACCAAGCCCCACATGCAAAAATAAAGCATGATCACCCCTCACCAAAGCATGCTCCCTGCACATACCCATAACAACCCCCTAACCATCATCACACAAACCCACACACAGGAATGCTTGCACTGGGGTACACAAACACCCACCCATTGCACACCATTACACACACACATGCAATAATCATGCTCTTATATCCCTGCAGGACCACTACGGAACGTCACCACACCTGAAGGTCCAGACAACTCCACTCCACCCATAGAAGAGGCCCACAGTGACGACAGCAGCTCTGCCCTATTGGATCCTGATGACCAGCCCGGACCATCGTGGGCCTTGGGACAGTCGGTTCCCCTTGCACAGGCACAGCCCAACACTGACCTTCCACCCTCTGGTAACATCAGCACAGCACCCACCCAGCGGGCCCATACCTCCGTACCCAGGACACGTCAATCAGCGGTGTGTCCACCACTACAGAGAACCCAGGCTAACCCACCACCCCAACAACAACAGGGACCTGGGGGCAGTGGTAGTGGGCACACGGTCCAGGGGACGGAGGCACAGGAACACAGGGGAACTGGGAGGGCTGCTGTGCGACAGGGGGTGGACAGGCCAAGGGAACCCACTCTCCACAAGGCCCTCTCCTCCATCATGGGAGCATACAACCACTCCCAGGAGACGATGGCGACGGTCCTGGCCAAGTTTCAGGAGACCCAGCGCCAGCAGGAGGAGCAGTATTTGGGGTTCAGGGAAGAGCTCAGAACCATCAGCTCCGCCCTGGGCACCATCGTAGGGGTGCTGAAGGACATACAAAAGACCATGAGGGACACTGTGGCACTGCAAGGGGCCCCTGACACTAGCATGGACAATGAACTGCCCACCACCTCCGCAGGCGCTAGTGGACAGGACGCCCTGCCACAGGACCACCACACCAGCACCCCACCCCCTGCAGACGGACAACCACCCCGTAATCGGTCCCTGAGATCCAGGAAATGGACAGAGCAAGATGGCAAGACCCCCGCCAGGAAATGAGACCATCCTGATTGTCCTCCCACTGTCCCACTTTGTTACCCTGTCCATACTGAAACTGCCCCAGCTCCACTTCCTATGCCCATATGGGCAGTGCACCTGTGTGACTAATGGACTGGACTCTGCCATAGACATTCCTCCACCGTCCCCCATCACCATATTACTACCCCTCCTCCATTTTTGAGCACTTAAATAAACACCCTTGAACCACAAAACAATCTGGAGTCAGTCTGTGATTTGGTAAATATGTATTATCAATGACAGTGTCAACATGCGTTTCCAATTGTAAAGCCAACATACCTATGTCACACATCACAAGTCCTTGAAGGATGCAAGCAGATGACACACGTTGCTAACCACACCTGTCAAACCGTAATGGAAAGGTACAACTCAGTGACCAAATACTGCTATGAAATGACAGACAGGATAGAGGTTGAAGTGTGAAAGTGAATGTAATGGTAAAAAGAAAACTGTTCTCACCTATGTGTCACTGGAAATATTGCTGTATGACTGACTCCCTGTTGTCTATGTCTTCTTCCTCAGCGTCCTCCACATCACTGTCCACAGGCTCCACAGGCTCCACAGCTGCCACAACACCGCCATCTGGACCATCCTCCTGCAGAAAAGGCACCTGGCATCGCAAA
Source organism: Pleurodeles waltl (assembly GCF_031143425.1). NCBI lineage: Eukaryota > Metazoa > Chordata > Amphibia > Caudata > Salamandridae > Pleurodeles > Pleurodeles waltl. The sequence continues at coordinate 424,743,001 of NC_090446.1, forward strand.
GCATGATTGTGAATCATTGAGCAGGCAAAGATGATCTGGCACACCTTCTTCGGTGAGTAGAATAGGGAACCACCTGTCATATGGAGGCACCTGAACCTGGCCTTCAGGAGGCCGAAGGTGCGTTCGATCACCCTCCTAGTCCGTCCATGGGCCTCATTGTAGCGTTCCTCTGCCGTGGTCCTGGGATTCCTCACTGGGGTCAATAGCCATGACAGGTTGGGGTAACCAGAGTCCCCCAATAGCCACACCCGGTGCCTCTGGAGTTGACCCATCATATAAGGGATGCTGCTATTGCGCAGGATATAGGCGTCATGCACAGAGCCAGGGAACATAGCATTTACCTGCGAGATGTACTGGTCTGCCAAACACACCATCTGTACATTCATGGAATGATAACTCTTCCTGTTCCTGTACACCTGTTCACTCCTGTGGGGGGGGGCAGAGCGAAATGGGCCCCATCAATAGCACCTATGATGTTGGGGATATGTCCAAGGGCATAGAAGTCACCTTTCACTGTAGCCAAATCCTCCACCTGAGGGAAAACGATCTAGCTCCTTACGTGTTTCAGCAGGGCAGACAACACTCTGGACAACACGTTTGAAAACATAGGCTGGGACATCCCTGATGCCATGGCCACTGTTGTCTGAAAACATCCACTTGCAAGGAAATGGAGCACTGATAGCACCTGCACTTGAGGGGGGATTCCAGTGGGATGGCGGATTGGTGACATCAGGTTTGAGAAGGTAGCCTCTTTCTAGCCTTGTTACCCCCACTTTTGGCCTGTTTGTGAGTGTATGTCAGGGTGTTTGTCACTGTTTTCACTGTCTCACTGGGATCCTGATAGCCAGGCCTCAGTGCTCATAGTGAAAACACTATGGGCCTGATTCTAACTTTGGAGGACGGTGTTAAACCGTCCCAAAAGTGGCGGATATACCACCTACCGTATTACGAGTCCATTATATCCTATGGAACTCGTAATACGGTAGGTGGTATATCCGCCACTTTTGGGACGGTTTAACACCGTCCTCCAAAGTTAGAATCAGGCCCTATGTTTTCAGTATGGTTGTTATGTGTCACTGGGATCCTGCTGGTCAGGACCCCAGTGCTCATAGGTTTGTGGCCTATATGTATGTGTCACTGGGACTCTGTCACACAGGGCCCCAGTGCTCATAGGTGTGCATGTATATGTTCCCTGTGTGGTGCCTAACTGTCTCACTGAGGCTCTGCTAACCAGAACCTCAGTGGTTATGCTCTCTCATTACTTTCAAATTGTCACTAACAGGCTAGTGACCAATTTTACCAATTTACATTGGCTTACTGGAACACCCTTATAATTCCCTAGTATATGGTACTGAGGTACCCAGGGTATTGGGGTTCCAGGAGATCCCTATGGGCTGCAGCATTTCTTTTGCCACCCATAGGGAGCTCTGACAATTCTTACACAGGCCTGCCACTGCAGCCTGAGTGAAATAACGTCCACGTTATTTCACAGCCATTTTACACTGCACTTAAGTAACTTATAAGTCACCTATATGTCTAACCTTTACCTGGTAAAGGTTAGGTGCAAAGTTACTTAGTGTGAGGGCACCCTGGCACTAGCCAAGGTGCCCCCACATTGTTCAGAGCCAATTCCCTGAACTTTGTGAATGCGGGGACACCATTACACGCGTGCACTACATATAGGTCACTACCTATATGTAGCTTCACAATGGTAACTCCGAATATGGCCATGTAACATGTCTATGATCATGGAATTGCCCCCTCTATGCCATCCTGGCATAGTTGGCACAATCCCATGATCCCAGTGGTCTGTAGCACAGACCCTGGTACTGCCAAACTGCCCTTCCTGGGGTTTCACTGCAGCTGCTGCTGCTGCCAACGCCTCAGACAGGCAGCTGCCCTCCTGGGGTCCAGCCAGGCCTGGCCCAGGATGGCAGAACAAAGAACTTCCTCTGAGAGAGGGTGTGACACCCTCTCCCTTTGGAAAATGGTGTGAAGGCAGGGGAGGAGTAGCCTCCCCCAGCCTCTGGAAATGCTTTGTTGGGCACAGATGTGCCCAATTCTGCATAAGCCAGTCTACACCGGTTCAGGGACCCCTTAGCCCCTGCTCTGGCGCGAAACTGGACAAAGGAAAGGGGAGTGACCACTCCCCTGACCTGCACCTCCCCTGGGAGGTGTCCAGAGCTCCTCCAGTGTGCTCCAGACCTCTGCCATCTTGGAAACAGAGGTGCTGCTGGCACACTGGACTGCTCTGAGTGGCCAGTGCCACCAGGTGACGTCAGAGACTCCTGCTGATAGGCTCCTTCAGGTGTTAGTAGCCTTTCCTCTCTCCTAGGTAGCCAAACCCTCTTTTCTGGCTATTTAGGGTCTCTGTCTCTGGGGAAACTTTAGATAACGAATGCATGAGCTCAGCCGAGTTCCTCTGCATCTCCCTCTTCACCTTCTGATAAGGAATCGACCGCTGACCGCGCTGGAAGCCTGCAAACCTGCAACATAGTAGCAAAGACGACTACTGCAACTCTGTAACGCTGATCCTGCCGCCTTCTCGACTGTTTTCCTGCTTGTGCATGCTGTGGGGGTAGTCTGCCTCCTCTCTGCACCAGAAGCTCCGAAGAAATCTCCCGTGGGTCGACGGAATCTTCCCCCTGCAACCGCAGGCACCAAAAAGCTGCATTACCGGTCCCTTGGGTCTCCTCTCAGCACGACGAGCGAGGTCCCTCGAATCCAGCGACACCGTCCAAGTGACCCCCACAGTCCAGTGACTCTTCAGCCCAAGTTTGGTGGAGGTAAGTCCTTGCCTCACCTCGCTGGGCTGCATTGCTGGGAACCGCGACTTTGCAAGCTACTCCGGCCCCTGTGCACTTCCGGCGGAAATCCTTCGTGCACAGCCAAGCCTGGGTCCACGGCACTCTAACCTGCATTGCACGACTTTCTAAGTTGGTCTCCGGCGACGTGGGACTCCTTTGTGCAACTTCGGCAAGCACCGTTTCACGCATCCTCGTAGTGCCTGTTTCTGGCACTTCTCCGGGTGCTACCTGCTTCAGTGAGGGCTCTTTGTCTTGCTCGACGTCCCCTCTCTCTGCAGGTCCAATTTGCGACCTCCTGGTCCCTTCTGGGCCCCAGCAGCGTCCAAAAACGCCAAACGCACGATTTGCGTGTAGCAAGGCTTGTTGGCGTCCATCCGGCGGGAAAATACTTCTGCACGACTCTCCAAGGCGTGAGGGATCCATCCTCCAAAGGGGAAGTCTCTAGCCCTTGTCGTTCCTGCAGTATTCACAGTTCTTCAGCCTAGTAAGAGCTTCTTTGCACCAACCGCTGGCATTTCTTGGGCATCTGCCCATCTCCGAGTTGCTTGTGACTTTTGGACTTGGTCCCCTTGTTCCACAGGTACCCTCAGTCAGGAATCCATCGTTGTTGCATTGCTGATTTGTGTTTTCCTTGCATTTTCCCTCTAACACGACTATTTTGTCCTTAGGGGAACTTTGGTGCACTTTGCACTCACTTTTCAGGGTCTTGGGGAGGGTTATTTTTCTAACTCTCACTATTTTCTAATAGTCCCAGCGACCCTCTACAAGGTCACATAGGTTTGGGGTCCATTCGTGGTTCACATTCCACTTTTGGAGTATATGGTTTGTGTTGCCCCTATCCCTATGTTTCCCCATTGCATCCTATTGTAACTATACATTGTTTGCACTGTTTTCTAAGACTATACTGCATATTTTTGCTATTGTGTATATATATCTTGTGTATATTTCCTATCCTCTCACTGAGGGTACACTCTAAGATACTTTGGCATATTGTCATAAAAATAAAGTACCTTTATTTTTAGTATAACTGTGTATTGTGTTTTCTTATGATATTGTGCATATGACACTAAGTGGTACTGTAGTAGCTTCACACGTCTCCTAGTTCAGCCTGAGCTGCTTTGCTAAGCTACCATTATCTATCAGCCTAAGCTGCTAGACACCCTATACACTAATAAGGGATAACTGGGCCTGGTGCAAGGTGCAAGTACCCCTTGGTACTCACTACAAGCCAGTCCAGCCTCCTACATCAGGTCTGGCTCCAACTGGGTACATAGTTCCTGGATAGTGGCACGGTCAAACCTGTAGGTGATGAGTAAATGTCGCTCCTCCATTGTCAACACGTCCACCAGCGGTCGGTACACCGGAGGATTCCGCCATCTTCTCAAATGTCCCAGCTGACGGTGCCTAGGAAGGACAACAGCGACCACAGAGTCAACAAAATCCCAGGTATGTACCCACAGATACACAGAACACGATACCAAAGACAAAAATCTTCCTGTATGTGTGTCGAGTGTAGACCTAGGTATGTGTGACGCAGTAGTAAATGAAGCCATGTGGGCCCCTGAAATGGCGCCTGCCTGACCACTAAACTTGGATAATGGGATGTGAGATAACTGCGCTGGCGTTGTAAACCGTTGCGGTAGGCGGTCGTAGACCGCGGTGCAATACTGCATTGGTTAACATGGGACCCTATGGGTCCCAGGAGCCAATGATGAAGTGCGCCGGCCGTGATGATACGCACCGCCGCGGACGTCACCGTCGCGGACGTGACCGCCATTTTCTATCTGTTGAATCACTCGATACCTGATCTTCGACAGGAGAGGACCTACACTGCAAGTGCTGCTGTGACCTCGGTCTGGAAGACTTCTCAGGAGTTGGAGAAGCTCGTGGACGGGGTCCTCCCCCAGTACACGCTACTCTACGGTCCTCCAGACCAACAAGTAAGTACACAGGGAGCACGTTGTATGGGCTATGCCTGTGTGGAGAGGGCTGGTTGTAAGAGGGAAGGGGGCAGAGTGCAGAGAACATGAAGGACTGTGAATGCATATGCCACATGCCAAGGGCAGGGATGTGGGCCACTCACTTCGACGGTGCAGTTGGTTATGACTTCTCTTCTTCCCCTGTGCATGTCATGTAGGTCAGCGCCCACCAGAAGAAAGACATTTGGCGTGCCATCGATAAGGACGTACTGACCCTGGTGGTCCAACAGACATGGGGAACCCACTGCTGGAAAAGATGGGAGGACATTCGCCGCTGGAGCAAGAAGACGGCGGAGGCTCAGCTGGGGATGGCCTCCCAACGTGGGAGGGGTGCCCGTCGCCCCATGACCCCCCTGATGTTCCGGATCCTGGCAGTGGCCTGCCCTGAGTTGGATGGGCGCTTGAGGGCATCACAGCAGACACAAGGGGGTGAGTACACCCTCATTCTGGGGACTATGCGCGCAGTTGAGGGGTCTGGGTGTGGGAGGAGGGCTGTGGGTTTCCCTGGGCCAGGGCAACTTGCATAGGCTAGGCCCCTCCGTAATGCAGGCCATGTGGCACTCCACCCCACCTCTGTAGAGTGCCAAGTACAGGTATACATGCCCCTGTGGTATCCATGTTTGCAGATGTCCACCATAACGATGTAGGCCATATCCCAGGAATTGCATCTGTAGAGGCCAAGAGCACGGCGTAGTGCAGGGGGCTACTGTGTCTGTATTGTCCGCCAACGGTAGCGGTAAGCCATGCACTCAACCTGTCTTTCTTCTGTCGTCGTCCCCCTTTTTCTGCTCTCCCTGTTCTTTTGTGCATTAGCATCATCAGGTGGAGGTACAGTGGCACCGGAGCACGAGGGAGCTGCATCCCACATGGCCCTGGAGGGCGAGACACGGACTCAGAATGCACCAGTGGGACGGAGGGCGAGGGGAGCTACACGTCGGTCACCGGATCACCAACCAGCGACACGGACTCGTCCGCCGATGGGAGCTCCCTTGTGGTGGCGGCACCATCTGTGCCCCCCACTTCTACAGGTACAGCCGCCACCTCCCCTACCAGCACCGCCCTCCCAGCAGCCCCTCAGCATTCGCTCCGTGCCCGCTCACACAGGAGGGTGGGCATCACCTTCGCCCCAGGCACCTCAGGCCCTGCCCCAGTCACCCCTGCTGCCCTCAGTGAGGAGGCCATTGACCTCAGGTCACTCACTGTTGGGCAGTCTACCATTATGAATGCCATCCAGGGTGTAGAAAGGGAGTTGCAACACACTAATGCATTCCTGGAGGGCATTCATTCTGGTCAGGCTGCCCATCATCGAACCCTGCAATCTCTGGCCTCAGCACTGATGGCAGCCATTGTCCCTGTGTCTAGCCTCCCCCCTCCACCCAGACCCAATCCCCTGTACCCCAGCCCATCCCAAGCACACCATCAGACAAGCATGCACACACCTCAACACACAAAAGTAGCTCAGGCAAACATAGGCACCACACATCCCACAGGCACTCACACAAGCATCACACACATACAGACACACCAACATCCACTGCCTCCACTGTGTCCCCCTCCTCGTCATCTCCCTCCTCCCTCCCAGTGTCGTCTACACTTTCACCTGCATGCACTACATCTACAGGCACTAGGACTCGCACCAGAACACCCAGCACCACACCCCGCTCACCTGCACTCACCACCCCCACTACCATTTACACGTCCCCTGTGTCCTCTCCCAGTGTGTCTGTGACGCCCCCTCCCAAAGTACACAAACGCGGGCACCCACACACCCAACATCCATCCACCTCACGACAGCCTCCAGTACCTGCACCCAAAACACCTAAAGTGACACCTCCTACAACCACCTCCTCTTACTCCACTCCCAGACCCCCTCCAGCTACCCATCCCAGTGTTCATCAGAAACTCTCCCTCAGCAACGTTGACCTCTTTGCCCCCATCCCCACCCCTCCAATTCATAAGTCCCATAGTAGCGCCTCAGCCAAAAAGACTCCAGTACCAGTGGTGCGTGTTACAGGTGTGTGGAGTGCACCGGCCACCAGGGCAGGCATTGTGACACGGAGCCAAAGCACTGCCAGTCCACCCCCTGTAAAGCATCTCTAGTTGGAAAGTGGCCGACGGGACAGGGTGAAGACTCCTGGCGGCAAAACTGCTCACAAGGGTCCCAGGGGGATTGCAGAATCAGCTGTGACTCCTCCAAAGGTGGTGAAGTGCCAGAAGAAGTCTGCACAGTCTGGTGAGAGCAGCACAGCGGAGAAGGGCGCCATCCTCCCCGGCGGCCGGGACTCCACCGCCAGCACCATCATCACTGGTCAGGAGACCACCGCCGGAGTCATTGCCCAGGAGGGCAGGAATATCGTCACTGGTCAGGAGACGACCACTGGAGTCAGTGCCCAGGAGGGCTGGAGTATCGTCACTGGTCAGGAGACCACCACCGGAGTCATTGCCCAGGAGGGCAGGAGTATCGGTCAGGAGACCACCGCCGGAGTCAGTGCCCAGGAGGGCAAGAGTATCGTCACTGGTCAGGAGACCACCGCCGGAGTCAGTGCCCAGGAGGGCCCCGGCTGCCACAGCCCCGCTGGGCAATGAGGGACCGTCATGCCACACACCAATGCACATGTCAGAGAACGCTATGGCGAAGCACCGCTGAACAAGGAAATCACCGCCATGGTGAAGACCACTGAATAGGGCAAAGCACCGCTGAATAGGGCAAAGAACCGCTGAACAGGGCAGAGAACCGCTGAACAGGGCACAGACCGCCATGGCAAAGCACCGCTGAACAAGGAAATCACCGCCATGGTGAAGACTGCTGAACAGGGCAGAGAACCGCTGAACAGGGCACAGACTGCCATGGCAAAGCACCGCTGAACAAGGAAATCACCACCATGGTGAAGACCGCTGAACAGGGCAAAGCACCAGTGAACAGGGCAGAGAACCGCTGAACAGGGCACAGACCGCCATGGCAAAGCACAGCTGAACATGGAAACACCACCACATCAAGCATCGTCATCCCATGTGCAGCTGGGACTGTGACGGAACAGGAACCGTCACGGTGAGCCTAATGCAGTGTGGGCACCATTCCCCCTCCAGAACCAGTAGAGACTGTTATCCACTTGAGAGACTGTGGCTTTGCACTCCCCAGGATGGAACAGTGGGCAAACCACCACTGTAGAGACTTGAGAGACTGTGGCTTTGCACTCCCCAGGATGGAACAGTGGGCAAACCACCCACTGTAGAGACTTGAGAGACTGTGGCTTTGCACTTCCTAGGATACATCAATGGGCATGGAGCCCCGTCGTGGATCTGGCGTGGTGCTGTAATCCGGCTGAGGTGCCCCCCCCTTCCCTACCCCCTGAGGTGCCTATTGTATTTCTATCTGATGCCCCAGCAGTGTTCTCTCCGTTTGTGGACAGGTATCTAGTGTGGGCCTCGCCCATGCATTTTTGGACCAATGGTGCACGGACATTGATATGTGCATACCTGCACTACTTCTTGTAATGTATATACTTTTGAATGTGTATATATATATATCTGTATATATTTGGTAACTGTATTTTGATACATTACAATTTTTGAACTTATTTCCTTTGGTCTTTGCATTCTTCAGGGGGGGTTGTGGGTTGTTACTGTGATGTTTGGAAATGCATTGGTGTGTGTGCTGTAATGTGCGAGGGTGAGGGTGGGGGTGGGTGTGTTGCGTGTGTGTCCCCCTGACTTTTGCCTCCCCCCTCTCCTATGTCATAGGTGCAGTACTCACCGTTGTCTTCGGTGCCGCTGTTGCTGGTGTTCGTAAATGAGCAGGAAAACAAGGGCAGGTAGGATTTGTAATTCCGGCTCCGTTGTGTCCTCCTTCCTCGTGGGATGTGTAGAAGGTGAGCGTTTTCCCATTGCAAAAGCTGTTTCCCCCGTGTTTTTATCCACAGTGAATCCGCCATGGAAACGGTGGCGGATTGGCGGGTTGTGATACTGTGGGCGGTACATTGTCTGCCACCTGTCTGTTGGCGGTGACCGCCACGCTGCTTGTCTGTACCGCCGTGGCGGTCGGAGTGTTAAAGTGGCTTTCTATGTTGGCAGTTTCCGCCACGGTCATGATTCCCTTTTTTTGTCCGCCGGCCTTTTTGTGGTATTACCGCACCTTTAACACCGTCCGCCAGGGTTGTAATGACCCCCTCTGTGTATTGTGTTTTCTTATGACATTGTGCACATGACACCAGTGGTATAGTAGGAGATTTAAATGTCTCCTAGTTCAACCTTAGCTGCTTTGCCATAGCTACCTTCTATCAGCCTAAGCTGCTAGAAACACCTCTTCTACACTAATAAGGGATAACTGGACCTGGCACAAGGTGTAAGTACCTCTGGTATCCACTACAAGCCAGGCCAGCCTCCTACACATAGCTACCTCTATCAGCCTAAGCTGCTAGAAACACCTGTATTCTACTAATAAGGGATAACTGGACCTGGCACAGGGTGTAATTACCACAAGGTACCCACTATAAGCCAGGCCAGCCTCCTACATTGGTGGTGCAGCAGTGGGATAAGTACTTGCAACTGCTTTACCACTTTGTCATTTGGTACTTTTCATAAGAGAATCATATACCAAATAGTTCAGTGTATGTACACTTAACCAAAAAAGTTTACTTTTCTTTTCTAAAACTTTTAAGAAAGTTCTGAAAAGTTTTTGAAAACTTCTAAAAGTTTTCCCAAAGTTTGAAAATGTTTTTTTCTGTGCTTTCTAAAGTTCTAAAACTTTTTTCTTTCTCACTATCCTTAAACCTATACTATCATGTCTGTTGTAGAGCCCACTCCCAAAACTGTTAATGCAACATATGAGAGGTTAAACTATAAACGTTTGAGGGGTCCCTGCCTGGATAGAGGTTTGAGCATAGGAAAGAACCCTACAAAAAAGTTTCTCTTTAACATGCTTGTTGTAGATGACCACAACTAGTCTGGACCATCACATGAGAGATTAGAAAATGGAGAAGCTTCCCAGTCTGACTCAGGGGAGTTCCTTGAGAAAGCTGGGGAGGGTTCTTATCAGGGCCTGCCCCCTAGCAGGGCACCTAGTGATGCTGGTAGCGATAGGGGCTCCTTTATGTAGCTTTTGTGGATCTAAAGTCTGCTTTTGACCTAGTACCTCGTAACAAAATATGGGACACTCTCTCCCGAATGGGAATCCCGGAGCATATACTAGCACTATTGATACGGCTCCACAAGGACAACTACGCACGAGTCAGGTGGGACAACAAGGGGCAACTAACTGATAGAATCCATGTATCAAGGGGTGTGCGGCAAGAGTGTGTCCTTGCCCCAACCCTCTTCTCTCTGTATATCAATGAAATCGTCCCCTCCCTGCTTAGAGTGGAGGCTGACGCACTGTAGGAGGCTGGACTGGCTTGTAGTGAGTACCAAGGGGTACTTGCACCTTGTACCAGGCCCAGTTATCCCTTATTAGTGTATAGGGTGTCTAGCAGCTTAGGCTGATAGATAATGGTAGCTTAGCAGAGCAGCTTAGGCTGAACTAGGAGACGTGTGAAGCTACTACAGTACCACTTAGTGTCATATGCACAATATCATAAGAAAACACAATACACAGTTATACTAAAAATAAAGGTACTTTATTTTTATGACAATATGCCAAAGTATCTTAGAGTGTACCCTCAGTGAGAGGATAGGAAATATACACAAGATATATATACACAATAGCAAAAATATGCAGTATAGTCTTAGAAAACAGTGCAAACAATGTATAGTTACAATAGGATGCAATGGGGAAACATAGGGATAGGGGCAACACAAACCATATACTCCAGAAGTGGAATGCGAACCACGAATGGACCCCAAACCTATGTGACCTTGTAGAGGGTCGCTGGGACTATTAGAAAATAGTGAGAGTTAGAAAAATAACCCTCCCCAAGACCCTGAAAAGTGAGTGCAAAGTGCACCAAAGTTCCCCTAAGGACAAAATAGTCGTGTTAGAGGGAGAATGCAAGGAAAACACAAATCAGCAATGCAACAACGATGGATTCCTGTCTGAAGGTACCTGTGGAACAAGGGGACCAAGTCCAAAAGTCACAAGCAGCTCGGAGATGGGCAGATGCCCAAGAAATGCCAGCGGTTGGTGCAAAGAAGCTCTTACTAGGCTGAAGAACTGTGAATACTGCAGGAACGACAAGGGCTAGAGACTTCCCCTTTAGAGGATGGATCCCCCACGCCTTGGAGAGTCGTGCAGAAGTGTTTTCCCGCCGGATGGACGCCAACAAGCCTTGCTACACGCAAATCGTGCGTTTGGCGTTTTTGGACGCTGCTGGGGCCCAGGAGGGACCAGGAGGTCGCAAATTGGACCTGCAGAGAGAGGGGACGTCGAGCAAGACAAAGAGCCCTCACTGAAGCAGGTAGCACCCGGAGAAGTGCCAGAAACAGGCACTACGAGGATGCGTGAAACGGTGCTCGCCGAAGATGCACAAAGGAGTCCCACGTCGCCGGAGACCAACTTAGAAAGTCGTGCAATGCAGGTTAGAGTGCCGTGGACCCAGGCTTGGCTGTGCACACAGGATTTCCGCCGGAAGTGCACAGGGGCCGGACAAGCTTGCAAAGTCGCGGTTCCCAGCAATGCAGCCCAGCGAGGTGAGGCAAGGACTTACCTCCACCAAACTTGGGCTGAAGAGTCACTGGACTGTGGGAGTCACTTGGACGGTGTCGCTGGATTCGAGGGACCTCGCTCGTCGTGCTGAGAGGAGACCCAAGGGACCGGAGATGCAGCTTTTTGGTGCCTGCGGTTGCAGGGGGAAGATTCCATCGACCCACGGGAGATTTCTTCGGAGCTTCTGGTGCAGAGAGGAGGCAGACTACCCCCACAGCATGCACAAGCAGGAAAACAGTCGAGAAGGCGGCAGGATCAGCGTTACAGAGTTGCAGTAGTCGTCTTGGCTACTATGTTGCAGGTTTGCAGGCTTCCAGCGCGGTCAGCGGTCGATTCCTTATCAGAAGGTGAAGAGGGAGATGCAGAGGAACTCGGCTGAGCTCATGCATTCGTTATCTCAAGTTTCCCCAGAGACAGAGACCCTAAATAGCCAGAAAAGAGGGTTTGGCTACCTAGGAGAGAGGAAAGGCTACTAACACCTGAAGGAGCCTATCACAAGGAGTCTCTGACGTCACCTGGTGGCACTGGCCACTCAGAGCAGTCCAGTGTGCCAGCAGCACCTCTGTTTCCAAGATGGCAGAGGTCTGGAGCACACTGGAGGAGCTCTGGACACCTCCCAGGGGAGGTGCAGGTCAGGGGAGTGGTCACTCCCCTTTCCTTTGTCCAGTTTCGCGCCAGAGCAGGGACTAAGGGGTCCCTGAACCGGTGTAGACTGGCTTATGCAGAATTGGCCACCTCTGTGCCCAACAAAGCATTTCCAGAGGCTGGGGGAGGCTACTCCTCCCCTGCCTTCACACCATTTTCCAAAGGGAGAGGGTGTCACACCCTCTCTCAGAGGAAGTTCTTTGTTCTGTCATCCTGGGCCAGGCCTGGCTGGACCCCAGGAGGGCAGATGCCTGTCTGAGGGGTTGGCAGCAGCAGCAGCTGCAGTGAAACCCCAGGAAGGGCAGTTTGGCAGTACCAGGGTCTGTGCTACAGACCACTGGGATCATGGAATTGTACCAACAATGCCAGGATGGCATAGAGGGGTCAATTCCATGATCATAGACATGTTACATGGCCATATTCGGAGTTACCATGGTGAAGCTACATATAGGTAGTGACCTATATGTAGTGCACGCGTGTAATGGTGTCCCCGCACTCACAAAGTTCAGTGAATTGGCTCTGAACAATGTGGGGGCACCTTGGCTAGTGCCAGGGTGCCCTCACACTAAGTAACTTTGCACCTAACCTTTACCAGGTAAAGGTTAGACATATAGGTGACTTATAAGTTACTTAAGTGCAGTGTAAAATGGCTGTGAAATAACGTGGACGTTATTTCACTCAGGCTGCAGTGGCAGGCCTGTGTAAGAATTGTCAGAGCTCCCTATGGGTGGCAAAAGAAATGCTGCAGCCCATAGGGATCTCCTGGAACCCCAATACCCTGGGTACCTCAGTACCATATACTAGGGAATTATAAGGGTGTTCCAGTAAGCCAATGTAAATTGGTAAAATTGGTCACTAGCCTGTTAGTGACAATTTGAAAGTAATGAGAGAGCATAACCACTGAGGTTCTGGTTAGCAGAGCCTCAGTGAGACAGTTAGGCACCACACAGGGAACATATACATGCACACCTATGAGCACTGGGGCCCTGTGTGACAGGGTCCCAGTGACACATACATATAGGCCACAAACCTATGAGCACTGGGGTCCTGACCAGCAGGATCCCAGTAACACATAACAACCATACTGAAAACATGGTGTTTTCACTATGAGCACTGAGGCCTGGCTATCAGGATCCCAGTGAGACAGTGAAAACAGTGACAAACACCCTGACATACACTCACAAACAGGCCAAAAGTGGGGGTAACAAGGCTAGAAAGAGGCTACCTTCTCACACGCACCATCACTTGGCACACAATAAATCCCTGTCATGCTCTTTGCAGATAATACTCTCCTGATATCCAAGACCCCTAGTGGACTAAGGAAACTCCTCACGTGCTTTGAGAAATTCTGCTCAACGCGGGGACTTGAAATCAATACCTCTAAAACAAAACTAATGACCCTCAATCCCCATAGATCTTTTAGAGGGAAGTTTACACTAGAGGGCACCACACTTGAGAAGGTGGGCATTTTCAGCTACCTGGGTATAGCATTCACTGACAACATGTCTTGGAAATCACATATAGGAAAGCAAGCCTTAAAACTAAAGCAAACAACAGGGGTACTATTAAAAAACTTTCACCTCTCACACACAAAACCAATTTGCCCAGCAATACAGATATACGAAGCCCAGGGTGTGACCTCAGCACTTTACGGGGCGGAACTATGGGGTTACGCTAAAATCCAAGACACAACCATCGCTGAAAACAACTTCCTAAGAAACCGTGTGTCCCTTCTGCCAAGCACTCCACTGTTCCCCCTTTTTAAGGATCTTGGCATAAAACGCATCGTTCATAAAGCCCGCCTACGCCCTCTCCTGTACTGGCGGCGTCTCTGGACTACCCCAGAGCTTGAAACCTTTACTGAAGCCCTGCAGGTTATTTTAAAAGCTGATCATCTTCACAGCATCCCCTGGCTACGATACATCAAGGGGTCACTTTACTCACTCGGGCTCAGTGAACTCTGGAATTCACCAACCACCTCCGTCTTTCCCTCAAAAAGCGAACTAAAGAAACTATATTGGCAAATGGCAGATCACGAAGATCTAGGGGCCGCACTTCACACTACATTATCTTGTGACTTTGTGAACTTAAAAGAGACATGCAAGTATGAGGCTTTTTGGGACATAATCACGGTCCCAAGGGAAAGGAAACTGTACTTTCAGCTCCGTATTGGAACGCTACCAATATGACTTTTCAACAGCCGCTGGTCACACAAAGAATCAACCGCTTGTCCAGCCTGCAAAGCCCCTGTTGAGAACCTTCCTTACGTCCTTTTTGCCTGCCCCGCGTACACCGCCTCACATAGGAAATGGCTGGCCCCGGCATGCAGACTGCTGGGAGTCCGGAGCTCTGAAATAGCCCTGCAAATCCTCAGATCAGACACTAGGCCAACGCTAGTGATCGTCATTGCCAAGTTCCTCGGAGCTAGCTGGATTGCCAGAGGGAAATTTTTATCTGCTTAATGGTTCCAACAAGACTGTCCTATCACACTGTGTGAGTGTATTTTATCTTTATTCCATTTTTTTCATTATATGTGTTGTTACATTTATTACTTTGGGTATTTATTTGTATTTATTGCTGCTTTGCGCTTTTATAGCTCTTGTAGCCGAAATAAAGTTCCTTTGACTTGACTTGATGGGGGCTCCCACAACAGTAGGGCATCTTTTATCCCTAGAGGCCAGGTTACTAGGATCCAGACAGTTAGGGACAGGTCCCACTCTGAAACTTCCCACATTTCCTCTGTGTAAAAGCATTCCCAACCCACCCACCCTGAGGATAACTTGTTAGAAAGGGAACTCAAAACGTTGAGAGTTGAAGAGACCAGACTGAAGCTTAAACAGCAGTAGCTGGCCTTAGATAAAGAATCCCTAGACATAGAGAGGGAAAGACTGAGGTTGGGGTTAGTTCCCCCTGGTGGCAGCAGCAGTATTCCTGATAGCAATCCTGTTGGAGAGCAAGATTCCAGGAATCTGCACAAAATAGTTGTAGGAGGTTGGCCTGGCTTGTAGTGGGTACCAAAGGTACTTACACTCTGTGCCAGGTCCAGTTATTCCTTATTAGTAGAATAGAGGTGTTTCTAGCAGCTTAGGCTGATAGAAGGTAGCTATGGCAAAGCAGCTTAGGCTGAACTAGGAGGCATGCAAAGCTCCAACTATACCACTTATATCATATGCACAATATCATAAGAAAACACAATTCACAGAGTTACTAAAAATAAAGGTACTTTATTTTTATGACAATATGCCACAAGTATCTCAGTGAGTACCCTCAGTAAGAAGGTAAGTAATATACACAAGTTATATGCACAGAAACCCAAAACAGGTAAGCAAGAGTCAGAAAAGTAATGCAAACAGTGTAGCATTACAATAGGTTGCAATAGGTGAACATAGGTCTAGGGGCATCACAAACCATATACTCCAAAAGTGGAATGCAAATCACGAATGGACGCCACACCTATGGAAGCTTGTAGAGGGTCGCTGGGACTGTAAGAAAACAGTCAGGGTGTCCAAGATACCCCACCCAAGACCCTGAAAAATAGGAGTAAAGTACACCTACCACCCCAAAACAGAACAATAGTCGTGATAGCGGGATTCTGTAAGAACAGCAAACACCAGCAGTGCACTGAAAACGGATTCCTGGACCTGAGGACCTGCAAAGCAAGGGGACCAAGTCCAATAGTCGCGACAGTGTCTGGGGGGGCAGGAGCCCAGAAAACCCCGGATGAAGGTGCAAGGAAGCTCCCTCAGGATGGAAGAAGCTTGGAGTTCTGCAAGAACGAAGAGGACTAGGAACTTCTCCTTTGGATGGAAGATGTCTCACATTGCGATGAAGCTTGCAGAGGTGTTCCCATGCAGAAATACCGCAAACAAGCCTTGCTAGCTGCAAGGGTCGCAGTGGAGGTTTTTGGGCGCTGCTGAGGACCAGGAAGGACCAGGATGTCGCCTTTTGGAGGAGGAGACAGAGAGGGCGCTCCGCAACTCAGAGAGCCCTCACAGAAGCAGGCAGCACCCGCAGAAGTACCCCAACAGGCACTTAGAAGATTTGTGAACCGGAGTCCATGCAAAGTTACAAATGAGGGTCCCACGACATCGGAGGCCAACTCAGAGGGTTGAACACTGCAGGACGGAGTGCTGGGGACCCAGACTAGGCTGTGCATGAAGGAAATCCTGGAAGAGTGCACAGAAGCCGGAGCAGCTGCAAATCACGCAGTACACAGGTTTCCAGTCTAACGTAGGGAGGCAAGGACTTACCTCACCAAACTTGGACTGAAGAGTCACTGGACAGTGGGAGTCACTTGGATAGAGTTCCTGTGTTCCAGGGACCACGCTCGTCAGGATGAGAGGGGACCCAGAGGACCAGTGATGCAGTCTTTTGGTGCCTGCATTAGCAGGGGGAAGATTCTGTCGATCCACTGGAGATTTCTTCTGTGCTTCTGGTGCAGGGTGAAGGCAGGCGAACCCCAGAGCATGCACCACCAGGAAACAGTCGAGAAAGCTGGCAGGATTAGGCGCTACAATGTTGCTGGTAGTCGTCTTACTACTTTGTTGCGGTTTTGCAGGCGTCCTGAGCAGCCAGCGGTCGATCCTTTGGCAGAAGGTGAAGAGGGCGATGCAGAGGAACTCTGGTGAGCTCTTGCATTCTTTATCTGAAGAATTCCCCAAAGCAGAGACCCTAAATAGCCAGAGAAGGAGGTTTTGCTACCAAGAAAGGTAAGAGCCTATCAGAGGGGGTCTCTGACGTCACCTGCTGGCACTGGCCACTCAGAGCAGTCCAGTGTGCCCCAACACCTCTGTTTCCAAGATGGCAGAGGTCTGGGACACACTGGAGGAGCTCTGGGCACCTCCCCTGGGAGGTACTGGTCAGGGGAGTGGTCACTCCCCTTTCCTTTGTCCAGTGTCGCGCCAGAGCAGGGCTGGGGGATCCCTGAACCGGTGTAGACTGGCTTATGCAGAGATAGGCACTATCTGTGCCCATCAAAGCATTTCCAGAGGCTGGGGAAGGCTACTCCTCCCCAGCCCTTCACACCTATTTCCAAAGGGAAAGGGTGTAACACCCTCTCTCAGAGGAAATCCTCTGTTCTGCCTTCCTGGGCCAGGGCTGCCTAGACCGCAGGAGGGCAGAAACCTGTCTGAGGGGCTGGCAGCAGCTGCAGTGGAGACCCCGGAAAGGCAGTTTGGCAGTACCCGGGTACTGTGCTAGAGACCTGGGGGATCATGGAATTGTCCCCCCAATGGCAGAATGGTATTGGGGTGACAATTCCATGATCTTAGACATGTTACATGGCCATGTTCGGAGTTACCATTGTGATGCTATACATAGGTAGTGACCTATGTATAGTGCACGCGTGTAATGGTGTCTCCGCACTCACAAAGTCCAGGGAATTTGCCCTGAACGATGTGGGGGCACCTTGGCTAGTGCCAGGGTGCCCACACACTAAGTAACTTGGCACCCAACCTTCACTAAGTGAAGGTTAGACATATAGGTGACTTATAAGTTACTTGTGTGCAGTGGTAAATGGCTGTGAAGTAACATGGACGTTATTTCACTCAGGCTGCACTGGCAGGTCTGTGTAAGAATTGTCAGAGCTCCCTATGGGTGGCAAAAGAAATGCTGCAGCCCATAGGGATCTCCTGGAACCTCAATACCCTGGGTACCTCAGTACCATATACAAGGGAATTATATGGGTATACCAATGTGCCAATGAGAATTGGTAACTTTAGTCACTAGCCTGCAGTGACAAATTTAGAAAGCAGAAAGAGCATAAACACTGAGGTTCTGGTTAGCAGAGCCTCAGTGATACAGTTAGGCACCACACAGGGAACACATACAGGGCACATACTATGAGCACTGGGGGCCTGCCTGGCAGGATCCCAGTGACACAAGGCTAAAACAACATATATACAGTGAACTATGCGGGTCACATGCCAGGCAAGATGGTACTTTACTACAAGAATCCCCCCTTAAAAGGATGGGGATGACATTAATAAGAGGTTTGCTGCACTTGAGAGGGCCTGTATGGTACAGTTGGTCCCTCAAAGGCAGTGGGCTGCTATTTTGTGGCTATCTTTCACTGGAAAGGGTAGGGATAGGTTCCTTACTGTTAGAAAAAGTGAAGCCAAAAACTACAAAGTTTTGAAAGATGCACTCTTGGATGGATGTGGCTTAACCACTGAACAATACAGGATTAAGTTCAGAGACACCAGAAAAGAGTCTTCTCAAGACTGGACAGATTGTGTGGACAGTTCAGTGAAGGCATTGGAAGGGTGGTTGCATGGCAGTAAAGTTTCTGACTATGAAAGCCTGTATAATCTTATTCTGAGAGAGCATATTCTTAAAAGAAGGCAGACAAATGGGTCAGAACAAGGGTGAACAGAAAAGTTCATACAGGGGGTGACAAGGATGGCAAGAAGAAGGATGGTAAGTCTTCTGAGAAGGGTGGGGACAAAAGTAAACATTATGAGTCTTCATCAGGCCCACAAAAATCCTCTGGGGCTGGTGGGTCCAAATCCTCTTCTAATAATCAACCTAAAAAGCCTTGGCGTTATTTGTGTAAAGTCAAAGGCCATTGGGCAACTGACTCCAGTTGCCCAAAGAAAAACACCAATCCTCCCACCACCACAACCCCTGCTGCAAATTCTAGTGCCCCTAGTAATAGCAGTGGAGGTGGGAAGTCTACTACTAATAGCCAATCCAAGGGTGTAGCTGGGCTCACTATTGGCAATGTAGTTGAGGTTGTTCTTGTTAGGGAGACCACAGAGGCTGTTTTAGTCTCTGATGGTGGCATTGATTTTGCCACCTTACTTGCTTGTCCTCTTAATATGGATAAGTACAAGCAAATTCCCCAAATCAATGGTGTTGAGGTTCTTGCCTACAGGGACACAGGAGCCAGTGTAACTATGGTGATAGAAAAACTGGTCAACCCTGAGCAACACCTACTTGGTCAGCAGTACCAAGTGACAGACGCTCATAACAACACTCTTAGCCACCCCATGGCTGTTGTGAATCTCAACTGGGGGGGGGTTTACTGGTCCAAAGAAAGTTGTGGTAGCCACAGATTTACCTGTAGACTGTCTACTAGGGAATGATTTAGAGACATCAGCTTGGGCAAAAGTGGAGTTGGAGGCCCATGCAGCAATGCTGGGCATTCCAGGGCATATTTTTGCTTTAACCAGGGCTCTGGCCAAAAAGCAAAAAGGACAGGGTAACTTGGATCCTAGAACAATGGACCAAGAATTTCCTCCCTGCGCAGAACCTACACCAGAGGAGCTGGCAGCAGACACTGCTGAGCTTTTGGGTGGAGGGGGCCTGCCAGGGAAGAGCTGAGTGTGGCACAGCAAACCTGTCCCACATTAGAGGGTCTCAGAAAAGCAAGCTGTCAAGCAGCAAAATGGGGATGTCAGTGACAGCCATAGAGTATACTGGGAAGACAACCTCTTGTACACAGAGTCAAGGGACCCAAAAGCTGGAGCAGCCAGGAGATTGGTCATTCCCCTGCAGTACAGAGAGTTTCTTCTCACTCTAGCACATGACATTGCTTTGGCTGGGCATTTGGGCCAGATGAAAACTTGGGAAAGACTTGTCCCCTTGTTTCACTAGCCTCATATGTCAGAGGACACCAAAGATTTTTGTAAGTCTTGCGTGACCTGCCAAGCCAGTGGCAAAACTGGTTGCACTCCAAAGGCCCCTCTAATTCCACTTCCAGTGGTTGGGGTGCCCTTTGAAAGGGTAGGGGTTGACATAGTTGGCCCCCTTGACCCTCCTACTGCTTCAGGCAATAGATTTATCTTGGTGGTAGTGGACTATGCCACAAGATATCCTGAAGCCATACCTTTATGGACCACTACAACTCCTGCAGTGGCAAAAGAGCTCCCGGGAATCTTTTCCAGGGTGGGTTTTCCTAAAGAGGTGGTGTGAGACAGAGGTAGCAACTTCATGTCTGCTTACCTAAAAGCAATGTGAAAGGAGTGTGGTGTTACCTACAAGTTCACCTCCCCTTACCATCCACAAACGAATGGTCTGGTTGAGAGGTTTAATAAAACTTTCAAAGGTATGATAATGGGACTCCCTGAAAACTCAGGAGGAGATGGGATGTCCTGTTACCTTGCCTCCTTTTTGCTTACAGGGAGGTACCCCAGAAAAGATTGGGCTTCAGCCCTTTTGAACTCCTCTTTGGGCACCCTGTAAGAGGTCCACTTACTCATGTAAAAGAGGGTTGGGAACAACCTTTAAAAGCTCCTAAAGAGGACATAGTAGACTATGTACTTGGCCTAAGATCCAGAATGACTGATTACATGAAAAAGGCCAGTAAAAACCTTCAGGCCAGCCAGGAGCTGCAAAAGCAATGGCATGACCAGAAGGCTGTTCTGATCCAGTACCAACCAGGACAGAAGGTGTGGTTATTGGAGCCTGTGGCCCCAAGAGCACTCCATGACAAATGGAGTGGATCCCAACTAATTGTTGAGAAAAAGGGTGAGGTTACCTATTGGAGGAAAGTACCATCTTGCCTGGCATGTTACCCCCGTATTTCACTGTATATATGTTGTTTTAGTTGTATGTGTCACTGGGACCCTGCCAGCCAGGGCCCCAGTGCTCATAAGTGTGCCCTGTATGTGCTACCTGTGTTATGACTAACTGTCTCACTGAGGCTCTGCTATCCAGAACCTCAGTGGTTATGCTCTCTCATTTTCTTTCCAAATTGTCACTAACAGGCTAGTGACCAATTTCACCAATTTACATTGGCATACTGGAACACCCTTATAATTCCCTAGTATATGGTACTGAGGTACCCAGGGTATTGGGGTTCCAAGAGATCCCTATGGGCTGCAGCATTTCTTGTGCCACCCATAGGGAGATCTGACAATTCTTACACAGGCCTGCCAGTGCAGCCTGAGTGAAATAACGCCCACGTTATTTCACAGCCATTTACCACTGCACTTAAGTAACTTATAAGTCACCTATATGTCTAACCTTTACCTGGTAAAGGTTGGGTGCTAAGTTACTTAGTTTGTGGGCACCCTGGCACTAGCCAAGGTGCTCCCACATTGTTCAGGGCAAATTCCCCGGACTTTGTGAGTGCGGGGACACCATTACACGTGTGCACTATACATATGTCACGACATATGTATAGCGTCACAATGGTAACTCCGAACATGGCCATGTAACATGTCTAAGATCATGGAATTGTCACCCCAATGCCACTCTGGCATTGGGGAGACAATTCCATGATCCCCCGAGTCTCTAGCTCAGACCCGGGTACTGCCAAACTACCGTTCCCGGGGTTTCACTGCAGCTGCTGCTGCTGCCAACCCCTCAGACAGGTTTCTGCCCTCCTGGGGTCCAGCCAGGCCTGGCCCAGGAAGGCAGAACAAAGGACTTCCTCAGAGAGAGGGTGTTACACCCTCTCCCTTTGGAAAAAGGTGTCAGGGCTGGGGATGAGTAGCCTCCCCCAGCCTCTGGAAATGCTTTGATGGGCACAGATGGTGCCCATCTCTGCATAAGCCAGTCTGCACCGGTTCAGGGATCCCTCAGCCCTGCTCTGGCGCAAAACTGGACAAAGGAAAGGGGAGTGACCACCCCCCTGACTTGCACCTCCCCTGGGAGGTGCCCAGAGCTCCTCCAGTGTGCTCGAGACCTCTGCCATCTTGGAAACAGAGGTGCTGCTGGCACACTGGACTGCTCTGAGTGGCCAGTGCCAGCAGGTGACGTCAGAGACTCCTTCTGATAGGCTCCTTCAGGTGTTGCTAGCCTATCCTCTCTCCTAGGTAGCCAAACCTCCTTTTCTGGCTATTTAGGGTCTCTGCTTTGGGGAATTCCTTAGATAACGAATGCAAGAGCTCATCAGAGTTCCTCTGCATCTCTCTCTTCACCTTCTGCCAAGGAATCGACTGCTGACCTCGCTGGAAGCCTGCAAAACTGCAACAAAGTAGCAAAGACGACTACTGCGACCTTGTAATGCTGATCCTGCCGCCTTCTCGACTGTTTTCCTGGTGGTGCATGCTGTGGGGGTAGTCTGCTTCCTCTCTGCACTAGAAGCTCCGAAGAAATCTCCCGTGGGTCGACGGAATCTTCCCCCTGCAACCGCAGGCACCAAAGAACTGCATCACCGGTCCTCTGGGTCTCCTCTCAGCATGACGAGCGTGGTCCCTTGAACTCAGCAACTCTGTCCAAGTGACTCCCACAGTCCAGTGACTCTTCAGTTCAAGTTTGGTGGAGGTAAGTCCTTGCCTCCCCACGCTAGACTGCATTGCTGGGAACCGCAAGTTTTGCAGCTACTCCGGCTCCTGTGCACTCTTCCAGGATTTCCTTTGTGAACAGCCAAGCCTGGGTCCCCGGCACTTTAACCTGCATTGCACGACCTCCTGAGTTGTCCTCAGGCTTCGTGGGACCCTCTTGTGCAACTTCGGGTGAGCT
This sequence comes from Pleurodeles waltl, assembly GCF_031143425.1. Taxonomy (NCBI): domain Eukaryota; kingdom Metazoa; phylum Chordata; class Amphibia; order Caudata; family Salamandridae; genus Pleurodeles; species Pleurodeles waltl. The sequence goes on from NC_090446.1 coordinate 424,765,479, forward strand.
CCGGTTCACTCCACTTCATAGTGCCTGTTTCGGCACTTCTGCGGGTGCTGCTTGCTTCTGAGAGGGCTCCTTGTCTTGCTGGGCGCGCCCTCTGTCCCCTCACGCAATTGGCGACATCCTGGTCCCTCCTGGGCCACAGCAGCATCCAAAAACCCTAACCGTGACCCTTGCAGCAAGCAAGGCTTGTTTGCAGTCTTTCTACACGGAAACACCTCTGCACGACTCTTCATGACGTGGGACATCCATCCTCCAAAGGGGAAGTTTCTAGCCCTTCTCGCTCTTGCAGAATCCACAGCTTCTACCATCCGGTGGCAGCTTCTTTGCACCCACAGCTGGCATTTCCTGTGCATCTGCCCACTCCCGACTTGATCGTGACTCTTGGACTTGGTCCTCTTGTTCCACAGGTACTCTCGTCAGGAAATCCATTGTTGTTGCATTGCTGGTGTTGGTCTTCCTTGCAGAATTCCCCTATCACGACTTCTGTGCTCGTTGGGGAACTTAGGTGCACTTTGCATCCACTTTTCAGGGTCTTGGGGTGGGCTATTTTTCTAACCCTCACTGTTTCCTTACAGTCCCAGCGACCCTCTACAAGGTCACATAGGTTTGGGGTCCATTCGTAGTTCGCATTCAACTTCTAGAGTATATGGTTTGTGTTGCCCCTATCCCTATGTGCCCCCATTGCATCCTATTGTGACTATACATTGTTTGCACTGTTTTCTATTGCTATTACTGCATATTCTGGTATTGTGTACATATATCTTGTGTATATTTGCTATCCTCATACTGAGGGTACTCACTGAGATACTTTGGCATATTGTCATAAAAATAAAGTACCTTTATTTTTAGTATATCTGTGTATTGTGTTTTCTTATGATATTGTGCAAGTGACACTAGTGGTACTGTAGGAGCTTCACTCGTCTCCTAGTTCAGCCTAAGCTGCTCTGCTAAGCTACCTTTTCTATCATCCTAAGCTGCTAGACACCCCTCTACACTAATAAGGGATACCTGGGCCTGGTGCAAGGTGTAAGTACCCCTTGGTACTCACTACAAGCCAGTCCAGCCTCCTACACCTATTTGGTAGACCTGGGCACTGCCAGGAGTCCCCTTAGGGTGATTAATGTCAACCGCCTGAAACCCTGCTATGACATAGCTGATCTCACCCTGCTCATGGCAACAGATGAGGGACAGGAAGAAGAGAGTGACCCTCTCCCTGATCTCTTCTCCACCACTGAAGCAGATGCCTTAGTGAAGGGAGTAGTTTTAGCAGATTGTCTGACTGCAGAACAGAAAGACAACAGAATCAATCTCCTAAGCCAATTTTCAGACCTTTTTTCACTTGTGCCAGGTACAACATCCTGGTGTGAATACACCATTGACACTGGAGACAGCCTGCCTGTCAAAAGTCAAAATTATAGGCAGCCTGACCATGTCAAGATCAACCAGTTTGACCCCTAGAGAAAAGCGTTGGTCAGCCATAGAGAGGGAGGCCTTTGCTGTGGTCTGGGCACTGAAAAAGTTGAGACCATACCTGTTTGGCACTCACTTGTTTGTTCAGACAGACAACAAACCTCTACTTTGGCTAAAACAAATGAAAGGTTGTAGGAAAGTAGCCTCTTTCTTTCCTTGTTACCCCCACTTTGGGCCTGTTTGTGAGTATATGTTGGTGTTTTCGCTGTCTCACTGGGATCCTGCTAGCCAGGGCCCAGTGCTCATAGTGAAAACCCTATGTTGTAAGTATGTTTGATATGTGTCACTGGGATCCTGCTAGCCAGGACCCCAGTGCTCATAAGTTCGTGGCCTATATGTGTTCCCTGAGTGATGCCTAACTGTCCCACTGAGGCTCTGCTAACGAGAACCTCAGTGGTTATGCACTCTCTGCTTTCCAAATTTGTCACTAACAGGCTAGTGACTAAATTTACCAATTCACATTGGCATACTGGTACACCCATATAATTCTCTAGTATATGGTACTGAGGTACCCAGGGTATTGGGGTTCCACGAGATCCCTATGAGCGGCAGCATTTCTTTTGCCATCTGTTGCCATGAGCAGGGTGAGATCAGCACTGTCATAGTAGGGTTTTAGGCGGTTGACATGAATCACCCTAAGGGGACTTCTGGCAGTGCCCAGGTCTACCAGATAGGTAACCTCACCCTTTCTTTCAACAATTAGATGGGGTCCACTCCATTTGTCCTGGAGTGCTCTTGGGGCCACAGGCTCCAATACCCACACCTTCTGTCCTGGTTGGTACTGGATCAGAACAGCCTTCTGGTCATGCCATTGCTTTTGGAGCTCTTGGCTGGCCTGAAGGTTTTTACTGGCCTTTTTCATGTACTCCGCCATTCTGGATCTTAGGCCAAGTACATAAAACACTATGGGGGTCATTCCAACCCTGGCGGTCGGTGTTAAAGCAGCGGCCAACCCGCCAACAGGCAGGCGGTAAAAAAAATGGAATTCTGACCCTGGCGGGAACCGCCAACACAGCCCGCCAGTTTAACACTCCGACCGCCACGGCGGGACAAACAACGGACAGGCGGCAGACAATGTACCGCCCACCCTATCACGACCCACCAATCTGCCACCTTTTCCGGGGCGGGAGCCCCAACGATAAAAACACGGCGGAAACAGAGCACGAACGGGAAAACGCTCACCTCTATACACTCCACAAGGAATCTGGACAGCATGGAACCCGAATTAAACATCCTACCAGCTATTGTCTACCTGCTCTTCTACCAGGAGCACGAACGCCGGCGCAGACGACAACGGTGAGTACTGCACCTACGACACAGGGGAGGGGGGAGGAGAAAAGGTTACGGGCACACACATACGCGACACACCCAACCCCCCCCCCCCCCCAAATCCCTACACACCAATGCAGAGCAACAAGTCAGAGTGACACCTCCCAAACCCCCCGGAATAATGCAAAGACAAAATAAAAAGATCATTAAAATTGAAGTATATTATAGCATATTTGAAGTTAAGTGAAATATGAAATCTATAAAATAAATATATTACAACATGAACAATATATACATAGTCCAAAAGTCCGGCACATATTGGCAACATTCCATTGTTCGTGGGCCAATGTGCATAAACACATGGGCAAAGCCCATACACGAGACCCGATTCCATTGGAGAGAACACTGCTGGGGCATCAGATAATAAAACGACAGGCACCTCAGGGGGAAGGGAAGGGGGGGCACCTCAGCCACATGAGTCCACGACGCCAGATCCACAATGGGCCTCCATGCCCACTGTACCATCCTGGGGAGTGCAAAGCCACAGTCTCTCAAGTCTCTGCAGTGGGTGGATTGCCCACTGTACCATCCTGGGGAGTGCAAAGCCACAGTCTCTCAAGTCTCTACAGTGGGTGGAATGCCCACTGTACCATCCTGGGGAGTGCAAAGCCACAGTCCATCAGGTGGATTACAGACTCCACTGGTTATGGAGGAGACATGTTGGCCAGAGTGCTTCGTGAAGCCCTGCCCGACACAGATCCGGCCCTGCCAATGGGCCAGCGGTGCTTGAGATGAAGGGCCCAGCGGAGCAGTTCAGAAACGGCGGTGCCCAGCGGAGCGGTGCTTGAGTTGAAGGGCCCAGCGGAGCGGTGCTTGAGATGAAGGGCCCAGCGGAGCAGTTCAGAGACGGCGGTGCCCAGCGGAGCGGTGCTTGAGTTGAAGGGCCCAGCGGAGCGGTGCTTGAGATGAAGGGCCCAGCGGAGCGGTGCTTGAGTTGAAGGGCCCAGCGGAGCGTGCTTGACAGGAAGGGCCCAGCAGAGCGGTGCTTGAGATGAAGGGCCCAGCGGAGCAGTTCAGAGACGGCGGTGCCCAGCGGAGCGGTGCTTGAGTTGAAGGGCCCAGCGGAGCGGTGCTTGAGATGAAGGGCCCAGCGGAGCGGTGCTTGAGATGAAGGGCCCAGCGGAGCGGTGCTTGAGTTGAAGGGCCCAGCGGAGCGGTGCTTGAGATGAAGGGCCCAGCGGAGCAGTTCAGAGACGGCGGTGCCCAGCGGAGCGGTGCTTGAGTTGAAGGTCCCAGCGGAGCGGTGCTTGAGTTGAAGGGCCCAGCGGAGTGGTGCTTGAGATGAAGGGCCCAGCGGAGCAGTTCAGAGACGGCGGTGCCCATCGGAGCGGTGCTTGAGTTGAAGGGCCCAGCGGAGCGGTGCTTGAGATGAAGGGCCCAGTGGAGCAGTTCAGAGATGGCGGTGCCCAGCGGAGCAGTGCTTGAGTTGAAGGGCCCACCGGAGCGGTGCTTGAGTTGAAGGGCCCAGCGGAGCGGTGCTTGAGATGAAGGGCCCAGCGGAGCGGTGCTTGAGATGAAGGGCCCAGCGGAGCGGTGCTTGACAGGAAGGGCCCTGTTCAGCGGTGCTTCTCACGGCGGGGCCCTGTTCAGCGGTGCCTGTCACGGCGGGGCCCTGTTCAGCGGTGCCTGTCACGGCGGGTCCCTGTTCAGCGGTGCTTCTCACGGCGGGGCCCTGTTCAGCGGTGCCTGTCACGGGGGGCCCTGTTCAGCGGTGCCTGTCACGGCGGGGCCCTGTTCAGCGGTGCTTGTCTTGGCGGGGCCCTGTTCAGTGGTGCTTGTCTTGGCGGGACCCTGTTCAGCTGTGCTTCTCACGGTGGGGCCCTGTTCAGCGGTGCCTGTCACGGCGGGGCCCTGTTCAGCGGTGCTTGTCTTGGCGGGGCTCTGTTCAGCGGTGCTTCTCACGGCAGGGCCCTGTTCAGCGGTGCTTCTCACGGCGGGGCCCTGTTCAGCAGTGCTTCTCACGGCGGGGCCCTGTTCAGCAGTGCTTGTCTTGGCGGGCCCTGTTCAGCAGTGCTTGTCTTGTGTTCCTAGGGAACCAGATCTGGCCAATAATTCCCGCTCAGTCGCCATCCGACATTTCGCTTGCGGGGCCCTCCTGTGCTGGAGTCCTGGGCCCGTAGGTGTCCTCCGTCACACCCCAAATGGGGCTGGTGGGGCCCTCCTGGGCAGCTCGCCTGCTGCCGGACTTGTCCGCCCTGCTGCCCTTGCCCTCCTTGGCAGAATGTCTGGGGCCCTTGCCTCCCTTTGTGGATGGGCCAGGTGACGGTGCAAGGGTGGTGTCGTTGGGGGCAGCCGTCTCAGGCCTGTCGCGCCGGCCCTTCCCTTTTTTGGTTCTTTTCCCAGGGGGTGGGCTGGCTCTCCCCTTGCTGCTGGCCGATGTTCCTGCCCTAGGAGCTGGTGGACTCCAATAGCCCTGAACGATGGTCCTAGTAGGTGCAGGGCTTGTGGTGGCTGAGGTGCTGATTGGAGTCTTATGAGATGGAGGGGGTGGGTCAGTTGTTGGAAAGAGGTCAAGGTTGGAAAGGAAAATCAATTTAGAAAGACAGGGACGGGTAGTTGTAGTGGGTATGGGAGTGGAGGAAGAGGATGTGGTTGTAGGAGAGTGAAGTCAGGTGTCTTTGGGTGCAGGTGCTTGTGCTGGAGGCTGTCGTGAGGTGGATGGCTGTTGGGTGGGTGACTGCCTGCGTTTGTGTGGTTTGGAAGAGGGGGTGACAGACACACTGGGAGAGGACACAGGGGACGTGTAAATGGCAGTGGGGGTGGTGACTGCACGTGTGCGGACTGTTCTGGTGGGTGTGGTGGTGATGGACGTACTGGCTCATGGTGGTGTGCATGCTGGTGTGAGTGGAGACGTCACAGGGAGGGAGGAGGGAGACGAGGAGGAGGGGGACACAGAGGAGGCAGTGGCTGTTGGCATGTCTGCATGTGGATGTTGCTTGGGTGAATGCTTGTGTGATCTGTGGTGCTTATGTCTGGATGAGCTGCCCTTGGGTGTTGAGGTGTGTGCAGGCTGGTCTGTAGGTGTGTCTGGGATAGGCAGAGGAACAGGGGAGTGGGACTGGGTTGAGGAAGTTGGAGGGGGGAGGCTAGACCAGGGACAATTGCTGCCGTCAGTGCTGAGGCCAGAGCATTGAATGATCGCTGATGGGCAGCCTGACCCGAATGAATGCCCTCCAGGTATGCATTGCTCCGATGCACCTCCCTTTCTACCCCCTGGATGGCATGCAAAAGGGTAGACTGCCCAACAATGAGCATCTGGAGGAGGTCAATGATCTCCGCACTGAGGGCAGCAGGGGTAACTGGGGCAGGACCTGAGGTGCCAGGGGCGAAGGAGATGCCCGGCTTCCTGGCCGAGCGGGCACGGGGCAAAAGCTGAGGGGCTGCTGGGAGGGCGGAGCTGGTGCGCTGGGTGGCGGCTGTACCTGTTGTTGCGGTGGGCACGGATGTTGCCGCCACCACAAGGGAGCTCCCTTCCGAGGACGTGTCGGTGTCGCTGACGTCTCCACGGGTCCCCGTTGTGGAGCTCCCCTCGCCCTCCGTGTGAGAAAGTAGCCTCTTTCTAGCCTTGTTACCCCCACTTTTGGCCTGTTTGTGAGTGTATGTCAGGGTATTTTCACTGTCTCACTGGGATCCTGCTAGCCAGGGCCCAGTGCTCATAGTGAAAACCCCATGTTTCAGTATGTTTGTTATGTGTCACTAGGACCCTGCTAGTCAGGACCCCAGTGCTCATAAGTTTGTGGCCTATATGTATGTGTTTCCTGTGTGGTGCCTAACTGTCTCACTGAGGCTCTGCTAACCAGAACCTCAGTGGTTATGCTCTCTCATTTATTTCAAATTGTCACTGACAGGCTAGTGACCAATTTTACCAATTTACATTGGCTTACTGGAACACCCTTATAATTCCCTAGTATACGGAACTGAGGTACCCAGGTTATTGGGGTTCCAGGAGATCCCTATGGACTGCAGCATTTCTTTTGCCACCCATAGGGAGCTCTGACAATTCTTACACAGGCCTGCCACTGCAGCCTGAGTGAAATAACGTCCACGTTATTTCACAGCCATTTTACACTGCACTTAAGTAACTTATAAGTCACCTATATGTCTAACCTTTACCTGGTAAAGGTTAGGTGCAAAGTTACTTAGTGTGAGGGCACCCTGGCACTAGCCAAGGTGCCCCCACATTGTTCAGGGCCAATTCCCCGGACTTTGTGAGTGCGGGGACACCATTACACGCGTGCACTACATATAGGTCACTACCTATATGTAGCTTCACAATGGTAACTCCGAATATGGCCATGTAACATGTCTATGATCATGGAATTGCCCCCTCTATGCCATCCTGGCATAGTTGGCACAATCCCATGATCCCAGTGGTCTGTAGCACAGACCCTGGTACTGCCAAACTGCCCTTCCTGGGGTTTCACTGCAGCTGCTGCTGCTGCCAACCCCTCAGACAGGCAGCTGCCCTCCTGGGGTCCAGCCAGGCCTGGCCCGGGATGGCAGAACAAAGGACTTCCTCTGAGAGAGGGTGTTACACCCTCTCCCTTTGGAAAATGGTGTGAAGGCAGGGGAGGAGTAGCCTCCCCCAGCCTCTGGAAATGCTTTCTTGGGCACAAATGTGCCCAATTCTGCATAAGCCAGTCTACACCGGTTCAGGGGACCCCTTAGCCCTGCTCTGGCGCGAAACTGGACAAAGGAAAGGGGAGTGACCACTCCCCTGACCTGCACCTCCCCTGGGAGGTGTCCAGAGCTCCTCCAGTGTGCTCCAGACATCTTGGAAACAGAGGTGCTGCTGGCACACTGGACTGCTCTGAGTGGCCAGTGCCACCAGGTGACGTCAGAGACTCCTTCTGATAGGCTCCTTCAGGTGTTAGTAGCCTATCCTCTCTCCTAGGTAGCCAAACCCTCTTTTCTGGCTATTTAGGGTCTCTGTCTCTGGGGAAACTTGAGATAACGAATGCAAGAGCTCATCCGAGTTCCTCTGCATCTCTCTCTTCACCTTCAGCCAAGGAATCGACTGCTGACCGCGCTGGAAGCCTGCAAACCTGCCACATAGTAGCAAAGACGACTACTGCAACTCTGTAACGCTGATCCTGCCGCCTTCTCGACTGTTTTCCTGGTGGTGCATGCTGTGGGGGTAGTCTGCCTCCTCTCTGCACTAGAAGCTACATACCTGTGGGTTGCTTGACTCTGTGCTCCACGTTGTCCTTCCTAGGCACCGTCCGCTGGGACTTGCGAGGAGATGGAGGAATCCTCCCGTGTACAGACCGCTGGTGGACCTGTCGACAATGGAAGAAAGACATGTCATACTGACATACAGACTTGACCGAGCCACTATACAGGAACTGTGTGCCCAGCTGGAGCCAGACCTGATGTCCCCCATTCGCCAACCCACAGGGATTCCCCTTCTGGTGCAGGTTCTGTCAGTACTCCATTTTTTGGCAAGTGGATCATTCCAAACAACAGTGGCCAGGAGGGATTTTGCCACTGCAGGTGCTGTAGTGGTCCTTAGAGGAATTGCTTCAGCATATCTTGTGGCATGGTCCACAACCACCAAGATAAACCTATTGCCTGAAGCAGTAGGAAGGTCAAGGGGGCCAACTATCTCAACCCCTACCCTTTCAAAGGGGACACCAACCACAGGTAGTGGAATAAGGGGAGCCTTTGGTGTGCCACCAGTCTTTCCAGTGGCTTGGCAGGTTACACAAGACTTACAGAAATCTTTTGTGTCGTCTGACATCCTAGGCCAGTGAAACAGGGGGACAAGCCTTTCCCATGTTTTGATCTGGGACCACGCTCGTCGTGCTGAGAAGGGACCCAGAGGACCGGTGATGCAGTCTTTTGTTGAATGCGGTTGCAGGGGGAAGATTCCGTCGACCCACGGGAGATTTCTTCAGAGCTCCTGGTGCAAGAAGGAGGCAGGCTACCCCCAGAGCATGCACCACCAGGAAACAGGCGAGAAAGCCAGCAGGATGAAGCGATACAAGGTTGCAGTAGTCGTCTTTGCTACTTTGTTGCGGTTTTGCAGGCATCCTGAGCAGTCAGCGGTCGATCCTTTGGCAGAAGGTGAAGAGAGAGATGCAGAGGAACTCTGGTGAGCTCTTGCATTCGGTATCTGAAGAATTCCCGAAAGCAGAGACCCTAAATAGCCAGAAAAGGAGGTTTGGCTACCTAGGAAGGAGGATAGGCTAGTAACACAGGAAAGAGCCTATCAGAAGGAGTCTCTGACGTCACCTGATGGCACTGGCCACTCAGAGCAGTCCAGTGTGCCAGCAACACCTCTGTTTCCAAGATGGCAGAGGTCTGGAGCACACTGGAGGAGCTCTGGGCACCTCCCCTGGGAGGTGGAGGTCAGGGGAGTAGTCATGCCCCTTTCCTTTGTCCAGTTTCGCTCCAGAGCAGGGCTGGGGAATCCCTGAACCGGTGTAGACTGGCTTATGCAGAGGTGGGTGTAGGAGGCTGGCCTGGCTTGTAGTGGGTACCAAGGGGTACTTACACTCTGTACCAGGACCAGTTATCCCTTATTAGTGTAGAAGAGGTGTTTCTAGCAGCTTAGGCTGATAGAAGGTAGCTATGGAGAGCAGCTTAGGCTGAACTAGGAGACATGCAAAGCTCCTACTTTACCACTGGTATCATATGCTGTCCTGCCATTTGATTAATTTTGTTTGACCAATGACTGTGTTTCACCACTGCGCATATTAGTTGCTCAATGTTCACCAGTAGCACATTGTATGTTTTGTTCAGTTGAGCCGCCTATTGGCTTTGACATGGCATTAGTCATTACTTTCTGTATCCAGTTTCGCCGCCTATTGGCTTTGACATTGCATTAGCCATTACATTCTGTATTCTGCCTATTGGCTTTGACATGATGTATTCAGATTAGCTGCCTATTGACTTTGACATGCTATTAGATATTCTGCCTATTGGCTTTGACATGATATTATATATTACATTTTGTATTCAGCTCAGCTGCCTATTGGCTTTGACACGATATTATACATTGCATTTTATACTCAGCTCAGCTGCCTATTGGCTTTGACATGATATTAGACATTGCATTTTATATTCAGCTCAGCTGCCTGTTGGCTTTGATATGACATTAGACATTGCATTTGATATTTAGGTTAGCTGCCTATTGCCTTTAACGTGGAGTTAGACATTACAGTTGAGAATCCAAGCTGTATTTTTCCAAGCTGTGTTTTTGCACAAGATGAACCAAGATGTTTTTCTCACAGTAGACTAGACCTGATAAGAGAGGGTACACTGGGTGTTTTTCTCTCCGCTTGAGCTTGGGAAGAGGAGCAGTCTCGGAGACCTGGCCAGTCTCCAAAGGCTTGCGTAGTTTTCCCGAGTCTGAGAGGAGGGGGCACACCTTTGTAACGAATGTCACAGGCTGCAGAGATTCAGATTCGGATCTGCCTGACTTCGTGCTGGAGCTTGGCGCCAGTTGCCAGCATCCTGTGTGGGTAGATAAATCTCTTTCTCGCAGCTGACAGGGAGTCATCAGCTTGCAGACCCTAGAAAGATGAAGCTGTAAATAGTTTCCCACACAGTGAAGTATTTGTTTTGCTTTGCATTCAATATCTTATAAATATAACCTGCTGTGTATATTGCAAACTGATATATTTTGTTTGATTAACGTGTGCTTGAAATCTAATAATTCGTCATTCAGTTACTAAAATTGCGGTTGGGGAAGAATTAACAACAATAAAAGTCTTCTTTGAACTCAGAAGTGCATTTCGGGTGTGTTATGTAAGTGCTAAAAACTAGATAAGAGCAAAAGCACTACATTTGGTACCAGGAGTGGGGTAAGTGCATTCCTGATATGTTATGTAAGTGCTAAGAACTAGATAAAAGCAAAAGCACTACATATGCACAATATCATAAGAAAACACAATACACAGATATACTAAAAATAAAGGTACTTTATTTTTATGACAATATGCCAAAGTATCTCAGTGAGTACCCTCCGTATGAGGATGCCAAATATACACAGGATATATGTATACAATACCAAAAATATGCAGTAATAGCAAAAGGAAGTAATGCAAGCAATGTAGAATTACAGTAGATTGCAATATGAACACATAGGTATAGGGACAACACAAACCATATACTCTAGAAGTGGAATGCGAACCACGAATGGACCCCAAACCTATATGAGCTTGTATAGGGTCGCTGGGACTGTAAGGAAACAGTGAGGGTTAGAAAAATAGCCCACCACAAGACCCTGAAAAGTAGGTGTAAAGTGCACCTATATTCCCCAGACAGCACAGAAGTCGTCATAGGGGAATTCTGCAAGGAAGACCAACACCAGCAATGCAACAAAGGTGAATTTCCAGACGAGAGTACCTGTGAAACAAGGGGACCAAGTCCAAGAGTCACGACAAAGTCGAGATTGGGCAGATGCCCAGGAAATGCCAGCTGAGGGTGCAAAGAAGCTGCCACTGGATGGTAGAAGCTATGGATTCTGCAAGAACGAAGAGGACTAGGAACTTCCCCTTTGGAGGATGGATGTCCCATGTCGTGAAGAAGCTTGCAGAGGTGTTCCCACGCAGAAAGACCGTAAACAAGCCTTGCTAGCTGCAAGGGTCGCAGTTAGGGTTTTTGGATGCTGCTGTGGCCCAGGAGGAACCAGGATGTCGCCACTTGCGTGAGGAGACAGAGGGGGCGCCCAGCAAGATAGGAAGCCCTCACCAAAGCAGGCAGCACACGCAGAAGTGCCGGAACAGGCACTACGAATAAGAGTGAACCGGAGCTCACCCGAAGTCACAAAAGGAGATCCCACGACGCCAGAGGACAACTCAGGAGGTTGTGCACTGCAGGTTAGAGTGTCGGAGACCCAGGCTTGGCTGTGCACAAAGGAAATCCTGGAAGAGTGCACAGGAGCCGCAGCAGCTGCAAATCACGCGGTACCCAGCAATGCAGTCTAGCGTGGGGAGGCAAAGACTTACCTCCACCAAATTTGTACTGAAGAGTCACTAGACTGTGGGAGTCACTTGGACAGAGTTGCTGAGTTTCAGGGACCACGCTCGTTGTGCTGAGAGGAGACCCAAAGGACCGGTGATGAAGTTCTTTTGCTGCCTGCGGTTGCAGGGGGAGGATTCTGTCATCCCACAGGAGATTTCTTCAGGGCTTCTAGAGCAGAGAGGAGGCAGACTACCCCCACAGCATGCACCACCAGGAAAACAGTCGAGAAGGCGGCAGGATCAGCGATACAAGGTTGCAGTAGTCATCTTTGCTACTTAGTTGCGGTTTTGTAGGCTTCCTGAACAGTCACCGGTCGATTCCTTGGCAGAAGGTGAAGAGAGAGATGCAGAGGAACTCTGATGAGCTGTTGCATTCATTATCTAAAGAAGTCCCCAAGGCAGAGACCCTAAATAGCCAGAAAAGGAGGTTTGGCTACCTAGGAAGAAGGATAGGCTAGCAACACAGGTAAGAGCCTATCAGAAGGAGTCTCTGACGTCACCTGCTGGCACTAGCCACTCAGAGCAGTCCAGTGTGCCAGCAGCACCTCTGTTTCCAAGATGGCAGAGGTCTGGAGCAAACTGGAGGAGCTCTGGGCACCTCCCCTGGGAGGTGCAGGTCAGGGGAGTGGTCACTCCCCTTTCCTTTGTCCAGTTTTGCGCCAGAGCAGGGCTGGGGGATCACTGAACCGGTGTAGACTGGCTTATGCAGAGATGGGCACCATCTGTGCCCATCAAAGCATTTCCAGAGGCTGTGGGAGGCTACTCCTCCCCAGCCCTGAAACCTTTTTCCAAAGGGAGAGGGTGTAACACCCTCTCTCTGAGGAAGTCCTTTGTTCTGCCTTTCTGGGCCAAGCCTGGCTGGACCCCAGGAGGGCAGAAACCTGTCGGAGGGGTTGGCAGCAGCAGCAGCTGCAGTGAAACCCCGGGAAAGGCAGTTTGGCAGTACCCGGGTCTGTGCTAGAGACTCGGGGGATTATGGAATTGTCTCCCCAATGCCAGAATGGCATTGGGGTGACAATCCCATGATCCTAGACATGTTACATGGCCATGTTCGGAGTTACCATTGTGACGCTATACATAGGTAGTGACCTATGTATAGTGCACAAGTGTGATAGTGTTCCCGCACTCACAAAGTCTGGGGAATTTGCCCTGAACGATGTGGGGGCACCTTGGCTAGTGCTAGGGTGCCCACACACTAAGTAATTTAGCACCCAACCTTTACCAGGTAAAGGTTAGACATATAGGTGACTTATAAGTTACTTAAGTGCAGTGGTAAATGGCTGTGAAATAACGTGGACGTTATTTCACTCAGGCTGCAGTGGCAGGCCTGTGTAAGAATTGTCAGAGATCCCTATGGGTGGCAAAAGAAATGCTGCAGCCCATAGGGATCTCCTGGAACCCCAATTCCCTGGGTACCTCAGTACCATATACTAGGGAATTATAAGGGTGTTCCTGTATGCCAATGTGAATTGGTGAAATTGGTCACTAGCCTGTTAGTGACAATTTGGAAAGCAAAGAGAGAGCATAACCACTGAGGTTCTGGTTAGCAGAGCCTCAGTGAGACAGTTAGTCATCACACAGGGAACACATACAGGGCACACTTATGAGCACTGGGGCCCTGGCTGGCAGGGTCCCAGTGACACATACAACTAAAACAACATATATACAGTGAAATATGGGGGTAACATGCCAGGGAAGATGGTACTTTCCTAACCCCCCCCCCCCCAAACGAAGGACAATAAGACTAGCCATGACCTGATGAGTCTTCATTGTGTAAGTGGAAATATCTGGAGAGTCCATCTGCATTGGAGTGGGTACTCCCAGGTCTATGTTCCACTGTATAGTCCATTCCCTGTAGAGATATGGACCACCTCAACAATTTAGGGTTTTCACCTTTCATTTGTTTTAGCCAAAGTAGAGGTTTGTGGTCTGTCTGAACAATGAAGTGAGTGCCAAACAGGTATGACCTCAACTTCTTCAGTGCCCAGACCAAAGCAAAGGCCTCCCTCTCTATGGCAGACCAACGCTTTTCTCTAGGGGTCAACCTCCTGCTGATAAAAGCAACAGGTTGATCCTGGCCCTCAGAATTGAGTTGTGATAAGACTGCCCCTACCCCTAATTCAGATGCATCAGTTTGGACAAATAATTTTTTGGAGTAACATGGGCTTTTTAGGACAGGTGCAGAGCACATGGCCTGTTTCAGCTCCTCAAAAGCTTTCTGACAGTTAGCTGTCCATAATACCTTTTTAGGCATTTTCTTTGAAGTGAGGTCATTAAGAGGGGCTGCTATGGAGCCATAGTTCTTTATTAACCTCCTGTAATACCCAGTGAGGCCTAAGAAGGCTCTCACCTGGGTCTGAGTTGTAGGGGGATCCCAATCTATGATAGTTTGGATTTTCCCCTGAAGTGGTGCAATCTGTTCTCCACCTACCAGGTGTCCCAGATGAACCACTTTCCCCTGCCTTATCTGGCACTTTGAAGCCTTGATAGTGAGGCCTGCCTTTTGCAGGGCCTCCAAAACTTTCCACAGGTGGACCAGATGATCATCCCAGGTGGAGCTAAAGACAGCTATATCATCTAGATATGCTGCACTAAAAGCCTCCAACCCTTGCAGGACTGTATTCACCAACCTCTGGAAAGTGGCTGGTGCATTTTTCAAACCAAAGGGCATAAGTGTGAATTGGTAGTGCCCTCCAATAGTCGAAAATGTAGTTTTTGCTTTAGCATCCTCTGATAACTTGATCTGCCAATACCCTGCAGTCAAATCAAAGGTCCTTAGATACTTGGCAGATGCCAGTGTATCTATTAGCTCATCTGCCCTGGGTATAGGGTGAGCATCAGTTTTAGTTACCTGGTTGACACCTCTGTTGTCTACACAAAATCTCATTTCCCTTTTCCCATCTTTGGAATGAGGCTTTGGTACCAGTACCACAGGAGAGGCCCATGGACTTTCAGAGTGCTCAACCACTCCCAGTTCAAGCATTTTCTGAACCTCTTGTTTTATGCAGTCTCTGACATGGTCAGGCTGCCTATAGATCTTACTTTTGACAGTCATGCTGTCTCCAGTATCTATAGTGTGCTCGCACCAAGAAGCGGTGCCTGGCACAGTAGAAAAGAGTTCAGAAAACTGACCCAGGAGATTTATGCAGTGCTCTTTCTGCTCAGCAGTAAGACAATCTGCCAGAACTACACCTTCCACCAGAGCATTTTGTTCTGTGGAAGAGAAGAGATCAGGGAGAGGGTCACTCTCGTCTTCCTGTCCTTCATCTGTTGCCATGAGCAGGGTGAGATCAGCCCTGTCATAGTAGGGCTTTAGGCGATTGACATGGAGCACCCTAAGGGGACTCCTGGCAGTGCCCAAGTCAACCAAGTAGGTGACTTCTCCCTTTTTCTCAACAATAATGTGGGGACCACTCCATATGCCTTGAAGTGCTCTTGGGGCCACAGGCTCCAAGACCCACACTTTCTGAGAGGGTCACTCTCGTCTTCCTGTCCTTCATCTGTTGCCATGAGCAGGGTGAGATCAGCCCTGTCATAGTAGGGCTTTAGGCGATTGACATGGAGCACCCTAAGGGGACTCCTGGCAGTGCCCAAGTCAACCAAGTAGGTGACTTCTCCCTTTTTCTCAACAATAATGTGGGGACCACTCCATTTGCCTTGAAGTGCTCTTGGGGCCACAGGCTCCAAGACCCACACTTTCTGTCCTGGTTGGTACTGAATCAGAACAGCCTTCTGGTCATGCCATTGCTTTTGGAGCTCTTGGCTGGCCTGAAGGTTTTTGATGGCCTTTTTCATATACTCAGCCATTCTGTATCTTAGGCCAGGTACATAGTCCACTATATCTTGCTTAGGAGCTTTTAAAGGTTGTTCCCAACCCTCCTTTACAAGTGTTAGAGGACCTCTTAGAGGGTGCCCAAATAGGAGTTCAAAGGGGCTGAAGCCCACTCCTTTCTGGGGTACCTCCCTGTAAGCAAAAAGGAGGCAAGGTAACAGGACATCCCATCTCCTCCTGAGTTTTTCAGGGAGTCCCATTAACATTCCTTTGAGAGTTTTGTTAAACCTCTCAACCAGTCCGATTGTTTGTGGATGATAGGGTGTGGGGAATTTGTATGTTACACCACATTCCTTCCACATGGCCTTCAAGTATGCAGACATAAAGTTGCTACCCCTGTCTGATACCACCTCTTTTGGGAAGCCCACCCTGGAAAAGATTCCCAGGAGGGCCTTTACCACTGCAGGAGCTGAAGTGGTCCGTAGAGGAATTGCTTCAGGATATCTTATGGCATGGTCCACTACCACCAAGATAAACCTATTGCCTGAAGCAGTAGGAGGGTCAAGGGGGCCAACTATGTCAACCCCTTCCCTTTCAAAGGGAACCCCAACCACAGGCAATGGAATAAGGGGTGCCTTTGGGGTGCCACCTGTTTTGCCACTGGCTTGACAGGTGACACAGGACTTACAAAATTCTTTTGTGTCCTCTGACATTCTAGGCTAATGAAACAGGGGGACAAGCCTATCCCATGTTTTCATCTGCCCCAAATGTCCAGCCAAGGGAATGTCGTGGGCTAGAGTTAGGAGGAACACTCTGTATTGCAGGGGAATAACCAATCTCCTGGCAGCTCCAGGTTTTGGGTCCCTTGCCTCTGTATACAAGAGGTTGTCCTCCCAGTAAACTCTGTGTGAGTCACTGACATCCCCATTTTGCTGTTTGACAGATTGCTGTCTTTGACCCTCTAGTATGGGACAGGTCTGCTGTGCCACACTCAGTTCCTCCCTGGCAGGCCCCCCTCCACCCAAAAGCTCAGGAGTGTCTGCATCCAGCTCCTCTGGTGAAGGTTCTGCACAGGGGGGAAATTCTTCTTCCTCAGAAGAAGAATCATCTGTAGAGGGAGGGATAGTAGGTAGTGACTTACCTTTACTAACCCTAGCTTTAGGGAGCACTTGGTCCATTGTTCCAGGATCCAAGTCACCCTGTCCTTTTCGCTTTTTGGCCTGAGCCCTGGTCAAAGCAAAAATATGCCCAGGAATGCCCAGCATTGCTGCATGAGCCACCAACTCCACTTCTGCCCAAGCTGATGTCTCTAAATCGTTCCCTAGTAGACGGTCTACTGGTAAATCTGAGGCAACCACAACTTTCTTTGGACCAGTAAACCCCCCCCCCTCCCCATGGGGTGGCTAAGAGTGTTGTTATGAGCATCAGTCACTTGGTACTGGTGACCAAGTAGGTGTTGTTCTGGGTGTACCAGTTTCTCTATTACCATGGTAACACTGGCACCTGTGTCCCTGTAGGCCTGAACCTCAACACCATTTATTAGGGGAAGTTGCTTGTACTTATCCATATTAAGGGGATAAGCAACCAAGGTGGCCAAATCAATGGCACCTTCAGAGACTAACTGTGAGAAAGTAGCCTCTTTCTACCCTTGTTACCCCCACTTTTGGCCTGTTTGTGAGTGTATGTCAGGGTGTTTTCACTGTCTCACTGGGATCCTGCTAGCCAGGGCCCAGTGCTCATAGTGAAAACCCTATGTTTTCAGCATGTTTGTTATGTGTCACTGGGACCCTGCTAGCCAGGACCCCAGTGCTCATAAGTTTGTGACCTGTATGTATGTGTTCCCTGTGTGATGCCTAACTGTCTCACTGAGGCTCTGCTAACCAGAACCTCAGTGGTTATGCTCTCTCTGTACAAATTGTCACTAACAGGCTAGTGACCAAATTCACCAATTACATTGGCATACTGGAACACCCTTATAATTCCCTAGTATATGGTACTGAGGTACCCAGGGTATTGGGGTTCCAGGAGATCCCTATGGGCTGCAGCATTTCTTTAGCCACCCATAGGGAGCTCTGACAATTCTTACACAGGCCTGCCATTGCAGCCTGAGTGAAATAACGTCCACGTTATTTCACAGCCATTTACAACTGCATTTAAGTAACTTATAAGTCACCTATATGTCTAACCTTTACCTGGTAAAGGTTGGGTGCTAAGTTACTTAGTGTGTGGGCACCCTGGCACTAGCCAAGGTGCTCCCACATTGTTCAGGGCAAATTCCCCGGACTTTGTGAGGGCGGGGACACCATTACACGCGTGCACTACACATATGTCATGACATATGTATAGCGTCACAATGGTAACTCCGAACATTGCCATGTAACATGTCTAGGATCATGGAATTGTCATCCCAATGCCATTCTGGCATTGGGGAGACAATTCCATGATCCCCCGAGTCTCTAGCTCAGACCCGGGTACTGCCAAACTACCATTCCCGGGGTTTCACTGCAGCTGCTGCTGCTGCCAACCCCTCAGACAGGTTTCTGCCCTCCTGGGGTCCAGCCAGGCCTGGCCCAGGAAGGCAGAACAAAGGACTTCCTCAGAGAGAGGGTGTTACACCCTCTCCCTTTGGAAAAAGGTTTCAGGTCTGGGGAGGAGTAGCCTCCCCCAGCCTCTGGAAATGCTTTGATGGGCACAGATGGTGCCCATCTCTGCATAAGCCAGTCTGCACCGGTTCAGGGATCCCTCAGCCCTACTCTGGCGCGAAACTGGACAAAGGAAAGGGGAGTGACCACACCCCTGACCTGCACCTCCCCTGGGAGGTGCCCAGAGCTCCTCCAGTGTGCTCCAGACCTCTGCCATCTTGGAAACAGAGGTGCTGTTGGCACACTGGACTGCTCTGAGTGGCCAGTGCCAGCAGGTGACGTCAGAGACTTCTTCTGATAGGCTCCTTCAGGTGTTGCTAGCCTATCCTCTCTCCTAGGTAGCCAAACCTCCTTTTCTGGCTATTTAGGGTCTGTGCTTTGGGGAATTCCTTAGATAACGAATGCAAGAGCTCATCAGAGTTCCTCTGCATCTCTCTCTTCACCTTCTGCCAAGGAATCGACTACTGACCGCGCTGGAAGCCTGCAAAACTGCAACAAAGTAGCAAAGACGACTACTGCGACCTTGTAACGCTGATCCTGCCGCCTTCTCGACTGTTTTCCTGGTGGTGCATGCTGTGGGGGTAGTCTGCCTCCTCTCTGCACTAGAAGCTCCGAAGAAATCTCCCGTGGGTCGACGGAATCTTCCCCCTGCACCCGCAGGCAACAAAAGACTGCATCACCGGTCCTCTGGGTCTCCTCTCAGCACGCTGAGCGAGGTCCCTTGAACTCAGCAACTCTGTCCAAGTGACTCCCACAGTCCAGTGACTCTTCAGTCCAAGTTTGGTGGAAGTAAGTCCTTGCCTCCCCACGCTAGACTGCATTGCTGGGAACCGTGTGTTTTGCAGCTACTCCGGCTCCTGTGCACTCTTCCAGGATTTCCTTTGTGCACAGCCAAGCCTGGGTCCCCGGCACTCTAACCTGCAGTGCACGACCTCCTGAGTTTTCCTCCGGCGTCGTGGGACCTTCGTTTGTGACTTCGGGTGAGCTCCGGTTCACTCCACTTTGTAGTGCCTGTTCTGGCACTTCTGCGGGTGCTGCTTGCTTCTGAGAGGGCTCCTTGTCTTTCTGGGCATCCCCTCTGTCCCCTCACGCAATTGGCGATATCCTGGTCCCTCCTGGGCCACAGCAGCATCCAAAAACCCTAACCGCAACCCTTGCAGCTAGCAAGGCTTGTTTGCAGTCTTTCTGCACGGAAACACCTCTGCACGACTCTTCATGATGTGGGACATCCATGCTCCAAAGGGGAAGTTTCTAGCCCTTGTCGTTCTTGCAGAATCCACAGCTTCTACCATCCGGTGGCAGCCTCTTTGCACCCACAGCTGGCATTTCCTGGACATCTGCCCACTCCTGACTTGATCGTAACTCTTGGACTTGGTCCCCTTGTTCCACAGGTACTCTCGTCTGGAAATCCATCGTGGTTGCATTGCTGGTGTTGGTCTTTCCTGCAGAATTCCCCTATCACGACTTCTGTGCTCTTTGGGGAACTTAGGTGCACTTTGCACCCACTTTTCAGGGTCTTGGGGTGGGCTATTTTTCTAACCCTCACTGTTTCCTTACAGTCCCAGCGACCCTCTACAAGGTCACATAGATTTGGGGTCCATTTGTGGTTCGCATTCCACTTCTAGAGTATATGGTTTGTGTTGCCCCTCTCCCTATGTGCCCCCATTGCATTCTATTGTGACTATACATTGTTTGCACTGTTTTCTATTGCTATTACTGCATATTTTGGTATTGTGTACATATATCTTGTGTATATTTGCTATCCTCATACTGAGGGTACTCACTGAGATACTTTGGCATATTTTCATAAAAAATAAAGTACCTTTATTTTTAGTATATCTGTGAATTGTGTTTTCTTATGATATTGTGCATGTGACACTAGTGGTACTGTAGGAGCTTCACTCGTCTCCTAGTTCAGCCTAAGCTGCTCTGCTAACCTACATTTTCTATCAGCCTAAGCTGCTAGACACCCCTCTACACTAATAAGGGATACCTGGGCCTGGTGCAAGGTGTAAGTACCCCTTGGTACTCACTACAAGCCAGTCTAGCCTCCTACACTAACACAGCCTCTGTGGTCTCCCTAACAAGACCAACCCCAACTAAATTACCAAAAGTGAGCCCAGCTACTCCCTTGGTTTGGCTATTAGTAGGTTTGCTCCCACCACCATTGCTATTACTAGGGGCACTAGGTGTAGCAGTAGGGGTTGTGGTAGTGGGAGGCCTGGTGCTTTTCTTTGGACAACTGGCATCAGTTGTCCAATGGCCTTTTACTTTACATAAATAGCACCATGTTTTCTTTACTTGATTAGAAGAGGATTTGGACCCACCACCCCCACCAGAGTGTTTTTGTGGGCCTGATGAAGACTCATTTTTAGATTTGTCCCCACCCTTGTCTGAAGACTTACCATCCTTCTTCTTGCCATCCTTGTCACCCCCTGTATGAACTTTTCTGTTCACTCTTGCTCTGACCCATTTGTCTGCCTTCTTTCCCTATTCTTGGGGAGAGGTCAGATCTGAGTCCACTAGATATTGGTGTAACAAATCAGACACACAGTTATTCAGAATATGCTCTCTCAGGATCAAGTTATACAGGCTTTCATAGTCAGAAACTTTACTGCCATGTAACCACCCCTCCAAGGCCTTCACTGAATGGTCAACAAAGTCTACCCAGTCTTGTGAAGACTCCTTTTTGGTTTCTCTGAACTTAATCCTGTATTGTTCAGTGGTTAAGCCATAACCATCCAGGAGTGCATTCTTTAAAACTGTAAAATTATTGGCATCACTTTCCTTTACAGTAAGGAGCCTATCCCTACCCTTTCCACTGAAAGATAGCGATAGGATAGCAGCCCACTGCCTTTGAGGGACCCCCTGTACAACACAGGCCCTCTCAAGTAAAGCAAACCACTTGTTAATGTTATCCCCCTCCTTGTAAGGGGGAGCTATCTTATGCAGATTCCTAGAATCATGCTCTTTTACAGGATTACTATCTGTAATACTGCTGCTGCCGCCAAGGGGTCCTAACCCCAACCTCTGTCTTTCTTTTTCTAAGTCTAAAGATTCCCTGTCTAGAGCCAGCTGTTGCTTTTTAAGCTTCAGCCTGGACTCTTCCACTCTCAATCTATTGAGCTCCCTTTCTAACACTCTGTTATCAGGGTGGGTGGGTTGGGCATGCTTTGACACAGAAGAATGGTGTGAATAAACAGAGGGGGAAATGTCCCTAACAGTTGGCACTCTAACAAATTGACCTGTAGGAATGACCACCCTACTGTGATGAGAACTCACATTAGTACCAGTAAATGCAAGGTGGTCAGCTAAGGGGGAAATTGGAAAGAATACCATCTAACATTCTTACTGGGGCTGCCCCAGAATGAGAGTGTGAACCTGTAGGAAAGTACCATCTTGCCTGGCATGTTACCCCCATTTTTCACTGTATATATGTTGTTTTAGTTGTATGTGTCACTGGGACCCTACTAGTCAGGGCCCCAGTGCTCATAAGTGTGCCTGAATGTGTTACCTGTGTTATGACTAACTGTCTCACTGAGGCTCTGCTAATCAGAACCTCAGTGGTTATGCTCTCTCATTTCTTTCAAATTGTCACTAACAGGCTAGTGACCAATTTTACCAATTTACATTGGCTTACTGTGTGAGAAAGTAGCCTCTTTCTAGCCTTGTTACCCCCACTTTGGGCCTGTTTGTGAGTGTATGTCAGGGTGTTTTCACTGTCTCACTGGTATCCTGCTTGCCAGGGCCCAGTGCTCATAGTGAAAACCCTATGTTTTCAGTATGTTTGTTATGTGTCACTGGGACCCTGCTAGTCAGGACCCCAGTGCTCATAAGTTTGTGACCTATAGGTATGTGTTCCCTGTGTGATGCCTAACTGTCTCACTGAGGGTCTGCTAACCAGAACCTCAGTGGTTATGCTCTCTCTTTACAAATTGTCACTAACAGGCTAGTGACCAATTTTACCAATTTACATTGGCTTACTGGAACACCCTTATAATTCCCTAGTATATGGTACTGAGGTACCCAGGGTATTGGGGTTCCAGGAGATCCCTAGGGGCTGCAGCATTTCTTTTGCCACCCATAGGGAGCTCTGACAATTCTTACACAGGCCTGCCACTGCAGCCTGAGTGAAATAACGTCCACGTTATTTCACAGCCATTTTACACTGCACTTAAGTAACTTATAAGTCACCTATATGTCTAACCTTTACCTGGTAAAGGTTAGGTGCAAAGTTACTTAGTGTGAGGGCACCCTGGCACTAGCCAAGGTGCCCCCACATTGTTCAGAGCCAATTCCCTGAACTTTGTGAGTGCGGGGACACTATTACACACGTGCACTACATATAGGTCACTACCTATATGTAGCTTCACAATGGTAACTCCGAATATGGCCATGTAACATGTCTATGATCATGGAATTGCCCCCTCTATGCCATCCTGGCATAGTTGGCACAATCCCATGATCCCAGTGGTCTGTAGCACAGACCCTGGTACTACCAAACTGCCCTTCCTGGGGTTTCACTGCAGCTGCTGCTGCTGCCAACCCCTCAGACAGGCATCTGCCCTCCTGGGGTCCAGCCAGGCCTGGCCCAGGATGGCAGAACAAAGAACTTCCTCTGAGAGAGGGTGTGACACCCTCTCCCTTTGGAAAATGGTGTGAAGGCAGGGGAGGAGTAGCCTCCCCCAACCTCTGGAAATGCTTTGTTGGGCACAGATGTGCCCAATTCTGCATAAGCCAGTCTACACCAGTTCAGGGTACCCCTTAGCCCTGCTCTGGCACGAAACTGGACAAAGGAAAGGGGAGTGACCACTCCCCTGACCTGCACCTCCCCTGGGAGGTGTCCAGAGCTCCTCCAGTGTGCTCCAGACCTCTGCCATCTTGGAAACAGAGGTGCTGCTGGCACACTGGACTGCTCTGAGTGGCCAGTGCCACCAGGTGACGTCAGAGACTCCTTGTGATAGGCTCTTTCAGGTGTTGCTAGCCTATCCTCTCTCCTAAGTAGCCAAACCCTCTTTTCTGGCTATTTAGGGTCTCTGTCTCTGAGGAAACTTTAGATAACGAATGCAAGAGCTCATCCGAGTTCCTCTGCATCTCTCTCTTCACCTTCTGCCAAGGAATCGACTGCTGACCGCTCTGGAAGCCTGCAAACCTGCAACATAGTAGCAAAGACGACTACTGCAACTCTGTAACGCTGATCCTGCCGCCTTCTCGACTGTTTTCCTGGTGGTGCATGCTGTGGGGGTAGTCTGCCTCCTCTCTGCACTAGAAGCTCCGAAGAAATCTCCCGTGGGTCGACGGAATCTTCCCCCTGCAACCGCAGGCACCAAAAAGCTGCATTACCGGTCCCTTGGGTCTCCTCTCAGCACGACGAGCGAGGTCCCTCAAATCCAGCAACTCTGTCCAAGTGGCCCCCACAGTCCAGTGACTCTTCAGTCTAAGTTTGGTGGAGGTAAGTCCTTGCCTCACCTCGATAGACTGCATTGCTGGGAACCGCGACTTTTGCAGCTACTCCGGCCTCCGTGCATTTCCGGCGGAAATCCTTTGTGCACAGTCCAGCCTGGGTCCACGGCACTCTAACCTGCATTGCACGACCTCCTAAGTTGTTCTCCGGTGACGTGGGACTTCTTTGTGCGACTTCGGGTGAGCACCGTTTCACGCATCCTCGTAGTGCCTGTTTCTGGCACTTCTCCGGGTGCTACCTGCTGCTAAGAGGGCTCCTTGACTTGCTCGACATCCCCTCTACCTCCTGGTCCAATTTGCGACCTCCTGGTCCCTCCTGGGCTACAGCAGCATCCAAAAACGCTAACTGCACGATTTGCAGCTAGCAAGGCTTGTTGGCGTTCTTTCGGCGGGAAAACACTTCTGCACGACTCTACAAGGCGAGAGGGATCCGTCCTCCAAAGGGGAAGTCTCTAGCCCTTTGCGTTCTTGCAGAAACCGCAGCTTCTTCTGTCCAGTAGAAGCTTCTTTGCACCCGCAGCTGGCATTTCCTGGGCATCTGCCCATCTCCGACTTGCTTGTGACTTTTGGACTTGGTCCCCTTGTTCCACAGGTACCCTAGATTGGAAATCCACAGTTGTTGCATTGTTGGTTTGTGTCTTTCCTGCATTATTCCTCTAACACGACTCCTTTGTCCTTAGGGGAACTTTAGTGCACTTTGCACTCACTTTTCAGGGTCTTGGGGAGGGCTAATTTTCTAACTCTCACTATTTTCTAATAGTCCCAGCGACCCTCTACGAGGTCACATAGGTTTGGGGTCCATTTGTGGTTCGCATTCCACTTTTGGAGTATATGGTTTGTGTTGCCCCTATCCCTATGTTTCCCCATTGCATCCTATTGTAACTATACATTGTTTGCACTGTTTTCTAAGACTATACTGCATATTTTTTGCTATTGTGTATATATATCTTGTGTATATTTCCTATCCTCTCACTGAGGGTACACTCTGAGATACTTTGGCATATTGTCATAAAAATAAAGTACCTTTATTTTTAGTATAACTGTGTATTGTGTTTTCTTATGATATTGTGCATATGACACTAAGTGGTACTGTAGGAGCTTCACTCGTCTCCTAGTTCAGCCTAAGCTGCTCTGCTAAGCTACCATTATCTATCAGCCTAAGCTGCTAGACACCCTATACACTAATAAGGGATAACTGGGCCTG
The DNA here is from genome assembly GCF_031143425.1 of Pleurodeles waltl. NCBI lineage: Eukaryota > Metazoa > Chordata > Amphibia > Caudata > Salamandridae > Pleurodeles > Pleurodeles waltl. The sequence goes on from NC_090446.1 coordinate 424,790,325, forward strand.
GTGCAAGGTGCAAGTACCCCTAGGTACTCACTACAAGCCAGTCCAGCCTCCTACATACTGGAACACCCTTATAATTCCCTAGTATATGGTACTGAGGTACCCAGGGTATTGGGGTTCCAGGAGATCCCTATGGGCTGCAGCATTTCTTTTGCCACCCATAGGGAGTTCTGACAATTCTTACACAGGCCTGCCACTTTGTGAGTGCGGGGACACCATTACACGCGTGCACTACATATAGGTCACTACCTATATGTAGCTTCACAATGGTAACTCCGAATATGGCCATGTAACATGTCTATGATCATGGAATTGCCCCCTCTATGCCATCCTGGCATAGTTGGCACAATCCCATGATCCCAGTGGTCTGTAGCACAGACCCTGGTACTGCCAAACTGCCCTTCCTGGGGTTTCACTGCAGCTGCTGCTGCTGCCAACCCCTCAGACAGGCATCTGCCCTCATGGGGTCCAGCCAGGCCTGGCCCAGGATGGCAGAACAAAGAACTTCCTCTGAGAGAGGGTGTGACACCCTCTCCCTTTGGAAAATGGTGTGAAGGCAGGGGAGGAGTAGCCTCCCCCAACTTCTGGAAATGCTTTGTTGGAAACAGATGTCTCTCCTCTCCTCGCCTAAGTAGCCAAACCCTCTTTTCTGGCTATTTAGGGTCTCTGTCTTTGGGGATTCTTTAGATAACGAATGCAAGAGCTCATCCGAGTTCCTCTGCATCTCTCTCTTCACCTTCTGCCAAAGAATCGACTGCTGACCGCGCTGGAAGCCTGCAAAACTGCAACAAAGTAGCGAAGACGACTACTGCAACTCTGTAACGCTGATCCTGCCGCCTTCTCGACTGTTTTCCTGGTGGTGCATGCTGTGGGGGTAGTCTGCCTCCTCTCTGCACTAGAAGCTCTGAAGAAATCTCCCGTGGGTCGACGGAATCGTCCCCCTGCAACTGCAGGCACCAAAGAACTGCATCACCGGTACCCTGGGTCTCCTCTCAGCACGACGAGCGAGGTCCCTTGAATCCAGAAACTCTGTCCAAGTGACTCCCACAGTCCAGTGACTCTTCAGTCCAAGTTTGGTGGAGGTAAGTCCTTGCCTCCCCACGCCAGACTGCATTGCTGGGAACCGCGACTTTTGCAGCTACTCCGGCCTCCGTGCACTTCTGGCGGAAATCCTTTGTGCACAGTTGTAGGAAAGTACCATCTTGCCTGGCATGTTACCCCCATTTTTCACTGTATATATGTTGTTTTAGTTGTATGTGTCACTGGGACCCTGGTAACCCAGGGCCCCAGTGCTCATAAGTGTGCCTGAATGTGTTACCTGTGTAGTGACTAACTGCCTCACTGAGGCTCTGCTAATCAGAACCTCAGTGGTTATGCTCTCTCATTTCTTTCCAAATTGTCACTAACAGGCTAGTGACCATTTTTACCAATTTACATTGGCTTACTGGAACACCCTTATAATTCCCTAGTATATGGTACTGAGGTACCCAGGGTATTGGGGTTCCAGGAGATCCCTATGGGCTGCAGCATTTCTTTTGCCACCCATAGGGAGCTCTGACAATTCTTACACAGGCCTGCCACTGCAGCCTGAGTGAAATAACGTCCACGTTATTTCACAGCCATTTTACACTGCACTTAAGTAACTTATAAGTCACCTATATGTCTAACCTTTACCTGGTAAAGGTTAGGTGCAAAGTTACTTAGTGTGAGGGCACCCTGGCACTAGCCAAGGTGCCCCCATATTGTTCAGAGCCAATTCCCTGAACTTTGTGAGTGCGGGGACACCATTACACACGTGCACTACATATAGGTCACTACCTATATGTAGCTTTGCAATGGTAACTCCGAATATGGCCATGTAACATGTCTATGATCATGGAATTGCCCCCTCTATGCCATCCTGGCATAGTTGGCACAATCCCATGACCCCAGTGGTCTGTAGCACAGACCCTGGTACTGCCAAACTGCCCTTCCTGGGGTTTCACTGCAGCTGCTGCTGCTGCCAACCCCTCAGACAGGCATCTGCCCTCCTGGGGTCCAGCCAGGCCTGGCCCAGGATGGCAGAACAAAGAACTTCCTCTGAGAGAGGGTGTGACACCCTCTCCCTTTGGAAAATGGTGTGAAGGCAGGGGAGGAGTAGCCTCCCCCAGCCTCTGGAAATGCTTTGTTGGGCACAGATGTGCCCAATTCTGCATACGCCAGTCTACACCGGTTCAGGGACCCCTTAGAACTGCTCTGGCGCGAAACTGGACAAAGGAAAGGGGAGTGACCACTCCCCTGACCTGCACCTCCCCTGGGAGGTGTCCAGAGCTCCTCCAGTGTGCTCCAGACCTCTGCCATCTTGGAAACAGAGGTGCTGCTGGCACACTGGACTGCTCTGAGTGGCCAGTGCCACCAGGTGACGTCAGAGACTCCTTGTGATAGGCTCCTTCAGGTGTTGCTAGCCTATCCTCTCTCCTAGGTAGCCAAACCCTCTTTTCTGGCTATTTAGGGTCTCTGTCTCTGGGGAAACTTCAGATAACGAATGCAAGAGCTCATCCGAGTTCCTCTGCATCTCTCTCTTCACCTTCTGATAAGGAATCGACTGCTGACCGCGCTGGAAGCCTGCAAACCTGCAACATAGTAGCAAAGACGACTACTGCAACTCTGTAACGCTGATCCTGCCGCCTTCTCGACTGTTTTCCTGCTTGTGCATGCTGTGGGGGTAGCCTGCCTCCTCTCTGCACCAGAAGCTCCGAAGAAATCTCCCGTGGGTCGACGGAATCTTCCCCCTGCAACCGCAGGCACCAAAAAGCTGCATTACCGGTCCCTTGGGTCTCCTCTCAGCACGACGAGCGAGGTCCCTCGAATCCAGCGACTCTGTCCAAGTGACCCCCACAGTCCAGTGACTCTTCAGTCCAAGTTTGGTGGAGGTAAGTCCTTGCCTCACCTCGCTGGGCTGCATTGCTGGGAACCGCGACTTTGCAGCTACTCCGGCCCCTGTGCTTTTCCGGCGGAAATCCTTTGTGCACAGCCAAGCCTGGGTCCACGGCACTCTAACCTGCATTGCACGACTTTCTAAGTTGGTCTCCGGCAACGTGGGACTCCTTTGTGCAACTTCGGCGAGCACCGTTTCACGCATCCTCGTAGTGCCTGTTTCTGGCACTTCTCCGGGAGCTACCTGCTTCAGTGAGGGCTCTTTGTCTTGCTCGACGTCCCCTCTCTCTTCAGGTCCAATTTGCGACCTCCTGGTCCCTCCTGGGCCCCAGTAGCGTCCAAAAACGCCAAACGCACGATTTGCGACTAGCAAGGCTTGTTGGCGTCCTTTCGGCGGGAAAACACTTCTGCACGACTCTCCAAGGCAAGAGGGAACCGTCCACCAAAGGGGAAGTCTCTAGTCCTTTTCGTTCCTGCAGAAACCTCAGCTTCTTCTGTCCAGTAGAAGCTTCTTTGCACCCGCATCTGGCATTTTCTGGGCATCTGCCCATCTCCGACTTGCTTGTGACTTTTGGACTTGGTCCCCTTGTTCCACAGGTACCCTAGATTGGAAATCCACAGTTGTTGCATTGCTGGTTTGTGTCTTTCCTGCATTATTCCTCTAACACGACTTCTTTGTCCTTAGGGGAACTTTAGTGCACTTTGCACTCACTTTTTCAGGGTCTTGGGGAGGGTTATTTTGCTAACTCTCACTATTTTCTAATAGTCCCAGCGACCCTCTACAAGGTCACATAGGTTTGGGGTCCATTCGTGGTTCGCATTCCACTTTTGGAGTATATGGTTTGTGTTGCCCCTATCCCTATGTTTCTCCTTTGCATCCTATTGTAACTATACATTGTTTGCACTGTTTTCTAAGACTATACTGCATGTTTTTGCTATTGTGTATATATACCTTGTGTATATTTCCTATCCTCTCACTGAGGGTACACTCTAAGATACTTTGGCATATTGTCATAAAAATAAAGTACCTTTATTTTTAGTATAACTGTGTATTGTGTTTCCTTATGATATTGTGCATATGACACTAAGTGGTACTGTAGTAGCTTCACCCGTCTCCTAGTTCAGCCTAAGCTGCTCTGCTAAGCTACCATTATCTATCAGCCTAAGCTGCTAGACACCCTATACACTAATAAGGCATAACTGGGCCTGGTGCAAGGTGCAAGTACCCCTTGGTACTCACTACAAGCCAGTCCAGCCTCCTACATTGGTTGTGCAGCGGTGGGATAAGTGCTTTGAGACTACTTACCACTCTTGTCATTGTACTTTTCATAAGAGAAAAATATACAAAACAAGGTCAGTGTATATACACATAGCCAAAAAGTTTAGCATTTCCTCTTTTCACTCTTTTCTAAGTGCTGAAAAGTACTTCTAAACTTTCAAAAAGTTCTTAAAAGTTTAAAAAGTTTTTTTCTGTCTTTCTAAAAAGTTCTGAAAACTTTTTTCTCTTTTTCTAACACTCAAACTCTCTCTAAAAATGTCTGGCACAGGCCAAAATGTTGATCTGTCCAAACTTGCATATGATCACCTTAGCTGGAAAGGAGCAAGGAGTCTCTGCATAGAGAGAGGTTTGAGTGTAGGGAAGAATCCTTCCTTGGAACTGTTAATTAATATGCTTAGAGAACAAGATAAGGCCATAGGGGCCACATCTGTTGAAAAAGTAGCAAATGGTTCCCAATCTGATCCAGGGACTCCCCCAGGAAAAGATTCAGGAAAGAAAGTTCCTAGCCTGCCCATTACTAGACAGTCTAGCATAGTTGGTAATGATGGAGAGCCTCACCATAGAAATAGTGTTGTCTCACATCATAGCAAAAGCATTTATTCTCACCATACTGGTAGTGATGTTTCTGTTAGCCAAGCTGTTAGGGTGGCTTCTGTAAGGGACATGTCTCCTTCTGTCCATTCTCACCATACTTCTGTTTCAAGGAATGTCCCTCCCACCCACCCTGATGACAGATTGTTAGAAAGGGAGCTCAAAAGATTGAGAGTGGAACAAACCAGACTGAAGCTCAAGAAGCAACAGCTGGATTTGGATAGACAGACTTTAGAAGTAGAGAAGGAGAGACAGAAACTGGGTTTAGAAACCCATGGTGGCAGCAGCAGTATTCCCCATAGTCATCCTGCAAAAGAGCATGATTCCAGGAATCTGCACAAGATAGTTCCCCCTTACAAGGAGGGGGATGACATTAACAAGTGGTTTGCTGCACTTGAGAGGGCCTGTGTTGTACAGGATGTCCCTCAAAGGCAGTGGGCTGCTATCCTATGGCTATCATTTAGTGGAAAAGGTAGGGATAGGCTCCTTACTGTGAAAGAAAATGATGCTAATAATTTCCAAGTTCTTAAGAATGCACTCCTGGATGGTTATGGCTTAACCACTGAACAGTACAGGATAAAGTTCAGAGAGACCAAAAAGGAGTCTTCACAAGACTGGGTTGATTTCATTAACCATTCAGTGAAGGCCTTGGAGGGGTGGTTACATGGCAGTAAGGTTACTGACTTTGAAAGCCTGTATAACTTGATCCTGAGAGAGCATATTCTTAATAATTGTGTGTCTGATTTGTTGCACCAGTACTTGGTGGACTCTGATTCGACCTCTCCCCAAGAATTGGGAAAGAAGGCAGACAAATGGGTCAGAACAAGGGTGAACAGAAAAGTTCATACAGGGGGTGACAAAGATGGCAACAAAAAGAAGGATGGTAAGTCTTCTGACAAGGGTGGGGACAAATCTAAAAATGAGTCTTCATCAGGCCCACAAAAACACTCTGGTGGGGGTGGTGGGCCCAAATCCTCTTTTAATCAGAACAAGGAAAAGAAACCATGGTGCTATTTATGTAAAATAAAAGGCCATTGGACAACAGATCCCAGTTGTCCAAAGAAAGGCACCAAGCCTCCTACCACTACAACCCCTACTGCTACACCTAGTGTCCCTACTAATAGCAGTGGTGGTGGGAGCAAACCTACTAATAGCCAATCCAAGGGAGTAGCTGGGCTCACTATTGGTAACTTAGTTGGGGTTGGCCTTGTTAGGGAGGCCACAGAGGCTGTGTTAGTCTCTGAGGGGGCTATTGATTTAGCCACCTTAGTTGCTTGTCCCCTTAATATGGATAAGTACAAGCAGCTACCCCTAATAAATGGTGTTGAGGTTCAGGCCTACAGGGACACTGGTGCCAGGGTGACTATGGTCATAGAGAAACTGGTCCACCCTGAACAACACCTACTTGGTCACCAGTACCAAGTAACCGATGCTCACAACAACACACTTAGCCACCCCATGGCTGTTGTTAATCTCAACTGGGGGGGGGTTACTGGTCCAAAGAAAGTTGTGGTAGCTTCAGATTTACCTGTAGACTGTCTATTAGGGAATGATTTGGAGACATCAGCTTGGTCAGATGTGGAGTTGGAGGCCCATGCAGCAATGCTGGGCATCCCAGGGCATATTTTTGCTTTGACAAGGGCTCAGGCCAAAAAGCAAAAAGGACAGGGAAGCTTGGATCCTGGAACAATGGACCAAGTGCTCCCTAAAGCTAGGGCTAGTAGAAGAAAACCACTTCCTACTATCCCTCCCTCTACAGTGGATTCAACTTCTGAGGAAGAAGAATTCCCTCCCTGTGCAGAACCTACACCAGAGGAGCTGGAAGCAGACACTGCTGAGCTTTTGGGTGAAGGGGGGCCTGCCAGAGAGGAGCTGAGTGTGGCACAGCAAACCTGTCCCACATTAGAGGGTCTCAGACAGCAAGCTGTCAAACAGGCTAATGGGGATGTCAGTTACTCTCACAGAGTTTACTGGGAGGACAACCTCTTGTACACTGAGCATAGGGATCCTAAACCTGGAGCTGCCAGGAGATTAGTGATTCCTCAGGAGTACAGAAAGTTCCTCCTAACACTGGCACATGACATTCCCCTAGCTGGGCACCTGGGTCAAATGAAAACTTGGGACAGATTGGTTCCATTGTTTCATTGGCCTAGGATGTCTGAGGACACAAAGGAATTTTGTAAGTCCTGTGAAACCTGTCAAGCCAGTGGAAAGACAGGTGGCACCCCAAAGGCACCCCTTATCCCACTGCCTGTGGTTGGGGTTCCCTTTGAAAGGGTAGGGGTTGACATAGTTGGCCCCCTTGACCCTCCTACTGCTTCAGGCAATAGATTTATCTTGGTGGTAGTGGACCATGCCACAAGATATCCTGAAGCTATTCCTTTAAGGACCACTACAGCACCTGCAGTGGCAAAGGCCCTCCTGGGAATATTTTCCAGGGTGGGCTTCCCAAAGGAAGTAGTATCAGACATGGGAAGCAATTTCATGTCTGCATACTTAAAGGCCATGTGGAAGGAGTGTGGTGTAACATACAAGTTCACAACACCCTATCATCCACAAACAAATGGACTGGTGGAGAGATTTAATAAAACTCTCAAAGGCATGATTATGGGTCTCCCTGAAAAACTCCGCAGGAGATGGGATATCCTTCTACCATGCCTCCTTTTTGCCTACAGGGAGGTACCCCAGAAAGGAGTGGGCTTCAGCCCCTTTGAACTTCTTTTTGGACACCCTGTTAGGGGTCCACTCACACTTGTAAAGGAGGGTTGGGAACAACCTTTAAAAGCTCCTAAGCAGGATATTGTGGATTATGTACTTGGCCTCAGATCAAGGATGGCTGAGTACATGAAAAAGGCCAGTAAAAACCTTCAGGCCAGCCAAGAGCTCCAGAAGCAATGGCATGATCAGAAGGCTGTTTTGGTTCAGTACCAACCAGGGCAGAAAGTGTGGGTCTTGGAGCCTGTGGCCCCAAGAGCACTCCAAGATAAATGGAGTGGACCCCACACAATTGTTGAAAAGAAGGGAGAAGTCACCTATTTAGTTGACTTAGGCACTGCCAGGAGTCCCCTTAGGGTGCTCCATGTCAACCGCCTGAAACCCTACTATGACAGGGCTGATCTCACCCTGCTCATGGCAACTGATGAGGGACAGGAAGAAGACAGTAATCCTCTACCTGATCTCTTCTCTTCCACAGAACAAGATGCTCTTGTGGAAGGTGTAGTTTTGGCTGATTGTCTTACTGCTGAGCAGAAAGATAATTGCATAAATCTCCTAGATCAATTCTCTGAACTCTTCTCTACTGTGCCAGGTACCACTTCTTGGTGTGAGCACACTATAGATACTGGAGACAGTTTACCTGTCAAAAGTAAGATCTATAGTGTGAGAAGGTAGCCTCTTTCTAGCCTTGTTACCCCCACTTTTGGCCTGTTTGTGAGTGTATGTCAGGGTGTTTGTCACTGTTTTCACTGTCTCACTGGGATCCTGATAGCCAGGCCTCAGTGCTCATAGTGAAAACACTATGTTTTCAGTATGGTTATTATGTGTCACTGGGATCCTGCTGGTCAGGACCCCAGTGCTCATAGGTTTGTGGCCTATATGTATGTGTCACTGGGACCCTGTCACACAGGGCCCCAGTGCTCATAGGTGTGCATGTATATGTTCCCTGTGTGGTGCCTAACTGTCTCACTGAGGCTCTGCTAATCAGAACCTCAGTGGTTATGCTCTCTCATTTCTTTCCAAATTGTCACTGACAGGCTAGTGACCATTTTTACCAATTTACATTGGCTTACTGGAACACCCTTATAATTCCCTAGTATATGGTACTGAGGTACCCAGGGTATTGGGGTTCCAGGAGATCCCCATGGGCTGCAGCATTTCTTTTGCCACCCATAGGGAGCTCTGACAAATCTTACACAGGCCTGCCACTGCAGCCTGAGTGAAATAACGTCCACATTATTTCACAGCCATTTTACACTGCACTTAAGTAACTTATAAGTCACCTATATGTCTAACCTTTACCTGGTAAAGGTTAGGTGCAAAGTTACTTAGTGTGAGGGCACCCTGGCACTAGCCAAGGTGCCCCCACATTGTTCAGAGCCAATTCCCTGAACTTTGTGAGTGCGGGGACACCATTACACACGTGCACTACATATAGGTCACTACCTATATGTAGCTTCACCATGGTAACTCCGAATATGGCCATGTAACATGTCTATGATCATGGAATTGCCCCCTCTATGCCATCCTGGCATTGTTGGTACAATTCCATGATCCCAGTGGTCTGTAGCACAGACCCTGGTACTGCCAGACTGCCCTTCCTGGGGTTTCACTGCAGCTGCTGCTGCTGCCAACCCCTCAGACAGGCAGCTGCCCTCCTGGGGTCCAGCCAGGCCTGGCCCAGGATGGCAGAACAAAGAACTTCCTCTGAGAGAGGGTGTGACACCCTCTCCCTTTGGAAAATGGTGTGAAGGCAGGGGAGGAGTAGCCTCCCCCAGCCTCTGGAAATGCTTTGTTGGGCACAGATGTGCCCAATTCTGCATAAGCCAGTCTACACCGGTTCAGGGACCCCTTAGCCCCTGCTCTGGCGCGAAACTGGACAAAGGAAAGGGGAGTGACCACTCCCCTGACCTGCACCTCCCCTGGGAGGTGTCCAGAGCTCCTCCAGTGTGCTCCAGACCTCTGCCATCTTGGAAACAGAGGTGCTGCTGGCACACTGGACTGCTCTGAGTGGCCAGTGCCACCAGGTGACGTCAGAGACTCCTGCTGATAGGCTCCTTCAGGTGTTAGTAGCATTTCCTCTCTCCTAGGTAGCCAAACCCTCTTTTCTGGCTATTTAGGGTCTCTGTCTCTGGGGAAACTTTAGATAACGAATGCATGAGCTCAGCCGAGTTCCTCTGCATCTCTCTCTTCACCTTCTGATAAGGAAACGACCGCTGACCGCGCTGGAAGCCTGCAAACCTGCAACATAGTAGCAAAGACGACTACTGCAACTCTGTAACGCTGATCCTGCCGCCTTCTCGACTGTTTTCCTGCTTGTGCATGCTGTGGGGGTAGTCTGCCTCCTCTCTGCACCAGAAGCTCCGAAGAAATCTCCCGTGGGTCGACGGAATCTTCCCCCTGCAACCGCAGGCACCAAAAAGCTGCATTACCGGTCCCTTGGGTCTCCTCTCAGCACGACGAGCGAGGTCCCTCGAATCCAGCGACACCGTCCAAGTGACCCCCACAGTCCAGTGACTCTTCAGCCCAAGTTTGGTGGAGGTAAGTCCTTGCCTCACCTCGCTGGGCTGCATTGCTGGGAACCGCGACTTTGCAAGCTACTCCGGCCCCTGTGCACTTCCGGCGGAAATCCTTCGTGCACAGCCAAGCCTGGGTCCACGGCACTCTAACCTGCATTGCACGACTTTCTAAGTTGGTCTCCGGCGACGTGGGACTCCTTTGTGCAACTTCGGCGAGCACCGTTTCACGCATCCTCGTAGTGCCTGTTTCTGGCACTTCTCCGGGTGCTACCTGCTTCAGTGAGGGTTCTTTGTCTTGCTCGACGTCCCCTCTCTCTGCAGGTCCAATTTGCGACCTCCTGGTCCCTCCTGGGCCCCAGCAGCGTCCAAAAACGCCAAACGCACGATTTGCGTGTAGCAAGGCTTGTTGGCGTCCATCTGGCGGGAAAACACTTCTGCACGACTCTCCAAGGCGTGGGGGATCCATTCTCCAAAGGGGAAGTCTCTAGCCCTTGTCGTTCCTGCAGTATTCACAGTTCTTCAGCCTAGTAAGAGCTTCTTTGCACCAACCGCTGGCATTTCTTGGGCATCTGCCCATCTCCGAGTTGCTTGTGACTTTTGGACTTGGTCCCCTTGTTCCACAGGTACCCTCAGTCAGGAATCCATCGTTGTTGCATTGCTGATTTGTGTTTTCCTTGCATTTTCCCTCTAACACGACTATTTTGTCCTTAGGGGAACTTTGGTGCACTTTGCACTCACTTTTCAGGGTCTTGGGGAGGGTTATTTTGCTAACTCTCACTATTTTCTAATAGTCCCAGCGACCCTCTACAAGGTCACATAGGTTTGGGGTCCATTCGTGGTTCGCATTCCACTTTTGGAGTATATGGTTTGTGTTGCCCCTATCCCTATGTTTCCCCATTGCATCCTATTGTAACTATACATTGTTTGCACTGTTTTCTAAGACTATACTGCATATTTTTGCTATTGTGTATATATATCTTGTGTATATTTCCTATCCTCTCACTGAGGGTACACTCTAAGATACTTTGGCATATTGTCATAAAAATAAAGTACCTTTATTTTTAGTATAACTGTGTATTGTGTTTTCTTATGATATTGTGCATATGACACTAAGTGGTACTGTAGTAGCTTCACACGTCTCCTAGTTCAGCCTAAGCTGCTCTGCTAAGCTACCATTATCTATCAGCCTAAGCTGCTAGACACCCTATACACTAATAAGGGATAACTGGGCCTGGTGCAAGGTGCAAGTACCCCTTGGTACTCACTACAAGCCAGTCCAGCCTCCTACATTGGTTGTGCAGCGGTGGGATAAGTGCTTTGAGACTACTTACCACTCTTGTCATTGTACTTTTCATAAGAGAAAAATATACAAAACAAGGTCAGTGTATATACATATAGCCAAAAAGTTTTGCATTTCCTCTTTTCACTCTTTTCTAAGTGCTGAAAAGTACTTCTAAACTTTCAAAAAGTTCTTAAAAGTTTAAAAAGTTTTTTCTGTCTTTCCAAAAAGTTCTGAAAACTTTTTTCTCTTTGTCTATCACTTTAACTGTCTCTAAAAATGTCTGGCACAGGCCAAAAAGTTGAACTGTCCAAACTTGCATATGATCACCTTAGCTGGAAAGGAGCAAGGAGTCTCTGCATAGAGAGAGGTTTGAGTGTAGGGAAGAATCCTTCTTTAGAACTGTTAATTAATATGCTTAGAGTACAGGATAAGGCCATAAGTGCCCAATCTGTAGAAAAAGTAGCTAATGGTTCTCAATCTGATCCAGGGACTCCCCCAGGAAAAGGTTCAGGAAAGAAACTTCTCAGCCTGCCCATTACTAGACAGTCTAGCATAGTTGGTACAGAGGTTGAATCACACCATACTGATGGTGTGCTCTCACATTATACTGGTAGCCAAGCTGTTAGGGTGCCCTCTGTAAGGGACAGGTCTCCTTCTGTTCATTCCCATCATACCTCTGTATCTAGAAATGTCCCTCCCACCCACCCTGATGACAGATTGTTAGAAAGGGAGCTCAATAGATTGAGAGTGGAGCAAACCAGACTGAAGCTCAAGAAGCAACAGCTGGATTTGGATAGACAGTCTTTAGAAATAGAGAGGGAAAGACAGAAGATGGGTTTAGATACCCATGGTGGCAGCAGCAGTATTCCCCATAGTCATCCTGCAAAAGAGCATGATTCCAGGAATCTGCATAAGATAGTTCCCCCTTACAAGGAGGGGGATGACATTAACAAGTGGTTTGCTGCACTTGAGAGGGCCTGTGCTGTACAGGATGTCCCTCAAAAGCAGTGGGCTGCTATCCTATGGCTATCATTTACTGGAAAAGGTAGGGATAGGCTCCTTACTGTAAAAGAAAATGATGCTAACAATTTCCAAGTTCTTAAGAATGCACTCCTGGATGGTTATGGCTTAACCACTGAACAGTACAGGATAAAGTTCAGAGATACCAAAAAGGAGTCTTCACAAGACTGGGTTGATTTCATTGACCAGGCAGTGAAGGCCTTGGAGGGGTGGTTACATGGCAGTAAAGTTACTGATTATGACAGCCTGTATAACTTGATCCTGAGAGAGCATATTCTTAATAATTGTGTGTCTGATTTGTTGCACCAGTACCTGGTAGACTCTGATCTGACCTCTCCCCAAGAATTGGGAAAGAAGGCAGACAAATGGGTCAGAACAAGGGTGAACAGAAAAGTTCATACAGGGGGTGACAAAGATGGCAATAAGAAGAGAGATGGTGAAAAATCTCAAGATAAGCATGGGGATAAGGGTAAAACCAAAGATCCCACTTCAAATCTTAAACACTCTTCAGAGGGTGGGGATAAAACAAATTCTTCCTCTTCTTCCCAACCTGCACACATTAAAAAGCCTTGGTGCTTTGTGTGTAAAAACAGAGGCCATAGGCCAGGGGATAAGTCCTGTCCAGGTAAACCCCCTGAGCCTACCACCACTAATACATCAAGCTCTAGTGCCCCTAGCAGTAGTGGTACTAGTGGTGGGACTGCTGGCAACAGTCAAGCAAAGGGTGTAGTTGGGTTCACTTATGGGTCCATAGTGAAAACTGATGTCATCAGTCCCAAGACAGTTTCTGTCACACCTAGTGGCATTGGCCTTGCCACACTGGCTGCTTGTCCCCTTACAATGGATAAGTACAGGGAGACAGTTTCAATAAATGGTGTGGAGGCCTTGGCCTACAGGGACACAGGTGCCAGTTTCACTTTGGTGACTGAAAACCTAGTGCCTCCTGAACAACACATCATTGGACAACAGTATAAAATTATTGATGTCCATAACTCCACTAAGTTTCTTCCCTTAGCTATAATTCAGTTTAGTTGGGGTGGAGTTACTGGCCCTAAGCAGGTGGTGGTATCACCTAGCTTACCTGTAGACTGTCTCTTAGGTAATGACCTAGAGGCCTCAGGTTGGGCTGATGTAGAGTTTTATGCCCATGCAGCCATGCTGGGCATCCCTGAGGAATTGTTCCCTCTCATTTCAAGTGAAATGAAAAAGCAAAGGAGAGAGGGCCTGAAAACTCAGGATCCCTCTCCATCAACAGGTAAAAAGGGTATCACAGTATCCCCTAACCACCCTACCATTCAGGATACAATTCCTGTGGTGGGAGAAACCTCTCCTGGGGTGGCACCTGTTCCAAGGGAATCATCAGCTGGCAAAGCTGGACTCCCTGAGGTGGAAGTACCTCTCTGTGGAATAACTAACATTGGTGAGAAAAACAGCACCATTTTAGTTAACATGGAGCATCCCTCCAACCCTCCCAGAGAAACTTTAGTGCATAAACCCTGCACTACCTCACAACACTTAGGACAGCATCCCTGCCCTAGTGTGGAGCTCATAGGACAGCATCCCTGCCCTGCTCCAACTCAAGAGAAACAGCATCCCTGTTCTCTCTTCCAGCCAAATGGACAAAGTTTTTGCCCAGCTATGGCTTTACTGAGACAGCATCCCTGTCTGGCATTTCCATCATTACAAATAGGTTCAGTGGATAATTCCCACTGCTCTAAACTAAAACTTACTGATAGAAACTCTGAAAATACATCTTCACATTGTTGGTTAGCTAAAAAACTTCAAACAGGGTGGTTTACATCCCCACAGGGAAGTAACCATATAGTGGATGATAAAGGGAGTAACCAGTCTATTGCAGAGCTACTCTCTACTTATCACCACTTAGACAATAAAGTCTCAACTGGCCAAGGTTAGCCTTATTGTCCTTCGTTTGGGGGGGGGTTGTGTGAGAAGGTAGCCTCTTTCTAGCCTTGTTACCCCCACTTTTGGCCTGTTTGTGAGTGTATGTCAGGGTGTTTGTCACTGTTTTCACTGTCTCACTGGGATCCTGATAGCCAGGCCTCAGTGCTCATAGTGAAAACACTATGTTTTCAGTATGGTTATTATGTGTCACTGGGATCCTGCTGGTCAGGACCCCAGTGCTCATAGGTTTGTGGCCTATATGTATGTGTCACTGGGACCCTGTCACACAGGGCCCCAGTGCTCATAGGTGTGCATGTATATGTTCCCTGTGTGGTGCCTAACTGTCTCACTGAGGCTCTGCTAATCAGAACCTCAGTGGTTATGCTCTCTCATTTCTTTCCAAATTGTCACTGACAGGCTAGTGACCATTTTTACCAATTTACATTGGCTTACTGGAACACCCTTATAATTCCCTAGTATATGGTACTGAGGTACCCAGGGTATTGGGGTTCCAGGAGATCCCCATGGGCTGCAGCATTTCTTTTGCCACCCATAGGGAGCTCTGACAAATCTTACACAGGCCTGCCACTGCAGCCTGAGTGAAATAACGTCCACATTATTTCACAGCCATTTTACACTGCACTTAAGTAACTTATAAGTCACCTATATGTCTAACCTTTACCTGGTAAAGGTTAGGTGCAAAGTTACTTAGTGTGAGGGCACCCTGGCACTAGCCAAGGTGCCCCCACATTGTTCAGAGCCAATTCCCTGAACTTTGTGAGTGCGGGGACACCATTACACGCGTGCACTACATATAGGTCACTACCTATATGTAGCTTCACCATGGTAACTCCGAATATGGCCATGTAACATGTCTATGATCATGGAATTGCCCCCTCTATGCCATCCTGGCATTGTTGGTACAATTCCATGATCCCAGTGGTCTGTAGCACAGACCCTGGTACTGCCAGACTGCCCTTCCTGGGGTTTCACTGCAGCTGCTGCTGCTGCCAACCCCTCAGACAGGCAGCTGCCCTCCTGGGGTCCAGCCAGGCCTGGCCCAGGATGGCAGAACAAAGAACTTCCTCTGAGAGAGGGTGTGACACCCTCTCCCTTTGGAAAATGGTGTGAAGGCAGGGGAGGAGTAGCCTCCCCCAGCCTCTGGAAATGCTTTGTTGGGCACAGATGTGCCCAATTCTGCATAAGCCAGTCTACACCGGTTCAGGGACCCCTTAGCCCCTGCTCTGGCGCGAAACTGGACAAAGGAAAGGGGAGTGACCACTCCCCTGACCTGCACCTCCCCTGGGAGGTGTCCAGAGCTCCTCCAGTGTGCTCCAGACCTCTGCCATCTTGGAAACAGAGGTGCTGCTGGCACACTGGACTGCTCTGAGTGGCCAGTGCCACCAGGTGACGTCAGAGACTCCTGCTGATAGGCTCCTTCAGGTGTTAGTAGCCTTTCCTCTCTCCTAGGTAGCCAAACCCTCTTTTCTGGCTATTTAGGGTCTCTGTCTCTGGGGAAACTTTAGATAACGAATGCATGAGCTCAGCCGAGTTCCTCTGCATCTCTCTCTTCACCTTCTGATAAGGAAACGACCGCTGACCGCGCTGGAAGCCTGCAAACCTGCAACATAGTAGCAAAGACGACTACTGCAACTCTGTAACGCTGATCCTGCCGCCTTCTCGACTGTTTTCCTGCTTGTGCATGCTGTGGGGGTAGTCTGCCTCCTCTCTGCACCAGAAGCTCCGAAGAAATCTCCCGTGGGTCGACGGAATCTTCCCCCTGCAACCGCAGGCACCAAAAAGCTGCATTACCGGTCCCTTGGGTCTCCTCTCAGCACGACGAGCGAGGTCCCTCGAATCCAGCGACACCGTCCAAGTGACCCCCACAGTCCAGTGACTCTTCAGCCCAAGTTTGGTGGAGGTAAGTCCTTGCCTCACCTCGCTGGGCTGCATTGCTGGGAACCGCGACTTTGCAAGCTACTCCGGCCCCTGTGCACTTCCGGCGGAAATCCTTCGTGCACAGCCAAGCCTGGGTCCACGGCACTCTAACCTGCATTGCACGACTTTCTAAGTTGGTCTCCGGCGACGTGGGACTCCTTTGTGCAACTTCGGCGAGCACCGTTTCACGCATCCTCGTAGTGCCTGTTTCTGGCACTTCTCCGGGTGCTACCTGCTTCAGTGAGGGTTCTTTGTCTTGCTCGACGTCCCCTCTCTCTGCAGGTCCAATTTGCGACCTCCTGGTCCCTCCTGGGCCCCAGCAGCGTCCAAAAACGCCAAACGCACGATTTGCGTGTAGCAAGGCTTGTTGGCGTCCATCCGGCGGGAAAACACTTCTGCACGACTCTCCAAGGCGTGGGGGATCCATTCTCCAAAGGGGAAGTCTCTAGCCCTTGTCGTTCCTGCAGTATTCACAGTTCTTCAGCCTAGTAAGAGCTTCTTTGCACCAACCGCTGGCATTTCTTGGGCATCTGCCCATCTCCGAGTTGCTTGTGACTTTTGGACTTGGTCCCCTTGTTCCACAGGTACCCTCAGTCAGGAATCCATCGTTGTTGCATTGCTGATTTGTGTTTTCCTTGCATTTTCCCTCTAACACGACTATTTTGTCCTTAGGGGAACTTTGGTGCACTTTGCACTCACTTTTCAGGGTCTTGGGGAGGGTTATTTTGCTAACTCTCACTATTTTCTAATAGTCCCAGCGACCCTCTACAAGGTCACATAGGTTTGGGGTCCATTCGTGGTTCGCATTCCACTTTTGGAGTATATGGTTTGTGTTGCCCCTATCCCTATGTTTCCCCATTGCATCCTATTGTAACTATACATTGTTTGCACTGTTTTCTAAGACTATACTGCATATTTTTGCTATTGTGTATATATATCTTGTGTATATTTCCTATCCTCTCACTGAGGGTACACTCTAAGATACTTTGGCATATTGTCATAAAAATAAAGTACCTTTATTTTTAGTATAACTGTGTATTGTGTTTTCTTATGATATTGTGCATATGACACTAAGTGGTACTGTAGTAGCTTCACACGTCTCCTAGTTCAGCCTAAGCTGCTCTGCTAAGCTACCATTATCTATCAGCCTAAGCTGCTAGACACCCTATACACTAATAAGGGATAACTGGGCCTGGTGCAAGGTGCCAGTACCCCTTGGTACTCACTACAAGCCAGTCCAGCCTCCTACATATAGGCAGCCTGACCATGTCAGGGACTGCATAAAGCAAGAGGTCCAGAAAATGTTAGAACTAGGAGTGGTTGAGCACTCTGACAGTCCATGGGCTTCTCCTGTGGTACTGGTACCAAAACCCCATTCCAAAGATGGAAAGAAGGAAATGCGGTTTTGTGTAGACTATAGAGGTCTCAACTTGGTAACCAAAACGGATGCTCACCCTATACCCAGGGCAGATGAGCTCATAGATACACTGGCATCTGCCAAGTATCTAAGCACTTTTGATTTGACTGCAGGGTATTGGCAGATCAAATTGTCAGAAGATGCTAAACCTAAGACTGCATTTTCTACCATTGGAGGACATTACCAGTTTAGTGTAATGCCTTTTGGTTTGAAAAATGCACCTGCCACTTTTCAGAGGTTGGTGAACACAGTCCTGCAAGGGCTGGAAGCTTTCAGTGCAGCATATTTGGACGATATAGCTGTCTTTAGCTCCAGTTGGGATGATCACCTGGTCCACCTATGGAAAGTTTTGGAGGCCCTGCAAAAGGCAGGCCTCACTATCAAGGCTTCAAAGTGCCAGATAGGGCAGGGTAAGGTGGTTTATCTGGGACACCTTGTTGGTGGGGAACAGATTGCACCACTTCAGGGGAAAATCCAAACAATTATTGATTGGATTCCCCCTACCACTCAGACTCAGATGAGAGCCTTCCTAGGCCTCACTGGGTATTACAGGAGGTTCATTAAGAACTATGGCTCCATTGCAGCCCCTCTTAATGACCTCACATCCAAGAAAATGCCTAAAAAGGTATTATGGACAGCAAACTGTCAGAAAGCTTTTGAGGAGCTGAAGCAGGCCATGTGCTCTGCACCTGTCCTGAAAAGCCCTTGTTACTCTAAAAAATTCTATGTCCAAACTGATGCATCTGAATTAGGAGTAGGGGCAGTCCTATCACAACTTAATTCTGAGGGCCAGGATCAACCTGTTGCTTTTATTAGTAGGAGGTTGACCCCTAGAGAAAAGCGTTGGTCTGCCATTGAGAGGGAGGCCTTTGCTGTGGTCTGGGCACTGAAGAAGTTGAGGCCATACCTGTTTGGCACTCACTTCATTGTTCAGACAGACCACAAACCTCTACTTTGGCTAAAACAAATGAAAGGTGAAAATCCTAAATTGTTGAGGTGGTCCATATCCCTACAGGGAATGGACTATACAGTGGAACATAGACCTGGGACTAGCCACTCCAATGCAGATTGACTCTCCAGATATTTCCACTTAGACAATGAAGACTCATCAGGTCATGGCTAGTCTTATTGTCCTTCGTTTGGGGGGGGGGGTTATGTAGGAAAGTACCATCTTGCCTGGCATGTTACCCCCATTTTTCACTGTATATATGTTGTTTTAGTTGTATGTGTCACTGGGACCCTGGTAACCCAGGGCCCCAGTGCTCATAAGTGTGCCTGAATGTGTTACCTGTGTAGTGACTAACTGTCTCACTGAGGCTCTGCTAATCAGAACCTCAGTGGTTATGCTCTCTCATTTCTTTCCAAATTGTCACTAACAGGCTAGTGACCATTTTTACCAATTTACATTGGCTTACTGGAACACCCTTATAATTCCCTAGTATATGGTACTGAGGTACCCAGGGTATTGGGGTTCCAGGAGATCCCTATGGGCTGCAGCATTTCTTTTGCCACCCATAGGGAGCTCTGACAATTCTTACACAGGCCTGCCACTGCAGCCTGAGTGAAATAACGTCCACGTTATTTCACAGCCATTTTACACTGCACTTAAGTAACTTATAAGTCACCTATATGTCTAACCTTTACCTGGTAAAGGTTAGGTGCAAAGTTACTTAGTGTGAGGGCACCCTGGCACTAGCCAAGGTGCCCCCACATTGTTCAGGGCCAATTCCCCGGACTTTGTTAGTGCGGGGACACCATTACACGTGTGCACTACATATAGGTCACTACCTATATGTAGCTTCACAATGGCAACTCCGAATATGGCCATGTAACATGTCTATGATCATGGAATTGCCCCCTCTATGCCATCCTGGCATAGTTGGCACAATCCCATGATCCCAGTGGTCTGTAGCACAGACCCTGGTACTGCCAAACTGCCTTTCCCGGGGTTTCACTGCAGCTGCTGCTGCTGCCAACCCCTCAGACAGGCTTCTGCCCTCCTGGGGTCCAGCCAGGCCTGGCCCAGGATGGCAGAACAAAGGACTTCCTCTGAGAGAGGGTGTTACACCCTCTCCCTTTGGAAAATGGTGTGAAGGCAGGGGAGGAGTAGCCTCCCCCAGCCTCTGGAAATGCTTTCATGGGCTCACATTGTGCCCATTTCTGCAAAAGCCAGTCTACACCGGTTCAGGGACCCCTTAGCCCTGCTCTGGCGCGAAACTGGACAAAGGAAAGGGGAGTGACCACTCCCCTGACCTGTACCTCCCCTGGGAGGTGCCCAGAGCTCCTCCAGTGTGCTCCAGACCTCTGCCATCTTGGAAACAGAGGTGCTGCTGGCACACTGGACTGCTCTGAGTGGCCAGTGCCAGCAGGTGATGTCAGAGACTCCTTCTGATAGGCTCCTTCAGGTGTTGCTAGCCTATCTTCTCTCCTAAGTAGCCAAACCCTCTTTTCTGGCTATTTAGGGTCTCTGTCTTTGGGGATTCTTTAGATAACGAATGCAAGAGCTCATCCGAGTTCCTCTGCATCTCTCTCTTCACCTTCTGCCAAGGAATCGACTGCTGACCGCGCTGGAAGCCTGCAAAACTGCAACAAAGTAGCGAAGACAACTACTGCAACTCTGTAACGCTGATCCTGCCGCCTTCTCGACTGTTTTCCTGGTGGTGCATGCTGTGGGGGTAGTCTGCCTCCTCTCTGCACTAGAAGCTCCGAAGGAATCTGTAGGAAAGTACCATCTTGCCTGGCATGTTACCCCCATTTTTCACTGTATATATGTTGTTTTAGTTGTATGTGTCACTGGGACCCTGGACTGGCTTGTAGTGAGTACCAAGGGGTACTTGCACCTTGCACCAGGCCCAGTTATCCCTTATTAGTGTATAGGGTGTCTAGCAGCTTAGGCTGATAGATAATGGTAGCTTAGCAGAGCAGCTTAGGCTGAACTAGGAGACGTGTGAAGCTACTACAGTACCACTTAGTGTCATATGCACAATATCATAAGAAAACACAATACACAGTTATACTAAAAATAAAGGTACTTTATTTTTATGACAATATGCCAAAGTATCTTAGAGTGTACCCTCAGTGAGAGGATAGGAAATATACACAAGATATATATACACAATAGCAAAAATATGCAGTATAGTCTTAGAAAACAGTGCAAACAATGTATAGTTACAATAGGATGCAATGGGGAAACATAGGGATAGGGGCAACACAAACCATATACTCCAAAAGTGGAATGCGAACCACGAATGGACCCCAAACCTATGTGACCTTGTAGAGGGTCGCTGGGACTATTAGAAAATAGTGAGAGTTAGAAAAATAACCCTCCCCAAGACCCTGAAAAGTGAGTGCAAAGTGCACTAAAGTTCCCCTAAGGACAAAGAAGTCGTGTTAGAGGAATAATGCAGGAAAGACACAAACCAGCAATGCAACAACTGTGGATTTCCAATCTAGGGTACCTGTGGAACAAGGGGACCAAGTCCAAAAGTCACAAGCAAGTCGGAGATGGGCAGATGCCCAGGAAATGCCAGCTGCGGGTGCAAAGAAGCTTCTACTGGACAGAAGAAGCTGAGGTTTCTGCAGGAACGAAAAGGGCTAGAGACTTCCCCTTTGGTGGACGGATCCCCCTCGCCGTGGAGAGTCGTGCAGAAGTGTTTTCCCGCCAAAAGAACACCAACAAGCCTTGCTAGCTGCAAATTGTGCGGTTAGCGTTTTTGGATGCTGCTGAGGCCCAGGAGGGACCATGAGGTAGCAAATTGGACCAGCAGAGAGAGGGGACGTCGAGCAAGACAAGGAGCCCTCTCTAAAGCCGGTAGCTCCTGGAGAAGTGCCAGAAACAGGCACTACGAAGATGCGTGAAACGGTGCTCGCCGAAGTTGCACAAAGGAGTCCCACGTCGCCGGAGACCAACTTAGAAAGTCGTACAATGCAGGTTAGAGTGCCGTGGACCCAGGCTTGGCTGTGCACAAAGGATTTCCGCCGGAAGTGCACAGGGGCCGGAGTAGCTGCAAAGTCGCGGTTCCCAGCAATGCAGCCCAGCGAGGTGAGGCAAGGACTTACCTCCACCAAACTTGGACTGAAGAGTCACTGGACTGTGGGGGTCACTTGGACAGAGTTGCTGGATTCGAGGGACCTCGCTCGTCGTGCTGAGAGGAGACCCAAGGGACCGGTAATGCAGCTTTTTGGTGCCTGCGGTTGCAGGGGGAAGATTCCGTCGACCCACGGGAGATTTCTTCGGAGCTTCTGGTGCAGCGAGGAGGCAGACTACCCCCACAGCATGCACAAGCAGGATAACAGTCGAGAAGGCGGCAGGATCAGCGTTACAGAGTTGCAGTAGTCGTCTTTGCTACTATGTTGCAGGTTTGCAGGCTTCCAGCACGGTCAGCAGTCGATTCCTTATCAGAAGGTGAAGAGAGAGATGCAGAGGAACTCGGCTGAGCTCATGCATTCGTTATCTAAAGTTTCCCCAGAGAGAGAGACCCTAAATAGCCAGAAAAGAGGGTTTGGCTACTTAGGAGAGAGGATAGGCTACTAACACCTGAAGGAGCCTATCAGAAGGAGTCTCTGACGTCACCTGGTGGCACTGGCCACTCAGAGCAGTCCAGTGTGCCAGCAGCACCTCTGTTTCCAAGATGGCAGAGGTCTGGAGCATACTGGAGGAGCTCTGGACACCACCCAGGGGAGGGGCAGGTCAGGGGAGTGGTCACTCCCCTTTCCTTTGTCCAGTTTCGCGCCAGAGCAGGGCTAAGGGGTCCCCTGAACCGGTGTAGACTGGCTTATGCAGAATTGGGCACATCTGTGCCCAACAAAGCATTTCCAGAGGCTGGGGGAGGCTACTCCTCCCCTGCCTTCACACCATTTTCCAAAGGGAGAGGGTGTCACACCCTCTCTCAGAGGAAGTTCTTTGTTCTGCCATCCTGGGCCAGGCCTGGCTGGACCCCAGGAGGGCAGATGCCTGTCTGAGGGGTTGGCAGCAGCTGCAGTGAAACCCCAGGAAAGGCAGTTTGGCAGTACCAGGGTCTGTGCTACAGACCACTGGGATCATGGAATTGTGCCAACAATGCCAGGATGGCATAGAGGGGGCAATTCCATGATCTTAGACATGTTACATGGCCATATTCGGAGTTACCATTGTGAAGCTACATATAGGTAGTGACCTATATGTAGTGCACGCGTGTAATGGTGTCCCCGCACTCACAAAGTTCAGGGAATTGGCTCTGAACAATGTGGGGGCACCTTGGCTAGTGCCAGGGTGCCCTCACACTAAGTAACTTTGCACCTAACCTTTACCAGGTAAAGGTTAGACATATAGGTGACTTATAAGTTACTTAAGTGCAGTGTAAAATGGCTGTGAAATAACGTGGACGTTATTTCACTCAGGCTGCAGTGGCAGGCCTGTGTAAGAATTGTCAGAGCTCCCTATGGGTGGCAAAAGAAATGCTGCAGCCCATAGGGATCTCCTGGAACCCCAATACCCTGGGTACCTCAGTACCATATACTAGGGAATTATAAGGGTGTTCCAGTAAGCCAATGTAAATTGGTAAAATTGGTCACTAGCCTGTTAGTGACAATTTGAAATAAATGAGAGAGCATAACCACTGAGGTTCTGGTTAGCAGAGCCTCAGTGAGACAGTTAGGCACCACACAGGGAACACATACATATAGGCCACAAACTTATGAGCACTGGGGTGCTGACTAGCAGGGTCCCAGTGACACATAACAAACATACTGAAAACATAGGGTTTTCACTATGAGCACTGGGCCCTGGCTAGCAGGATCCCAGTGAGACAGTGAAAACACCCTGACATACACTCACAAACAGGCCAAAAGTGGGGGTAACAAGGCTAGAAAGAGGCTACTTTCTCACATAGGGGCAACACAAACCATATACTCTAGAAGTGGAATGCGAACCACGAATGGACCCCAAACCTATGTGAGCTTGTAGAGGGTCGCTGGGACTGTAAGGAAACAGTGAGGCTTAGAAAAATAGTCCACCCCAAGACCTTGAAAAGTAGGTGTAAAGTGCACCTATATTCCCCAGAGAGCACAGATGTCGTGATAGGGGCATTCTGCAAGGAAGACCAACACCAGCAATGCAACAAAGGTGGATTTCCGGATGAGAGTACCTGTGGAACAAGGGGACCAAGTCCAAGAGTCACGACAAAGTCGAGATTGGGCAGATGCCCAGGAAATGCCAGCTGAGGGTGCAAAGAAGCTGCCACTGGATGGTAGAAGCGGTGGATTCTGCAAGAACGAAGAGGACTAGGAACTTCCCCTTTGGAGGATGGATGTCCCACTTCGTGAAGAAGCTTGCAGAGGTGTTCCCACGCAGAAAGACTGCAAACAAGCCTTTCTAGCTGCAAGGGTCGCGGTTAGGGTTTTTGGATGCTGCTGTGGCCCAGGAGGGACCAGGATGTCGCCACTTGCGTGTGGAGACAGAGGGGGCACCCAGCAAGATAGGGAGCCGTCACAGAAGCAGGCAGCACCCGCAGAAGTGCCGGAACAGGCACTACGAAGAAGAGTGAACCGGAGCTCACCCGAAGTCACAATAGGAGATCCCACGACGCCGGAGGACAACTCAGGAGGTTGTGCACTGCAGGTTAGAGTGTCGGGGACCAGGCTTGGCTGTGCACAAAGGAAATCCTGGAAAAGTACACAGGAGCCGGAGCAGCTGCAAATCACGCGGTACCCAGCAATGCATTCTAGCGTAGGGAGGCAAGGACTTACCTCCACCAAGCTAGGACTGAAGAGTCACTGGACTGTGGGAGTCACTTGGACAGAGTTGCTGAGTTCCAGGGACCACGCTTGTCGTGCTGAGAGGGGACCCATAGGACCGGTGATGCAGTTCTTTTGGTACCTGCGGTTGCAGGGGGAGGGTTCCGTCGTCCCACAGGAGATTTCTTCAGGGCTTCTAGCGCAGAGAGGAGGCAGACTACCCCCGCAGCATGCACCACCAGGATAACAGTCGAAAAGGCGGCAGGATCAGCGATACAAGGTTGCAGTAGTCGTCTTTGCTACTTTGTTGCGGTTTTGCAGGATTCCTGAGCAGTCAGCGGTCGATTCCTTGGCAGAAGATGAAGAGAGAGATGCAGAGGAACTCTGATGAGCTCTTGCATTCGTTATCTAAAGAATTCCCCAAAGCAGAGACCCTAAATAGCCAGAAAAGGAGGTTTGGCTACCTAGGAAGGAGGATTGGCTAGCAACACAGGTAAGAGCCTATCAGAAGGAGTCTCTGACGTCACCTGATGGCACTGGCCACTCAGAGCAGTCCAGTGTGCCAGCAGCACCTCTGTTTCCAAGATGGCAGAGATCTGGAGCACACTGGAGGAGCTCTGGGCACCTCCCCTGGGAGGTGCAGGTCAGGGGAGTGGTCACTCCCCTTTCCTTTGTCCAGTTTCGCGCCAGAGCAGGGCTGGGGGATCCCTGAACCGGTGTAGACTGGCTTATGCAGAGATGGGCACCATCTGTGCCCATCAAAGCATTTCCAGAGGCTGGGGGAGGCTACTCCTCCCCAGCCCTGACACCTTTTTCCAAAGGGAGAGGGTGTAACACCCTCTCTCTGAGGAAGTCCTTTGTTCTGCCTTCCTGGGCCAAGCCTGGCTGGACCCCAGGAGGGCAGAAACCTATCTGAGGGGTTGGCAGCAGCAGCAGCTGCAGTGAAACCCCGGGAAAGGCAGTTTGGCAGTACCCGGGTCTGTGCTAGAGACTCGGGGGATCATGGAATTGTCTCCCCAATGCCAGAATCGCATTGGGGTGACAATTCCATGATCTTAGACATGTTACATGGCCATGTTCGGAGTTACCATTGTGACGCTATACATAGGTAGTGACCTATGTATAGTGCACGCGTGTAATGGTGTCCCCGCACTCACAAAGTCCGGGGAATTTGCCCTGAACAATGTGGGGGCACCTTGGCTAGTGCCAGGGTGCCCACACACTAAGTAACTTAGCACCCAACCTTTACCAGGTAAAGGTTAGACATATAGGTGACTTATAAGTTACTTAAGTGCAGTGGTAAATGGCTGTGAAATAACGTGGACGTTATTTCACTCAGGCTGCAATGGCAGGCCTGTGTAAGAATTGTCAGAGCTCCCTATGGGTGGCAAAAGAAATGCTGCAGCCCATAGGGATCTCCTGGAACCCCAATACCCTGGGTACCTCAGTAACATATACTAGGGAATTATAAAGGTGTTCCAGTATGCCAATGTGAATTGGTGAAATTGGTCACTAGCCTGTTAGTGACAATTTGGAAACAAAGAGAGAGCATAACCACTGAGGTTCTGGTTAGCAGAGCCTCAGTGAGACAGTTAGTCATCACACAGGGAATACATACAGGGCACACTTATGAGCACTGGGGCCCTGGCTGGCAGGGTCCCAGTGACACATACAACTAAAACAACATATATACAGTGAAATATGGGGGTAACAGTGTGAGAAAGTAGCCTCTTTCTAGTCTCGTTACCCCCACTTTTGGCCTGTTTGTGAGTGTATGTCAGGGTGTTTTCACTGTCTCACTGGGATCCTGCTAGCCAGGGCCCAGTGCTCATAGTGAAAACCCTATGTTTTCAGTATGTTTGTTATGTGTCACTGGGACCCTGCTAGCCAGGACCCCAGTGCTCATAAGTTTGTGGCCTATATGTATGTGTTCCCAATGTGATGCTTAACTGTCTCACTGAGGCTCTGCTAATCAGAACCTCAGTGGTTATGCTCTCTCTGCTTTCTAAATTGTCACTAACAGGCTAGTGACCAATTTCACCAATTTACATTGGCATACTGGAACACCCTTATAATTCCCTAGTATATGGTACTGAGGTACCCAGGGTATTGGGGTTCCAGGAGATCCCTATGGGCTGCAGCATTTCTTTTGCCACCCATAGGGAGCTCTGACAAATCTTACACAGGCCTGCCACTGCAGCCTGAGTGAAATAACGTCCACGTTATTTCACAGCCATTTACCACTGCACTTAAGTAACTTATAAGTCACCTATATGTCTAACTGTAGGAAAGTACCATCTTGCCTGGCATGTTACCCCCATTTTTCACTGTATATATGTTGTTTTAGTTGTATGTGTCACTGGGACCCTGGTAACCCAGGGCCCCAGTGCTCATAAGTGTGCCTGAATGTGTTACCTGTGTAGTGACTAACTGTCTCACTGAGGCTCTGCTAATCAGAACCTCAGTGGTTATGCTCTCTCATTTCTTTCCAAATTGTCACTAACAGGCTAGTGACCAATTTTACCAATTTACATTGGCTTACTGGAACACCCTTATAATTCCCTAGTATATGGTACTGAGGTACCCAGGGTATTGGGGTTCCAGGAGATCCCTATGGGCTGCAGCATTTCTTCTGCTACCCATAGGGAGCTCTGACAATTCTTACACAGGCCTGCCACTGCAGCCTGAGTGAAATAACGTCCACGTTATTTCACAGCCATTTTACACTGCACTTAAGTAACTTATAAGTCACCTATATGTCTAACCTTTACCTGGTAAAGGTTAGGTGCAAAGTTACTTAGTGTGAGGGCACCCTGGCACTAGCCAAGGTGCCCCCACATTGTTCAGGGCCAATTCCCCGGACTTTGTGAGTGCGGGGACACCATTACACGCGTGCACTACATATAGGTCACTACCTATATGTAGCTTCACAATAGTAACTCCGAATATGGCCATGTAACATGTCTATGATCATGGAATTGCCCCCTCTATACCATCCTGGCATAGTTGGCACAATCCCATGATCCCAGTGGTCTGTAGCACAGACCCTGGTACTGCCAAACTGCCCTTCCTGGGGTTTCACTGCAGCTGCTGCCAACCCCTCAGACAGGCAGCTGCCCTCCTGGGGTCCAGCCAGGCCTGGCCCAGGATGGCAGAACAAAGGACTTGCACTGAGAGAGGGTGTTACACCCTCTCCCTTTGGAAAATGGTGTGAAGGCAGGGGAGGAGTAGCCTCCCCCAGCCTCTGGAAATGCTTTCTTGGGCACAGATGTGCCCAATTCTGCATAAGCCAGTCTACACCGGTTCAGGGGACCCCTTAGCCCTGCTCTGGCGCGAAAGTGGACAAAGGAAAGGGGAGTGACCACTCCCCTGACCTGCACCTCCCCTGGGAGGTGTCCAGAGCTCCTCCAGTGTGCTCCAGACCTCTGCCATCTTGGAAAAAGAGGTGCTGCTGGCACACTGGACTGCTCTGAGTGGCCAGTGCCACCAGGTGACGTCAGAGACTCCTTCTGATAGGCTCCTTCAGGTGTTGCTAGCCTATCCTCTCTCCTAGGTAGCCAAACCCTCTTTTCTGGCTATTTAGGGTCTCTGGGGAAACTTTAGATAACGAATGCAAGAGCTCATCCGAGTTCCTCTGCATCTCTCTCTTCACCTTCTACCAAGGAATTGACTGCTGACCGCGCTGGAAGCCTCCAAACCTGCAACATAGTAGCAAAGACGACTACTGCAACTCTGTAACGCTGATCCTGCCGCCTTCTCAACTGTTTTCCTGGTGGTGCATGCTGTGGGGGTAGTATGCCTCCTCTCTGCACTAGAAGCTCGGAAGAAATCTCCCGTGGGTCGACGGAATCTTCCCCCTGCAACCGCAGGCACCAAAAAGCTGCATTACCGGTCCTCTCAGCACGACGAGCGAGGTCCCTCGAATCCAGCAACTCTGTCCAAGTGACCCCAACAGTCCAGTGACTCTTCAGTCCAAGTTTGGTGGAGGTAAGTCCTTGCCTCACCTCGCTAGACTGCATTGCTGGGAACCGCGACTTTTGCAGCTACTCCGGCCTCCGTGCACTTCCGGCGGAAATCCTTTGTGCACAGTCCAGCCTGGGTCCACGGCACTCTAACCTGCATTGCACGACCTCCTAAGTTGTTCTCCGGCGACGTGGGACTTCTTTGTGCGACTTCGGGTGAGCACCGTTTCACGCATCCTCGTAGTGCCTGTTTCTGGCATTTCTTTGGGTGCTACCTGCTGCTAAGAGGGCTCCTTGTCTTGCTCGATGTCCCCTCTACCTCTTGGTCTAATTTGCGACCTCCTGGGCCCTCCTGGGCCACAGCAGCGTCCAAAAACGCTAACCGCATGATTTGCAGCTAGCAAGGCTTGTTGGCATTCTTTCGGCGGGAAAACACTTCTGCACGACTCTCCACGGCGAGAGGGATCCGTCCACCAAAGGGGAATTCTCTAGCCCTTTTCGTTCCTGCAGAAACCGCAGCTTCTTCTGTCCAGTAGAAGCTTCTTTGCACCCACAGCTGGCATTTCCTGGGCATCTGCCCATCTCCGACTTGCTTGTGACTTTTGGACTTGGTCCCCTTGTTCCACAGGTACCCAAGATTGGAAATCCATCGTTGTTGCATTGTTGGTTTGTGTCATTCCTGCATTATTCCTCTAACACGACTTCTTTGTCCTTAGGGGAACTTTAGTGCACTTTGCACTCACTTTTCAGGGTCTTGGGGAGGGTTATTTTTCTAACTCTCACTATTTTCTAATAGTCCCAGCGACCCTCTACAAGGTCACATAGGTTTGGGGTCCATTCGTGGTTCGCATTCCACTTTTGGAGTATATGGTTTGTGTTGACCCTATCCCTATGTGTCCCCATTGCATCCTATTGTAACTATACATTGTTTGCACTGTTTTCTAAGACTATAGTGCATATTTTTGGTATTGTGTATATATATCTTGTGTATATTTCCTATCCTCTCACTGAGGGTACACTCTAAGATACTTTGGCATATTGTCATAAAAATAAAGTACCTTTATTTTTAGTATAACTGTGTATTGTGTTTTCTTATGATATTGTGCATATGACACTAAGTGGTACTGTAGTAGCTTCACACGTCTCCTAGTTCAGCCTAAGCTGCTCTGCTAAGCTACCATTATCTATCAGCCTAAGCTGCTAGACACCCTATACACTAATAAGGGATAACTGGGCCTGGTGCAAGGTGCACGTACCCCTTGGTACTCACTACAAGCCAGTCCAGCCTCCTACACTAACCTTTACCTGGTAAAGGTTAGGTGCAAAGTTACTTAGTGTGTGGGCACCCTGGCACTAGCCCAGGTGCCCCCACATTGTTCAGGGCAAATTCCCCGGACTTTGTGAGTGCGGGGACACCATTACACGCGTGCACTACACATAGGTCACTACCTATGTGTAGCTTCACAATGGTAACTCCGAATATGGCCATGTAACATGTCTATGATCATGATCTGATTAGCAGAGCCTCAGTGAGAAAGTTAGTCATCACACAGGGAACACATACAGGGCACACTTATGAGCACTGGGGCCCTGGCTGGCAGGGTCCCAGTGACACATACACTAAAACAACATATATACAGTGAAATATGAGGGTAACATGCCAGGCAAGATGGTACTTTCCTACACAACCCCACCCCCAAACGAAGGACAATAAGATTAGCCATGACCTGATGAGTCTTCATTGTCTAAGTAGAAATATCTGGAGAGTCCATCTGCATTGGAGTGGGTACTCCCATGTCTATGTTCCACTGTATAGTCCATTCCCTGTAGAGATATGGACCACCTCAACAATTTAGGGTTTTCACCTTTCATTTGTTTTAGCCAAAGTAGAGGTTTGTGGTCTGTCTGACGAATGAAGTGAGTGCCAAACAGGTATGGCCTCAACTTCTTCAGTGCCCAGACCACAGCAAAGGCCTCCCTCTCTATGGCAGACCAACGCTTTTCTCTAGGGGTCAACCTCCTGCTGATAAAAGCAACAGGTTGATCCTGGCCCTCAGAATTGAGTTGTTATAAGACTGCCCCTACCCCTAATTCAGATGCATCAGTTTGAACAATGAATTTCTTGGAGTAACATGGGCATTTTAGGACAGGTGCAGTGCACATGGCCTGTTTCAGCTCCTCAAAAGCTTTCTGACAGGTAGGTGTCCACAATACCTTTTTAGGCATTTTCTTGGAAGTGAGGTCATTAAGTGGGGCTGCAATGTAGCCATAGTTCTTAATGAACCTCCTGTAATACCCAGTGAGGCCTAAGAAGGCTCTCACCTGGGTCTGAGTTGTAGGGGGAACCCAATCCATGATAGTTTGGATTTTCCCCTGAAGTGGTGCAATCTGTTCTCCACCTACCATGTGTCCCAGATAAACCACTTTCCCCTGCCCTCTCTGGCACTTTGAAGCCTTGATAGTGAGGCCTGCCTTTTGCAGGGCCTCCAAAACCTTCCATAGGTGGACCAGGTGATCATCCCAGGTGGAGCTAAAGACAGCTATATCATCCAGATATGCTGCACTAAAAGACTCCAACCCCTGCAGGACTGTATTCACCAACCTCTGAAAAGTGGCAAGTGCATTTTTCAAAACAAAGGGCATTACTGTGAATTGGTAGTGCCCTCCAATAGTCGAAAATGCAGTTTTTGCTTTAGCATCCTCTGATAACTTGATCTGCCAATACCCTGCAGTCAAATCAAAGGTGCCTAGATACTTGGCAGATGCCAGTGTATCTATGAGCTCATCTGCCCTGGGTATAGGGTGAGCATCAGTTTTTGTAACCTGGTTGAGACCTCTGTAATCTACACAAAACCTAATCTCTCTTTTCCCATCTTTTGAGTGAGGCTTTGGTACAAGCACCACAGGAGAGGCCCATGGGCTTTCAGAATGTTCAACCACTCCCAGTTCAAGCATTTTCTGAACCTCTTGTTTTATGCAGTCTCTGACATGGTCAGGCTGCCTATAGATCTTACTTTTGACAGGCATGCTGTCTCCAGTATCTATAGTGTGCTCACACCAAGAAGTGGTGCCTGGCACAGTAGAAAAGAGTTCTGAAAATTGACCTAGGAGATTTATGCAGTTGTCTTTCTGCTCAACAGTAAGACAGGCTGCCAAAACTACACCTTCCACCAGAGCATCTTGTTCTGTGGAAGAGAAGAGATCAGGGAGAGCGTCACTCTCTTCTTCCTGTCCTTCATCTGTTGCCATGAGCAGGGTGAGATCAGCCCTGTCATAGTAGGGTTTTAGGCGATTGACATGGAGCACCCTAAGGGGACTCCTGGCAGTGCCCAGGTCAACCACATAGGTGACCTCTCCCTTCTTTTCAACAATGATGTGGGGTCCACTCAATTTGTCTTGGAGTGCTCTTGGGGCCACATGCTCCAATACCCACACCTTCTGTCCTGGTTGGTACTGAATCAGAACAGCCTTCTGGTCATGCCATTGCTTTTGGAGCTCTTGGCTGGCCTGAAGGTTTTTACTGGCCTTTTTCATGTACTCAGCCATTCTGGATCTTAGGCCGAGGACATAGTCCACTATGTCTTGCTTAGGAGCTTTTAAAGGTTGTTCCCAACCCTCCTTCACCAGTGTTAGAGGACCTTTTACAGGGTGTCCAAATAGGAGTTCAGAGGGGCTGAAGCCCACTCCTTTCTGGGGTACCTCCCCGTAAGCAAAAAGGAGGCAAGGTAACAAGACATCCCATCTCCTCCTGAGTTTTTCAGGGAGTCCAATTATCATTCCTTTGAGAGTTTTATTAAACCTCTCTACCAGTCCATTTGTTTGTGGATGATATGGTGTGGTGAATTTGTATGTTACACCACATTCCTTCCACATGGCCTTCAAGTATGCAGACATAAAGTTGCTACCCCTGTCTGATACAACCTCCTTTGGGAAACCCACCCTGGAAAAGATTCCCAGGAAGGCTTTTGCCACTGCAGGAGCTGTAGTGGTCCTTAGAGGAATTGCTTCAGGATATCTTGTGGCATGGTCCACTACCACCAAGATAAACCTATTGCCTGAAGCAGTAGGAGGGTCAAGGGGGCCAACTATGTCAACCCCTACCCTTTCAAAGGGAACCCCAACCACAGGCAGTGGAATAAGGGGAGCTTTTGGAGTGCCACCAGTGTTGCCACTGGCTTGGCAGGTCACACAGGACTTACAAAAGTCTTTTGTGTCCTCTGATATCCTAGGCCAGTGAAACAGGGGGACAAGCCTTTCCCATGTTTTAATCTGACCCAAATGTCCAGCCAAGGGAATGTCGTGTGCCAGAGTTAGGAGGAACTCTCATACTGCAGGGGAATGACCAATCTCCTGGCTGCTCTAGGTTTTGGGGCCCTTGCCTCTGTGTGCAAGAGGTTGTCCTCCCAGTAAACTCTATGTGAGTCACTGACATCCCCATTTTGCTGTTTGACAGCTTGCTGTCTTAGACCCTCTAATGTGGGACAGGTTTTCTGTGCCACACTCAGCTCCTCCCTGGCAGGCCCTCCTCCACCCAAAAGCTCAGCGGTGTCTGCTGCCAGCTCCTCTGGTGAAGGTTGTGCACAGGGGGGAAATTCTTCTTCCTCAGAAGTAGAATCATCTGTAGAGGGAGGGATAGTGGGTAGTGATTTACCCTTACTAACCCTAGCTTTAGGGAGCACTTGGTCCATTGTTCCAGGATCCAAGTCACCCTGTCCTTTTTGCTTTTTGGCCTGAGACCTTGTCAAAGCAAAGATATGCCCAGGAATGCCCAGCATTGCTGCATGATCCTCCAACTCCACTTCTGCCCAAGCTGATGTCTCTAAATCGTTCCCTAGTAGACAGTCTACAGGTAAATCTGAGGCAACCACAACTTTCTTTGGACCAGTAACCCCCCCCAGTTGAGATTCACAACAGCCATGGGGTGGCTAAGAGTGTTGTTATGAGCGTCTGCCACTTGGTACTGGTGACCAAGTAGGTGTTGTTCTGGGTGTACCAGTTTCTCTATTACCATGGTAACACTGGCACCTGTGTCCCTGTAGGCCTGAACCTCAACACCATTGATTAGGGGAAGTTGCTTGTACTTATCCATATTAAGGGGACAAGCAACCAAGGTGGCCAAATCAATGGCACCTTCAGAGACTAAGACAGCCTCTGTGGTCTCCCTAACAAGACCAACCCCAACTAAATTACCAAAAGTGAGCCCAGCTACTCCCTTGAATTGGCTATTAGTAGGTTTGATCCCACCACCACTGCTATTACTAGGGGCACTAGAGGTTGCAGTAGGGGTTGTGGTAGTGGGAGGCTTGGTGCTTTTCTTTGGACAACTGGCATCAGTTGTCCAATGGCCTTTTACTTTACATAAATAGCACCATGGTTTCTTTACTTGATTAGAAGAGGATTTGGACCCACCACCCCCACCAGAGTGTTTTTGTGGGCCTGATGAAGACTCATTTTTAGATTTGTCCCCACCCTTGTCTGAAGACTTACCATCCTTCTTTTTTGCCATCCTTGTCACCCCCTGTATGAACTTTTCTGTTCACTCTTGTTCTGACCCATTTGTCTGCCTTCTTTCCCAATTCTTGGGGAGAGGTCAGATCTGAGTCCACTAGATATTGGTGTATCAAATCAGACACACAGTTATTCAAAATATGCTCTCTCAAGATTAGATTGTACAGGCTTTCATAGTCAGAAACTTTACTGCCATGTAACCACCCCTCCAAGGCCTTCACTGAATAGTCAACAAAGTCTACCCAGTCTTGTGAGGACTCTTTTCTGGTTTCTCTTAACTTAATCCTGTATTGTTTAGTGGTTAAGCCAAATCCATCCAAGAGTGCATTCTTCAAAACTGTAAAATTATCGGCATCACTTTCCTTCACAGTAAGGAGCCTATCCCTACCCTTTCCACTGACAGATATCCATGGGATAGCAGCCCACTGCCTTTGAGGGACCCCCTGTACCAGACAGGCCCTCTCAAGTGCAGCAAACCACTTGTTAATGTCATCCCCCTCATTGTAAGGGGGAACTATCTTATGCAGATTCCTAGAATCATGCTCTTTCACAGGATTGCTATCAGGAATACTGCTGCTGCCACCATGCGGTCCAAACCCCAACCTCTGTCTCTCTTTTTCTAAGTCTAGGGATTCCCTGTCTAGAGCCTGCTGTTGCTGTTTAAGCTTCAGTCTGGTCTCTTCCACTCTCAACTTATTGAGTTCCCTTTCTAACATTTTGTCATCAGGGTGGGTGGGTTGGGAATGTTTTGACACAGAAGAAAGATTTGAATGAGCAGAGGGAGACCTGTCCCTAACAGTTGGCACTCTAACAACCTGGCCTCCAGGAACAAAAACATCCCTACTGTGATGGGAGCTTCTATTACTACCAGCATTGCTAGGTGGTCTGCTAAGGGTCAGGTTAGGAAGGGAACCCTGTAACACTCCCTCAAGGGCTTCCCCTGAGTCAGAGGGTGAGCTATCCATCAACCTTGCAGATGAGATGCCACCCTGGGCCTTATCATTCTCAATAAGCATATTAGACAGTAACTCTCTAGAAGAGTTCTTACCTACCACTAAACCTCTATCAATGCAGAGACTCCTTTGGCTCTTAAAGTTAAGGTGGTCATAAGTAGAACTGACCAAATTAAGATGGATTCCTACACCAGACATGATAGAAAAAGGTTTAGGGACAGATGAAAGAGAGAAAATGTTTTAGGACTTTTTAAAGAACAGGAAAAAAAACTTTTTTAACTTTTTGAAACTTTTTGAAAGTTTAGGAGTACTTTTTAGCACTTAGCAGATAGTGTAAGAGAAGAAAAGCAAAACTGTTTAGTTAGGTGTACATACACTGAACTTGTTTTGTATATTATTCTCTTATGAAAAGTTCACAATTACAAAGTTGTAAGTAGTTACAAGTACTTATCCCACCGCTGCACAACCAATGTAGGAGGCTGGCCTGGCTTGTAGTGGGTACCAAGGGGTACTTACACTCTGTACCAGGTCCAGTTATCCCTTATTAGTGTAGAAGAGGTGTTTCTAGCAGCTTAGGCTGATAGAAGGTTGCTATAGGAGAGCAGCTTAGGCTGAACTAGGAGACATGCAAAGCTCCTACTATACCACTGGTGTCATATGCACAATATCATAAGAAAAGACAATACACAGATATACTAAAAATAAAGATACTTTATTTTTATGACAATATGCCACAAGTATCTCAGTGAGTACCCTCAGTATGAGGATGCCAAATATATGTGTACACAATACCAAAAATATGCAGTAATAGCAAAAGGAAGTAATGCAAGCAGTGTAAAGTTACAGTAGATTGCAATAGGAGCACATAGGTATGGGGGCAACACAAACCATATACTCCAAAAGTGGAATGCGAACCACGAATGGACCCCAAACCTATGTGAGCTTGTAGAGGGTCGCTGGGAATGTAAGAAAACAGTGAGGGTTTGAAAAATAGCCCACCCCAAGACCCTGAAAAGTAGATGTAAAGTGCACCTATAACCCCCAGAAAGCACAGAAGTCGTGATAGGGGGTTTCTGCAAGGAAGACCAACACCAGCAAAGCAACCAAAGTGGATTTCCAGACCTGAGTACCTGTGAAACAAGGGGACCAAGTCCAAGAGTCGCGACAATGTCGAGAGTGGGCAGATGCCCAGGAAATGCCAGCTGAGAGTGCAAAGGAGCAGCCACCGGATGGTAGAAGCTGTGGATTCTGCAAGAACGAAGAGGGCTGGAAACTTCCCCTTTGGAGGATGGATGTCCCACGTCGTGAAAAAGCTTGCAGATGTGTTCCCACGCAGAAAGACTGCAAACAAGCCTTGCTAGCTGCAAGGGTTGCGATTAGGGGTTTTGGATGCTGCTGTGGCCCAGGAGGGACCAGGATGTCGCCACTTGGATGAGAAGACAGAGGGGGCGCCCAGCAAGTCAGGGAGCCCTCACAGAAGCAGGCAGCACCCGCAGAAGTACCAAAACAGGCACTTGGAAGAGGAGTGAACCGGAGTCCACCCGAAGACACAAAAGGGAGTCCCACGACGCCGGAGGACAACTCAGAAGGTTGTGCACTGCAGGTTAGAGTGTCGGGGACCCAGGCTTGGCTGTGCACAAAGGAAATCCTGGAAGAGTGCACAGGAGCCGGATCAGCTGCAAATCACACGGTACCCAGCAATGCAGTCTAGCGTGAGGAGGCAAGGACTTACCTCCACCAAACTTGGACTGAAGAGTCACTGGACTGTGGGAGTCACTTGGACAGAGTTCCTGAGTTCCAGGGACCACGCTCGTCGTGCTGAGAGGGGACCCAGAGGACCGGTGATGCAGTCTTTTGTTGCCTGTGGTTGCAGGGGGAAGATTCCGTCGACCCACGGGAGATTTCTTCAGAGCTCCTGGTGCAGAAAGGAGGCAGGATACCCCCAGAGCATGCACCACCAGGAAACAGTCGAGAAGGCGGCAGGAGAAGCAATACAAGGTTGCAGTAGTCGTCTTTGCTACTTTGTTGCAGTTTTGCAGGCGTCCTGAGCAGTCAGCGGTCGATCCTTTGGCAGAAGGTGAAGAGAGAGATGCAGATGAACTCCGATGAGCTCTTGCGTTCGGTATCTGAAGAATTCCCCAAAGCAGAGACCCTCCACCAAACTTGGACTGAAGAGTCACTGGACTGTGGGGGTCACTTGGACAGAGTTGCTGGATTCGAGGGACCTCGCTCGTCGTGCTGAGAGGAGACCCAAGGGACCGGTAATGCAGCTTTTTGGTGCCTGCGGTTGCAGGGAGAAGATTCCGTCAACCCACGGGAGATTTCTTTGGAGCTTCTAGTGCAGAGAGGAGGCAGACTACCCCCACAGCATGCACCACCAGGAAAACAGTCGAGAAGGCGGCAGGATCAGCGTTACAGAGTTGCAGTAGTCGTCTTTGCTACTATGTTGCAGTTTTGCAGGCTTCCAGCGCGGTCAGCAGTCGATTCCTTGGCAGAAGGTGAAGAGAGAGATGCAGAGGAACTCGGCTGAGCTCTTGCATTCGTTATCTACAGTTTCCCCAGAGACAGAGACCCTAAATAGCCAGAAAAGAGGGTTTGGCTACCTAGGAGAGAGGATAGGCTAGCAACACCTGAAGGAGCCTATCACAAGGAGTCTCTGACGTCACCTGGTGGCACTGGCCACTCAGAGCAGTCCAGTGTGCCAGCAGCACCTCTGTTTCCAAGATGGCAGAGGTCTGGAGCACAATGGAGGAGCTCTGGACACCTCCCAGGGGAGGTGCAGGTCAGGGGAGTGGTCACTCCCCTTTCCTTTGTCCAGTTTCGCGCCAGAGCAGGGCTAAGGGGTCCCCTGAACCGGTGTAGACTGGCTTATGCAGAATTGGGCACATCTGTGCCCAACAAAGCATTTCCAGAGGCTGGGGGAGGCTACTCCTCCCCTGCCTTCACACCATTTTCCAAAGGGAGAGGGTGTAACACCCTCTCTCAGAGGAAGTCCTTTGTTCTGCCATCCTGGGCCAGGCCTGGCTGGACCCCAGGAGGGCAGATGCCTGTCTGAGGGGTTGGCAGCAGCAGCAGCTGCAGTGAAACCCCAGGAAGGGCAGTTTGGCAGTACCAGGGTCTCTGCTACAGACCACTGGGATCATGGGATTGTGCCAACTATGCCAGGATGGCATAGAGGGGGCAATTCCATGATCATAGACATGTTACATGGCCATATTCGGAGTTATCATTGTGAAGCTACATATAGGTAGTGACCTATATGTAGTGCACGCGTGTAATGGTGTCCCCGCACTCACAAAGTCCGGGGAATTGGCCCTGAACAATGTGGGGGCACCTTGGCTAGTGCCAGGGTGCCCTCATACTAAGTAACTTTGCACCTAACCTTTACCAGGTAAAGGTTAGACATATAGGTGACTTATAAGTTACTTAAGTGCAGTGTAAAATGGCTGTGAAATAACATGGACGTTATTTCACTCAGGCTGCAGTGGCAGGCCTGTGTAAGAATTGTCAGAGCTCCCTATGGGTGGCAAAAGAAATGCTGCAGCCCATAGGGATCTCCTGGAACCCCAATACCCTGGGTACCTCAGTACCATATACTAGGGAATTATAAGGGTGTTCCAGTAAGCCAATGTAAATTGGTAAAATTGGTCACTAGCCTGTTAGTGACAATTTGAAATAAATGAGAGAGCATAACCACTGAGGTTCTGGTTAGCAGAGCCTCAGTGAGACAGTTAGGCACCACACAGGGAACACATACATATAGGCCACAAACCTATGAGCACTGGGGTCCTGACTAGCAGGGTCCCAGTGACACATAACAAACATACTGAAAACATAGGGTTTTCACTATGAGCACTGGGCCCTGGCTAGCAGGATCCCGGTGAGACAGCGAAAACACCCTCACATACACTCACAAACAGGCCAAAAGTGGGGGTAACAAGGCTAGAAAGAGGCTACTTTCTCACACAAACCCCCCTCAAACGAAGGACAATAAGGCTAACCTTGGCCAGTTGAGACTTTATTGTCTAAGTGGTGATAAGTAGAGAGTAGCTCTGCAATAGACTGGTTACTCCCTTTATCATCCACTATATGGTTACTTCCCTGTGGGGATGTAAACCACCCTGTTTGAAGTTTTTTAGCTAAGCAACAATGTGAAGATGTATTTTCAGATTTTTTATCAGTAATTTTTAGTTTTGAGCAGTGGGAATTATCCACTGAACCTATTTGTAATGATGGAAATGCCAGACAGGGATGCTGTCTCAATAAAGCCATAGCTGGGCAAAAACATTGTCCATATGGCTGGAAGAGATAACAGGGATGCTGTTTCTCTTGAGTTGGAGCAGGGCAGGGATGCTGTCCTATGAGCTCCACACTAGGGCAGGGATGCTGTCCTAAGTGTTGTGAGGCAGTGCAGGTTTTCTGCACTAAAGTTTCTCTGGGAGGGTTGGAGGGATGCTCCATGTTAACTAAAATGGTGCTCTTTTTCTCACCAATGTTAGTTATCCCACAGAGAGGTACTTCTACCTCAGGGAGTACAGTTTTGCCAACTGATGATTCCCTTGGAACAGGTGCCACCCCAGGAGAGGTTTCTCCCACCACAGGAATGGTATCCTGAATGGTAGGGTGGTTAGGGGATACTGTGATACCCTTTTTACCTGTTGATGGAGAGGGATCCTGAGTTTTCAGGCCTTCTCTCCTTTGCTTTTTCATTTCAGTAGAAATGAGAGGGAACAATTACTC
Source organism: Pleurodeles waltl (assembly GCF_031143425.1). Lineage (NCBI taxonomy): Eukaryota > Metazoa > Chordata > Amphibia > Caudata > Salamandridae > Pleurodeles > Pleurodeles waltl. Next base: position 424,829,778 of record NC_090446.1, read on the forward strand.
AGGGATGCCCAGCATGACTGCATGGGCATAAAACTCTACATCAGCCCAACCTGAGGCCTCTAGGTCATTACCTAAGAGACAGTCTACAGGTAAGCTAGGTGATACCACCACCTGCTTAGGGCCAGTAACTCCACCCCAACTAAACTGAATTATAGCTAAGGGAAGGAACTTAGTGGAGTTATGGACATCAATAATCTTATACTGTTGTCCAATGATGTGTTGATCAGGGTGCACTAGGTTTTCAGTCACCAAAGTGATACTGGCACCTGTGTCCCTGTAGGCCAAGGCCTCAGCACCATTTATTGAAACTGTCTGCCTGTACTTATCCATTGTAAGGGGACAAGCAGCCAGTGTGGCAAGGCCAATGCCACTAGGTGTGACAGAAACTGTCTTGGGACTGACTACCCCAGTTTCTATGATGGACCCATAAGTGAACCCAACTACACCCTTTGCTTGACTGTTGCCAGCAGTCCCACCACTAGTACCACTACTGCTAGGGGCACTAGAGCTTGATGTATTAGTGGTGGTAGGCTCAGGGGGTTTACCTGGACAGGACTTATCCCCTGGCCTATGGCCTCTATTTTTACACACAAAGCACCAAGGCTTTTTAATGTGTGCAGGTTGAAAAGAAGAGGAAGAATTAGTTTTATCCCCACCCTCTGAAGAGTGTTTAAGATTTGAAGTGGGATCTTTGGTTTTACCCTTATCCCCATGCTTATCTTGAGATTTTTCACCATCTTTCTTCTTGTTGTTCTCTTTGTCACCCCCTGTATGAACTTTTCTGTTCATCCTTGTTCTGACCCATTTGTCTGCCTTCTTTCCCAATTCTTGGGGAGAGGTCAGATCAGAGTCTACCAGGTACTGGTGCAACAAATCAGACACACAATTAGTAAGAATATGCTCTCTCAGGATCAAGTTATACAGGATGTCATAATCAGTGACTTTACTGCCATGTAACCACCCCTCCAAGGCCTTCACTGAATGGTCAATGAAATCAACCCAGTCTTGTGAAGACTCCTTTTTGGTCTCTCTGAACTTTATCCTGTACTGTTCAGTGGTTAAGCCATAACCATCCAGGAGTGCATTCTTAAGAACCTTGTAATCATTAGCTTCATTTTCTTTCACAGTAAGGAGCCTATCCCTACATTTTCCACTAAATGATAGCCATAGGATAGCAGCCCACTGCCTTTGAGGGACATCCTGTACAGCACAGGCCCTCTCAAGTGCAGCAAACCACTTGTTAATGTCATCCCCCTCCTTATAAGGGGGAACTATCTTGTGCAGATTCCTGGAATCATGCTCTTTTGCAGGATGACTATGGGGAATACTGCTGCTGCCACCATGGGTTTCTAAACCCAGTTTCTGTCTCTCCTTCTCTACTTCTAAAGTCTGTCTCTCCAAATCCAGCTGTTGCTTCTTGAGCTTCAGTCTGGTTTGTTCCACTCTCAATCTATTGAGCTCCCTTTCTAACAATCTGTCATCAGGGTGGGTGGGAGGGACATGCCTTGAAACAGAAGTATGGTGAGAATGGACAGAAGGAGACCTGTCCCTTACAGAGGGCACCCTAACAGCTTGGTTAACAGAAACATCACTTCTACTGTGGTGAGAATGAATGCTTTTGCTATGATGTGAGACAACACTATCTGTATGGTGTGACTCTACATCTGTACCAACTATGCTAGACTGTCTAGTAATGGGCAGGCTCTGATTTTTCTTTCCTAAATCTTTTCCTAGGGGTGTCCCTGGATCAGATTGGGAACCATTAGCTGCTTTTTCTACAGATGGGGCCTTAGTGGCTTTATCTTGTTCTCTATGCATGTTAAGTAACAGTTCCAAGGAAGGATTCTTCCCTACACTCAAACCTCTCTCTATGCAGAGACTCCTTGCTACTTTCCAGCTAAGGTGATCATATGCAAGTTTGGACAGATCAACATTTTGGCCTGTACCAGACATTTTTAGAGAGAGTTAAAGTGATAGAAAAAGTGAAAAACAGTTTGTCAGAGCTTTTAGAAAGACAGAGAAAAAAAACTTTTTTAACTTTTTAGAACTTTTTAGAAGTTTAGAAGTACTTTTCAGCACTTAGAAAAGAGTAAAAAGAGGAAATGCAAAACTTTTTGGTTATGTGTATATACACTGAACTTGTTTTGTATATTTTTCTCTTATGAAAAGTACAATGACAAGAGTGGTAAGTAGTCTCAAAGCACTTATCCCACCGCTGCACAACCAATGTAGGAGGCTGGACTGGCTTGTAGTGAGTACCAAGGGGTACTTGCACCTTGCACCAGGCCCAGTTATCCCTTATTAGTGTATAGGGTGTCTAGCAGCTTAGGCTGATAGATAATGGTAGCTTAGCAGAGCAGCTTAGGCTGAACTAGGAGACGTGTGAAGCTACTACAGTACCACTTAGTGTCATATGCACAATATCATAAGAACACACAATACACAGTTATACTAAAAATAAAGGTACTTTATTTTTATGACAATATGCCAAAGTATCTTAGAGTGTACCCTCAGTGAGAGGATAGGAAATATACACAAGATATATATACACAATAGCAAAAATATGCAGTATAGTCTTAGAAAACAGTGCAAACAATGTATAGTTACAATAGGATGCATTGGGGACACATATGGATAGGGGCAACACAAACCATATACTCCAAAAGTGGAATGCGAACCACGAATGGACCCCAAACCTATGTGACCTTGTAGAGGGTCGCTGGGACTATTAGAAAATAGTGAGAGTTAGAAAAATAACCCTCCCCAAGACCCTGAAAAGTGAGTGCAAAGTGCACTAAAGTTCCCCTTAGGACAAAGAAGTCGTGTTAGAGGAATAATGCAGGAAAGACACAAACCAACAATGCAACAACGATGGATTTCCAATCTAGGGTACCTGTGGAACAAGGGGACCAAGTCCAAAAGTCACAAGCAAGTCGGAGATGGGCATATGCCCAGGAAATGCCAGCTGTGGGTGCAAAGAAGCTTCTACTGGACAGAAGAAGCTGAGGTTTCTGCAGGAACAAAAAGGGGTAGAGACTTCCCCTTTGGTGGACGGATCCCTCTCGCCGTGGAGAGTCGTGCAGAAGTGTTTGCCCGCCAAAAGAACGCCAACAAGCCTTCCTAGCTGCAAATCATGCGGTTAGCGTTTTTGGACACTGCTGTGGCCCAGGAGGTCGCAAATTGGACCAGGGAGAGAGGGGACGTCGAGCAAGACAAGGAGCCCTCTTAGCAGCAGGTAGCACCCAGAGAAGTGCCAGAAACAGGCACTACGAGGATGCAAGAAACGTTGCTCACCCGAAGTTACACAAAGGAGTCCCACGTCGCCGGAGACCAACTTAGAAAGTCGTGCAATGCAGGTTAGAGTGCCAGGCTTGGCTGTGCACAAAGGATTTCCGCCGGAAGTGCACAGGGGCCGGAGTGGCTGCAAAAGTCGCGGTTCCCAGCAATGCAGTCTAGCGAGGTGAGGCAAGGACTTACCTCCACCAAACTTGGACTGAAGAGTCACTGGACTGTGGGGGTCACTTGGACAGAGTTGCTGGATTTGAGGGACCTCGCTCGTCGTGCTGAGAGGAGACCCAAGGGACCGGTAATGCAGCTTTTTGGTGCCTATGGTTGCAGGGGGAAGATTCCGTCGACCCACAGGAGATTTCTTCAGAGCTTCTAGTGCAGAGAGGAGGCAGACTACCCCCACAGCATGTCGAGAAAACAGTCGAGAAGGCGGCAGGATCAGCGTTACAGAGTTGCAGTAGTCGTCTTTGCTACTATGTTGCAGTTTTGCAGGCTTCCAGCGCGGTCAGCAGTCGATTCCTTGGCAGAAGGTGAAGAGAGAGATGCAGAGGAACTCGGCTGAGCTCTTGCATTCGTTATCTACAGTTTCCCCAGAGACAGAGACCCTAAATAGCCAGAAAAGAGGGTTTGGCTACCTAGGAGAGAGGATAGGCTAGCAACACCTGAAGGAGCCTATCACAAGGAGTCTCTGACGTCACCTGGTGGCACTGGCCGCTCAGAGCAGTCCAGTGTGCCAGCAACACCTCTGTTTCCAAGATGGCAGAGGTCTGGAGCACACTGGAGGAGCTCTGGACACCTCCCAGGGGAGGTGCAGGTCAGGGGAGTGGTCACTCCCCTTTCCTTTGTCCAGTTTCGCGCCAGAGCAGAGCTGGGGAATCCCTGAACCGGTGTAGACTGGCTTATGCAGAGATGGGCACCGTCTGTGCCCATGAAAGCATTTCCAGAGGCTGGGGGAGGCTACTCCTCCCCAGCCCTGACACCTTTTTCCAAAGGGAGAGGGTGTAACACCCTCTCTCTGAGGAAGTCCTTTGTTCTGCCTTCCTGGGCCAAGCCTGGCTGGACCCTAGGAGGGCAGAAATCCGTCTGAGGGGTTGGCAGCAGCTGCAGTGAAACCCCGGGAAAGGTAGTTTGGCAGTGCTCGGGTCTGTGCTAGAGACTCGGGGGATCATGGAATTGTCTCCCCAATGCCAGAATGACATTGGGGTGACAATTCCATGATCTTAGACATGTTACATGGCCATGTTCGGAGTTACCATTGTGACGCTATACATAGGTAGTGACCTATGTATAGTGCACGCGTGAAATGGTGTCCCGCACTCAGAAAGTCCGGGGAATTTGCCCTGAATGATGTGGGGGCACCTTGGCTAGTGCCAGGGTACCCACACACTAAGTAACTTAGCACCCAACCTTCACCAGGTGAAGGTTAGACATATAGGTGACTTATAAGTTACTTAAGTGTAGTGGTAAATGGCTGTGAAATAACGTAGACGTTATTTCACTCAGGCTGCAGTGGCAGGCCTGTGTAAGAATTGTCAGAGCTCCCTATGGGTGGCAAAAGAAATGCTGCAGCCCATAGGGATCTCCTGGAACCCCAATACCCTGGGTACCTCAGTACCATATACTAGGGAATTATAAGGATGTTCCAGTATGCCAATGTGAATTGGTGAAATTGGTCACTAGCCTGTTAGTGACAATTTAGAAAGCAGAGAGAGCATAACCACTGAGGTTCTGATTAGCAGAGCCTCAGTGAGACAGTTAGTCATCACACAGGGAACACATACAGAGCACACTTATGAGCACTGGGGCCCTGGCTGGCAGGGTCCCAGTGACACATACACTAAAACAACATATATACAGTGAAATATGGGGGTAACATGCCAGGCAAGATGGTACTTTCCTACACTTGTCTAGGGGGGAATTCGTAATTCACATTCCACTTTTTTAGTATATGGTTTGTGTTGCCCCTAGACCTATTTTCTCCCACTGCATTATATAGGATTTCAAACTGTTTGCATTGTTCTATGACTATTTACTTGTCTAATTTTGGTGTCTAGCATATATATTGTGTATAATACTTACCTCTAGAAGGAGTATTGTCTCTAAGATATTCTTGGTACTGTATCACCCAAATAAATACCTTTATTTTCTGTAACACTGAGTATTGCCTTTGCTTGTGTATAAGTACTGTGTAACTATAAGTGGTATTTCATGAGCTTTGCATGTCTCCTAGTTCAGCCTAAGCTGCTCTGCTATAGCTACCTCTATCAGCCTAAGCTGCTAGAACACTACTACTTCACTAATAAGGGATAACTGAACCTGGTACAAGGTGTAAGTATCCAAGGTACCCACTACAAACCAGGCCAGCCTCCTACACTGGGCCGCCTCATTGCCAAACTGGTTTCTACCAACCAGCACGGCTTTATCCCCTGGAAGGATACCATTGTTCATATTTGTCGGGTGATAACACTCTTTGACGAACCTGATGTTGCAATCCAACGCATGGCAGTGGCCCTGTTGGATACTGAAAAAGCATTTGACAGGGTCACTTGGGACTATCTATGGAAACTCATGGGCTCATTTGGATTAGGAATGCAGTATATCGAGGCAGTGCAGTCAATTTACTATAAACCTGTGACCTGGTTACAAATAAGGGGTGGCCAATCTGGGACAATTTATAATGGAAGAGGAACGAGGCAGGGGTGCCCTTGCTCTTCCTTGCTATTCGTGCTATATATCAAACCCTTCATTCACAGGCTAGAGGCTAATAAAGCCATATCGCTAGTAGGAAGTTATGGTTGGGAGTCTGAAATCTTGGCCTATGCTGATGATACTGCAGTTGTAACTGCAAATATGGATGCGTCCTGCTGGTAGTGGAGGAGGAAGCCACCAAGTGCTGCAAGTTTTCAGGATACTTACCGAATTACAATAAGACGCAATTGGTGGTGAACAGGCAAATTATTATTCAGGATCTGCGGGTGGTTGAGCAAGCGGTATATGGAGGTATTGGCATCAATGCGAAACTTGATCAGTTGGTTAAGACTAATATTGCTCTGATTACTGGAAAAGCAAAGCCGGACTTTGGGAGATGGAATAACCTTCTTCTATCCATTGTGGGTCAGTGCAATGTTGTGAAAATGCTATTCTTGCTCAAGGTTCTATATCGCTTCAGTGCTATCCCATTTGACTTTGAAAACTTGTCGTTTAAAGCAATAGGCGCCTTGGTTACCAGATTTATATGGTCATACTCTAAAACAAGGAGGGCGATTAGGTATTTGACTTTACCTAGGGAGGGGGGATGGGCTCTCTCGAACCTTAAATCGTACCAGCTTGTCGCTGCATTCCAGTATATGAGACCTCTCATCAAAAGCAATGATGGGATGCATGGACCACAGAGTACGCACCTTCAATTTTTTAGTTGCTAACTGAACCAGATGCTATGGGATGCTTGCTAAGGCTGGTGGAACCCAGCTACTATAAATAAAGTTTGGTTCAAAGTGTTAGGAGCCACTTTTAAGAACTGGGCTGTCTTGCGGAAAAAGGTAGGATTAGGGAGAATGAATTGGTATACTCCAGTCCAGAGGAATCTGCTAATTGCCAGACATTTTAGGATACTTGTTTGCTGAGTTGGGAGAGGGAGGGGCTTTACAATTGGGGGATTTCCTCCAAGGAGAGAGTTTAGCATAATTTGAGGAGCTATGGGCTAGATTTGACCTGGATCACAGGAATCTTTTCAATATTTGCAAATTTGTGATTTTATGCAAAAGAAAACCAGGGGTCTCACTGGGTTTTCTAAGGTTTTGCTCCTGGATTTGTTGTTAGGTCTGAGGAGTGCATGATCAGCTCAATTTACGTAAACTTGTGCCCTGGTAAATCGGATGACCTTGAGAAACATAAGAAGTGGCAGCAGAAACTTGATTCCAGTGACCTCAGCTTCTATGAGTCTCTGGAACCCAGTCGTACTGTACTCTTCTCTTCGGAACTTCAGGCTCAGCACCAAGAAACAGTTTATGATTTATACTTTACTCCCACAAAGATCGCTAAATGGGTGGGGGGGAACGGGTACAGAGGATATGCTGTCCTCGCTGTTGAGCCCTTGAAGTGGATTTGATCCACGTTTTTTGTATATGCCCACGGCTACTCACTTAAATCAGAGATCTCCAAATGTTTAGGAGATGTTCTAAATATTCATTTGGTATTGACTCCTCCAATAATGCTATTGGGGGTACAGGGCTCAGTCGACTTTCTAGCTGGGGTGTCTTTACTATTCATTGCCATGGCAGCATGTCGTCTTTGCATCGCCTCAGCATGGCTTGACCCTCAATCTCCCTCCTTCCAACAATAACTAGGGCGCTTCCTTTCAAGTTTTAATATGGAGACTGCGCAATATGAGGGCAAAGGAAGGAAGGCCCGGTGGAAGGGGAAGAAAATCTGGGGGGGCCTTTTAGTATGTATAAAGTCCAGCCAGCAAGTTGGAGGTTTGTCTAATAGCGGATTGTGTCCTCTTATTATATCGCTGGAAGGCTTAAGTAAACTGATACCTGCATGCTTAAAGCACTTTACATGTTATGCAACCACACTTTTATAGTATTTTGAGACATTTTTAGACTTGGATATTACTTTTCAATAACATGGGTACTGCACTTTCTGGCACTGGATGTATATGTCACTACAGTCTTACGTCCATTGAGCTAAGAATTATGTACATGTGCTCATTATATCATTTTATCCAAAATGTCTTTGTCTGGGTTGCAGGCACTAAATTATTTTTGTTTGAACTGTTGAATATGACTTACTACTTGTTGCGTGTCCTCTTAAGCACTCTACAATTCAGGCATTAACATTCACATAGTACTTTAAGATTGTGGTGCTTTTTAAGCCAGGCAATGGCCCTGTGTGGTATATGTCGCCGGGCTTTAAAATCATTTGCATTAGTAGTTTTTATTTCCAGCACATAAGAACTATGTATATTTGTGCCCCCCCCCTTTTTTTGTATTACTTAATATCACACATTAGTTGTTCTGTTGTTGGTATATACATCCCTGATGAATTGTTCATTGTAATCCTCTTTTACTGTGTGTGTTTTCCTCCACCGCATTTTCTTCTCTGATGATGTAAACATGGAAATATTTAAAAAGCAACAAAAAAAAAATTAAAAAAAGAAAAAAAGAAAATGTCAACGCCTCCTCAGGGGTAGTAGACACTATATAAAGACAATTATAATAAAAAATGTCTTATTCAGCAATCTGGCCTGTAGCAATACCCTAGCCCACAGCACAACAATTTGGGGTGGTGGTAAAGGCCTTTAACCCCTTCGCTGCCAGGTCTTTCCCCCCCGTCCTGTGTGTGAGAAAGTAGCCTCTTTCTAGCCTTGTTACCCCCACTTTTTGCCTGTTTGTGAGTGTATGTCAGGGTGTTTTCACTGTCTCACTGGGATCCTGCTAGCCAGGGCCCAGTGCTCATAGTGAAAACCCTATGTTTTCAGTATGTTTGTTATGTGTCACTGGGACCCTGCTAGTCAGGACCCCAGTGCTCATAAGTTTGTGGCCTATATGTATGTGTTCCCTGTGTGGTGCCTAACTGTCTCACTGAGGCTCTGCTAACCAGAACCTCAGTGGCTATGCGCTCTCATTTTCTTTCAAATTGTCACTAACAGGCTAGTGACCAATTTAACCAATTTACATTGGCTTACTGGAACACCCTTATAATTCCCTAGTATATGGTACTGAGGTACCCAGGGTATTGGGGTTCCAGGAGATCCCTATGGGCTGCAGCATTTCTTTTGCCACCCATAGGGAGCTCTGACAAATCTTACACAGGCCTGCCACTGCAGCCTGAGTGAAATAACGTCCACGTTATTTCACAGCCATTTTACACTGCACTTAAGTAACTTATAAGTCACCTATATGTCTAACCTTTACCTGGTAAAGGTTGGGTGCTAAGTTACTTAGTGTGAGGGCACCCTGGCACTAGCCAAGGGGCCCCCACATTGTTCAGGGCCAATTCCCCGGACTTTGTGAGTGCGGGGACACCATTACACGCGTGCACTACATATAGGTCACTACCTATATGTAGCTTCACAATGGTAACTCCGAATATGGCCATGTAACATGTCTATGATCATGGAATTGCCCCCTCTATACCATCCTGGCATAGTTGGCACAATCCCATGATCCCAGTGGTCTGTAGCACAGACCCTGGTACTGCCAAACTGCCCTTCCTGGGGTTTCACTGCAGCTGCTGCTGCTGCCAACCCCTCAGACAGGCATCTGCCCTCCTGGGGTCCAGCCAGGCCTGGCCCAGGATGGCAGAACAAAGGACTTCCTCTGAGAGAGGGTGTTACACCCTCTCCCTCTGGAAAATGGTGTGAAGGCAGGGGAGGAGTAGCCTCCCCCAGCCTCTGGAAATGCTTTGTTGGGCACAGATGTGCCCAATTCTGCATAAGCCAGTCTACACCGGTTCAGGGGACCCCTTAGCCCTGCTCTGGCGCGAAACTGGACAAAGGAAAGGGGAGTGACCACTCCCCTGACCTGCACCTCCCCTGGGAGGTGTCCAGAGCTCCTCCAGTGTGCTCCAGACCTCTGCCATCTTTGAAACAGAGGTGCTGCTGGCACACTGGACTGCTCTGAGTGGCCAGTGCCACCAGGTGATGTCAGAGACTCCTTGTGATAGGCTCCTTCAGGTGTTGCTAGCCTATCCTCTCTCCTAAGTAGCCAAACCCTCTTTTCTGGCTATTTAGGGTCTCTGTCTCTGGGGAAACTTTAGATAACGAATGCAAGAGCTCAGCCGAGTTCCTCTGCATCTCTCTCTTCACCTTCTGCCAAGGAATCGACTGCTGACCGCGCTGGAAGCCTGCAAACCTGCAACATAGTAGCAAAGACGACTACTGCAACTCTGTAACGCTGATCCTGCCGCCTTCTCGACTGTTTTCCTGGTGGTGCATGCTGTGGGGGTAGTCTGCCTCCTCTCTGCACTAGAAGCTCCGAAGAAATCTCCCGTGGGTCGACGGAATCTTCCCCCTGCAACCGCAGGCACCAAAAAGCTGCATTACCGGTCCCTTGGGTCTCCTCTCAGCACGACGAGCGAGGTCCCTCGAATCCAGCAACTCTGTCCAAGTGGTCCCCACAGTCCAGTGACTCTTCAGTCCAAGTTTGGTGGAGGTAAGTCCTTGCCTCACCTCGCTAGACTGCATTGCTGGGAACTGCGACTTTTGCAGCTACTCCGGCCTCCGTGCACTTCCGGCAGAAATCCTTTGTGCACATTCCAGCCTGGGTCCACGGCACTCTAACCTGCATTGCACGACCTCCTAAGTTGTTCTCCGGCGACGTGGGACTTCTTTGTGCGACTTCGGGTGAGCACCGTTTCACGCATCCTCGTAGTGCTGTTTCTGGCATTTCTCCGGGTGCTACCTGCTGCTAAGAGGGCTCCTTGTCTTGCACGACGTCCCTTCTACCTCCTGGTCCAATTTGCGACCTCCTGGTCCCTCCTGGGCCACAGCAGCATCCAAAAACGCTAACTGCACAATTTGCAGCTAGCAAGGCTTGTTGGCGGTTTTTTGGTGGGAAAACACTTCTGCACAACTCTACAAGGCGAGAGGGATCCGTCCTCCAAAGGGGAAGTCTCTAGACCTTTGCGTTCCTGCAGAAACCGCAGCTTTTTCTGTCCAGTAGAAGCTTCTTTGCACCCGCAGCTGGCATTTCCTGGGCATCTGCCCATCTCCGACTTGCTTGTGACTTTTGGACTTGGTCCCCTTGTTCCACAGGTACCCTAGATTGGAAATCCACAGTTGTTGCTTTGTTGGTTTGTGTCTTTCCTGCATTATTCCTCTAACACGACTTCTTTATCCTTAGGGGAACTTTAGTGCACTTTGCACTCACTTTTCAGGGTCTTGGGGAGGGTTATTTTTCTAACTCTCACTATTTTCTAATAGTCCCAGCGACCCTCTACAAGGTCACATAGGTTTGGGGTCCATTCGTGGTTCGCATTCCACTTTTGGAGTATATGGTTTGTGTTGCCCCTATCCATATGTTTCCCCATTGCATCCTATTGTAACTATACATTGTTTGCACTGTTTTCTAAGACTATACTGCATATTTTTGCTATTGTGTATATATATATATCTTGGGTATATTTCCTATCCTCTCACTGAGGGTACACTCTAAGATACTTTGGCATATTGTCATAAAAATAAAGTACCTTTATTTTTAGTATAACTGTGTATTGTGTTTTGTTATGATATTGTGCATATGACACTAGGTGGTACTGTACTAGCTTCACACGTCTCCTAGTTCAGCCTAAGCTGCTCTGCTAAGCTACCATTATCTATCAGCCTAAGCTGCTAGACACCCTATACACTAATAAGGGATAACTGGGCCTGGTGCAAGGTGCAAGTACCCCTTGGTACTCACTACAAGCCAGTCCAGCCTCCTACATTGGTTGTGCAGCGGTGGGATAAGTGCTTTGAGACTACTTACCACTCTTGTCATTGTACTTTTCATAAGAGAAAAATATACAAAACAAGGTCAGTGTATATACACATAGCCAAAAGGTTTTACATTTCCTCTTTTCACTCTTTTCTAAGTGCTGAAAAGTACTTCTAAACTTTCTAAAAAGTTCTAAAAAGTTTAAAAAGTTTTTTTCTCTGTCTTTCTAAAAGCTCTGACAAACTTTTTTCTCTTTTTCTATCACTTTAACTCTCTCTAAAAATGTCTGGCACAGGCCAAAATGTTGACCTGTCTAAGATTGCATATGATCACCTTAGCTGGAAAGGAGCAAGGAGTCTCTCCATAGAGAGAGGTTTGAGTGTAGGGAAGAATCCTTCCTTGGAACTGTTACTTAACATGCTTAGAGAACAAGATAAGGCTAAAAGTGCCCCATCTGTTGAAAAAGTAGCTAATGGTTCTCAATCTGATCCAGGGACTCCCCCAGGTAAAGGTTCAGGAAAGAAACTTCTTAGCCTTCCCATTACAAGACAGTCTAGCATAGTTGGTACTGAGGTGGAGTCACATCATCCAGATGATGTGCTCTCACATTACACTGTCAGCCAAGCTGTTAGGGTGCCCTCTGTAAGGGACAGGTCTCCTTCTGTTCATTCCCATCATACCTCTGTATCTAGAAATGTCCCTCCCACCAACCCTGATGACAGATTGTTAGAAAGGGAACTCAATAAGTTGAGGGTGGAACAAACCAGACTGAAGCTTAAAAAGCAACAGCTGGATTTGGATAGACAGTCTTTAGAATTAGAGAAGGAAAGACAGAAGTTGGGTTTAGAAACCCATGGTGGCAGCAGCAGTATTCCCCATAGTCATCCTGCAAAAGAGCATGATTCCAGGAAACTGCACAAGATAGTTCCCCCTTATAAGGAGGTGGATGACATTAACAAGTGGTTTGCTGCACTTGAGAGGGCCTATGTTGTACAGGATGTCCCTCAAAGGCAGTGGGCTGCTATCCTATGGCTATCATTTAGTGGAAAGGGTAGGGATAGGCTCCTTACTGTGAAAGAAAGTGATGCCAATAATTTTACAGTTCTTAAGAATGCACTCCTGGATGGTTATGGCTTAACCACTGAACAATACAGGATAAAGTTCAGAGAGACCAAAAAGGAGTCTTCACAAGACTGGGTTGATTTCATTGACCATTCAGTGAAGGCCTTGGAGGGGTGGTTACATGGCAGTAAAGTTACTGATTATGACAGCCTGTATAACTTGATCCTGAGAGAGCATATTCTTAATAATTGTGTGTCTGATTTGTTGCACCAGTACTTGGTGGACTCTGATCTGACCTCTCCCCAAGAATTGGGAAAGAAGGCAGACAAATGGGTCAGAACAAGGGTGAACAGAAAAGTTCATACAGGGGGTGACAAAGATGGCAATAAGAAGAAAGATGGTGAAAAATCTCAAGATAAGCATGGGGATAAGGGTAAAACCAAAGATCCCACTTCAAATCTTAAACACTCTTCAGAGGGTGGGGATAAAACAAATTCTTCCTCTTCTTCTCAACCCACACACATTAAAAAGCCTTGGTGCTTTGTGTGTAAAAACAGAGGCCATAGGCCAGGGGATAAGTCCTGTCCAGGTAAACCCCCTGAGCCTACCACCACTAATACATCAAGCTCTAGTGCCCCTAGCAGTAGTGGTACTAGTGGTGGGACTGCTGGCAACAGTCAAGTTAAGGGTGTAGTTTGGTTCACTTATGGGTCCATCATAGAAACTGGGGTAGTCAGTCCCAAGACAGTTTCTGTCACACCTAGTGGCATTGGCCTTGCCACACTGGCTGCTTGTCCCCTTACAATGGATAAGTACAGGCAGACAGTTTCAATAAATGGTCTTGAGGCCTTGGCCTACAGGGACACAGGTGCCAGTATCACTTTGGTGACTGAAAACCTAGTGGCTCCTGAACAACACATCATTGGACAACAGTATAAAATTATTGATGTCCATAACTCCACTAAGTTTCTTCCCTTAGCTATAATTCAGTTTAGTTGGGGTGGAGTTACTGGCCCTAAGCAGGTGGTGGTATCACCTAGCTTACCTGTAGACTGTCTCTTAGGTAATGACCTAGAGGCCTCAGGTTGGGCTGATGTAGAGTTTTATGCCCATGCAGCCATGCTGGGCATCCCTGAGGAATTGTTCCCTCTCATTTCTACTGAAATGAAAAAGCAAAGGAGAGAAGGCCTGAAAACTCAGGATCCCTCTCCATCAACAGGTAAAAAGGGTATCACAGTATCCCCTAACCACCCTACCATTCAGGATACCATTCCTGTGGTGGGAGAAACCTCTCCTGGGGTGGCACCTGTTCCAAGGGAATCATCAGTTGTCAAAACTGTACTCCCTGAGGTAGAAGTACCTCTCTGTGGGATAACTAACATTGGTGAGAAAAAGAGCACCTTTTTAGTTAACATGGAGCATCCCTCCAACCCTCCCAGAGAAACTTTAGTGCAGAAACCCTGCACTGCCTCACAACACTTAGGACAGCATCCCTGCCCTAGTGTGGAGCTCATAGGACAGCATCCCTGCCCTGCTCCAACTCAAGAGAAACAGTATCCCTGTTCTCTCTTCCAGCCATATGGACAAAGTTTTTGCCCAGCTATGGCTTTTCTGAGACAGCATCCCTGTCTGGCATTTCCATCACTACAAATAGGTTCAGTGGACAATTCCCACTGCTCTAAACTAAAACTTACTGATAGAAACTCTGAAAATACATCTTCACATTGTTGCTTAGCTAAAAAACTTCAAACAGGGTGGTTTACATCCCCACAGGGAAGTAACCATATAGTGGATGATAAAGGGAGTAGCCAGTCTATTGCAGAGCTACTCTCTACTTATCACCACTTAGACAATAAAGTCTCAACTGGCCAAGGTTAGCCTTATTGTCCTTCGTTTGGGGGGGGGGTTGTGTGAGAAAGTAGCCTCTTTCTAGCCTTGTTACCCCCACTTTTGGCCTGTTTGTGAGTGTATGTCAGGGTGTTTTCACTGTCTCACTGGGATCCTGCTAGCCAGGGCCCAGTGCTCATAGTGAAAACCCTATGTTTTCAGTATGTTTGTTATGTGTCAATGGGACCCTGCTAGTCAGGACCCCAGTGCTCATAAGTTTGTGGCCTATATGTATGTGTTCCCTGTGTGGTGCCTAACTGTCTCACTGAGGCTCTGCTAACCAGAACCTCAGTGGTTATGCTCTCTCATTTATTTCAAATTGTCACTAACAGGCTAGTGACCAATATAACCAACTTACATTGGCTTACTGGAACACCCTTATAATTCCCTAGTATATGGTACTGAGGTACCCAGGGTATTGGGGTTCCAGGAGATCCCTATGGGCTGCAGCATTTCTTTTGCCACCCATAGGGAGCTCTGACAAATCTTACACAGGCCTGCCACTGCAGCCTGAGTGAAATAACGTCCACGTTATTTCACAGCCATTTTACACTGCACTTAAGTAACTTATAAGTCACCTATATGTCTAACCTTTACCTGGTAAAGGTTGGGTGCTAAGTTACTTAGTGTGAGGGCACCCTGGCACTAGCCAAGGTGCCCCCACATTGTTCAGGGCCAATTCCCCGGACTTTGTGAGTGCGGGGACACCATTACACGCGTGCACTACATATAGGTCACTACCTATATGTAGCTTCATAATGGTAACTCCGAATATGGCCATGTAACATGTCTATGATCATGGAATTGCCCCCTCTATACCATCCTGGCATAGTTGGCACAATCCCATGATCCCAGTGGTCTGTAGCACAGACCCTGGTACTGCCAAACTGCCCTTCCTGGGGTTTCACTGCAGCTGCTGCTGCTGCCAACCCCTCAGACAGGCATCTGCCCTCCTGGGGTCCAGCCAGGCCTGGCCCAGGATGGCAGAACAAAGGACTTCCTCTGAGAGAGGGTGTTACACCCTCTCCCTTTGGAAAATGGTGTGAAGGCAGGGGAGGAGTAGCCTCCCCCAGCCACTGGAAATGCTTTGTTGGGCACAGATGTGCCCAATTCTGCATAAGCCAGTCTACACCGGTTCAGGGGACCCCTTAGCCCTGCTCTGGCGCGAAACTGGACAAAGGAAAGGGGAGTGACCACTCCCCTGACCTGCACCTCCCCTGGGAGGTGTCCAGAGCTCCTCCAGTGTGCTCCAGACCTCTGCCATCTTGGAAACAGAGGTGCTGCTGGCACACTGGACTGCTCTGAGTGGCCAGTGCCACCAGGTGATGTCAGAGACTCCTTGTGATAGGCTCCTTCAGGTGTTGCTAGCCTATCCTCTCTCCTAAGTAGCCAAACCCTCTTTTCTGGCTATTTAGGGTCTCTGTCTCTGGAGAAACTTTAGATAACGAATGCAAGAGCTCAGCCGAGTTCCTCTGCATCTCTCTCTTCACCTTCTGCCAAGGAATCGACTGCTGACCGCGCTGGAAGCCTGCAAACCTGCAACATAGTAGCAAAGACGACTACTGCAACTCTGTAACGCTGATCCTGCCGCTTTCTCGACTGTTTTCCTGGTGGTGCATGCTGTGGGGGTAGTCTGCCTCCTCTCTGCACTAGAAGCTCCGAAGAAATCTCCCGTGGGTCGACGGAATCTTCCCCCTGCAACCGCAGGCACCAAAAAGCTGCATTACTGGTCCCTTGGGTCTCCTCTCAGCACGACGAGCGAGGTCCCTCGAATCCAGCAACTCTGTCCAAGTGGCCCCCACAGTCCAGTGACTCTTCAGTCCAAGTTTGGTGGAGGTAAGTCCTTGCCTCACCTCGCTAGACTGCATTGCTGGGAACCACGACTTTTGCAGCTACTCCGGCCTCCGTGCACTTCCGGCGGAAATCCTTTGTGCACAGTCCAGCCTGGGTCCACGGCACTCTAACCTGCATTGCACGACCTCCTAAGTTGTTCTCCGGCGACGTGGGACTTCTTTGTGCGACTTCGGGTGAGCACCGTTTCACGCATTCTCGTAGTGCCTGTTTCTGGCACTTCTCCGGGTGCTATCTGCTGCTAAGAGGGCTCCTTGTCTTGCTCGATGTCCCCTCTACCTCCTGGGCATATTTGCGACCTCCTGGTCCCTCCTGGGCCACAGCAGCATCCAAAAACGCTAACCGCACGATTTGCAGCTAGCAAGGCTTGTTGGCGTTCTTTTGGCAGGAAAACACTTCTGCACGACTCTACAAGGCGAGAGGGATCCATCCTCCAAAGGGAAAGTCTCTAGCCCTTTGCGTTCCTGCAGAAACCGCAGCTTCTTCTGTCCAGTAGAAGCTTCTTTGCACCCGCATCTGGCATTTCCTGGGCATCTGCCCATCTCCGACTTGCTTGTGACTTTTGGACTTGGTCCCCTTGTTCCACAGGTACCCTAGATTGGAAATCCACAGTTGTTGCATTGTTGGTTTGTGTCTTTCCTGCATTATTCCTCTAACACGACTTCTTTATCCTTAGGGGAACTTTAGTGCACTTTGCACTCACTTTTCAGGGTCTTGGGGAGGGTTATTTTTCTAACTCTCACTATTTTCTAATAGTCCCAGCGACCCTCTACAAGGTCACATAGGTTTGGGGTCCATTTGTGGTTCGCATTCCACTTTTGGAGTCTATGGTTTGTGTTGCCCCTATCCCTATGTTTCCCCATTGCATCCTATTGTAACTATACATTGTTTGCACTGTTTTCTAAGACTATACTGCATATTTTTGCTATTGTGTATATATATATCTTGTGTATATTTCCTATCCTCTCACTGAGGGTACACTCTAAGATACTTTGGCATATTGTCATAAAAATAAAGTACCTTTATTTTTAGTATAACTGTGTATTGTGTTTTCTTATGATATTGTGCATATGACACTAGGTGGTACTGTAGTAGCTTCACACGTCTCCTAGTTCAGCCTAAGCTGCTCTGCTAAGCTACCATTATCTATCAGCCTAAGCTGCTAGACACCCTATACACTAATAAGGGATAACTGGGCCTGGTGCAAGGTGCAAGTACCCCTTGGTACTCACTACAAGCCAGTCCAGCCTCCTACACTGTGCCAAGCCTTTTTTGGCTATTTGGGGTAGTCCACAATTAAGCCCTCATAATTTTTTGTCCACATAAGCTATCCACCTCAAATTTGTGTCCTATTTTTCCAACATTCTGGGGATTCTAAAGGTAAAGTTTGTGTGTTCCTCTGGAGAAGACCAAGGAAGTAGCCAAATACAGCTAAAATGTGTTTTTCGGGGAAAATGGTAAAAAATGCTGCAGAAGAAAGCATCTGTTTTTTCCCTGCAAATGCCATCAACAAAGGGTTAGCGGTGCTAAAATCACCATCTTCCCACCTTTCAGGAACAGGCAGACTTAAAATAGGAAAAAACATTTTTCAACATAGTGTTGGCATTTTATTGGGACATACCCAATTTTTTCTATTTTTTGTGCTTTCAGCCTCCTTCCAGTAAGTGACAGAAATGGGTGTAAAACCAATGGTGGATCCCGGACAGCTAAACATTTCTGAAAGGTAGACAAAATTCTGAATTCAGCAAGGGGTCATTTGTGTAGATTCTTCAAGGTTTTCCTATAGAAATTAACAGTTGAAATAAAAAAAATATTGAAATTGAGTTGAAAAAACAGCCATTTCTCTTTATGTTTTCTTCTGTAACTTTTTCCAACTATGGCATATTTTTTAAAGTAATATACTGTTACGTCTGCTGGACCCTTCTGGTTGCGGTGATATATAGGGCTTGTAGGTTCATCAAGAACCCGAAGTACCCAGAGCCAATAAATTAACTGCACCTTGCAATTAGTTTTTACTGTAGACCGGGTATACAGCAATTCATTTAGTAAAATATTAAGAGTGAAAAATAGGTATCAAGGAAGCCTATGTATTTCCGAAATGGGCACAAAATATGGAGTTTAGAAGCCGTATGTATTGGCACATCTCTGAATTCGGGTACCCGCATACTCGCATGTGAATTAAAGGGCATTTTTCAAAATGACTTCTTTCTTACACACTGTCTTACATTTGAAGTTAAAAATGTAGAGAAAGTCAATTGCCAATTGTAGGAAAGTACCATCTTGCCTGGCATGTTACACCCATATTTCACTGTATGTATGTTGTTTTAGCCCTTGAGTCACTGGGACCCTGCCAGGCAGGGCCCCAGTGCTCATAGTATGTGCCCTGTACGTGTTCCCTGTGTGGTGCCTAACTGTATCACTGAGGCTCTGCTAAAGAGAACCTCAGTGTTTATGCTCTCTCTGGTTTCCAAATTTGTCACTGCAGGCTAGTGACTAAATTTACCAATTCACATTGGCATACTGGTACACCCATATAATTCCCTTGTATATGGTACTGAGGTACCCAGGGTATTGGGGTTCCAGGAGATCCCTATGGGCTGCAGCATTTATTTTGTCACCCATAGGGAGCTCTGACAATTTTTACACAGGCCTGCCACTGCAGCCTGAGTGAAATAACGTCCACGTTATTTCACAACCATTTACCACTGCACATAAGTAACTTATAAGTCACCCATATGTTTAACCTTCACTTAGTGAAGGTTAGGTGCCAAGTTACTTAGTGTGTGGGTACCCTGGCACATTCTACCAGTCTGGTATTGGGGGGACAATTCCATGATCCCCCGGGTCTCTATCACAGAATCCGGGTACTGTGAACTACCTTTCCGGAGTTTCCACTGCAGCTGCTGCTGCCAATCCCTCACACAGGTTTGTGCCCCCCTGGGGTCCAGGCAGCCCTGGCCCAGGAAGGCAGAACAAAGGATTTCCTCTGAGAGAGGGTGTTACACCCTCTCACTCTGGAAATAGGTGTGAAGGGCTGGGGAGGAGTAGCCTCCCCCAGCCTCTGGAAATGCTTTGATGGGCACAGATGGTGCCCATCTCTGCATAAGCCAGTCTACACCTGTTCAGGGATCCCCCAGCCCTGCTCTGGCATGAAACTGGACAAAGGAAAGGGGAGTGACCACTCCCCTGACCAGTACCTCCCAAGGGAGGTGCCCAGATCTCCTCCAGTGTGTCGCAGATCTCTGCCATCTTGGAAACAGAGGTGTTGGGGGCACACTGGACTGCTCTGAGTGGCCAGTGGTGACGTCGGAGACCCTCTCTAATAGGCTCTTACCTCTCTTGGTAGCCAATCCTCCTTTCTTGGTAGCCAAACCTCCTTTTCTGGCTATTTAGGGTCTCTGATTTGGGGAATTCTTCAGATAACGAATGCAAGAGCTCACCAGAGTTCCTCTGCATCTCCCTCTTTGACTTCTACCAAGGATCACCACTGACTGCTCCAGGACGCCTGCAAAACCACAACAAAGTAGCAAGACGACTACCAGCAACATTGTAGCGCCTAAGCCTGTCGGCTTTCTCAACTGTTTCCTGGTGGTGTATGCTCTGGGGATAGCCTGGCTTCACCCTGCACCAGAAGCTCAGAAGAAATCTCCTGTGGGTCGACGGAATCTTCCCACTGCTAACGCAGGCACCAAAAGACTGCATCACTGGTCCTCTGGGTCCCCTCTCATCCTGATGAGCCTGATCCCTGGAACTCAGCAACTCTCTCCAAGTGACTCCCACTGTCCAGTGACTCTTCAGTCCACGTTTGGTGGAGGTAAGTCCTTGCCTCCCCACACTAGACTGCAAAGCTGTGTACTGCATGATTTGCAGCTGCTCCGGCTCCTGTGCACTCGTCCAGGAGTTTCTTCGTGCACAGCCTAGTCTGGGTCCCCAGCACTCTGTCCTGCAGTGCACAACCCGCTGAGTTGGCCTCCGACGTCGTGGGACCCTCCTTTATAACTTTGCCTGGACTCCGGTTCACTAATCTTCTAAGTGCCTGTTGGGGTACGTCTGCGGGTGCTGCCTGCTTTTGTGAGGGCTCTCTGAGTTGCTGCGCGCCCCCTCTGTCTCCTCCTCCAGGCGACATCCTGGTCCTTCCTGGTCCTCAGCAGCACCCAAAAACCTCTACCGCGACCCTTGCAGCTAGCAAGGCTTGTTTGCGGTATTTCTGCGTGGGAACACCTCTGCAAGCTTCATTATGACGTGGGACATCTTCCATCCAAAGGAGAAGTTCCTAGTCCTCTTCTTTCGTGAAGAACTCCAAGCTTCTTCCATCTGGAGGCAGCGTCCTTGTACCTTCATCTGGGGTTTTCTGGGCTCCTGCCCCCCCCGGACTCTGTCACGACTATTGGACTTGGTCCCCTTTCTTTGCAGGTCCTCAGGTCCAGGAATCCGTTTTGAGTGCACTGCTGGTGTTTGTTGTTCTTGCAGAATCCCCCTATCACGACTATTGTGCTCTTTTGGGGTAGTAGGTGTACTTTACTCCTACCTTTCAGGCTCTTGGGGTGGGGTATCTTGGACACCCTTACTGTTTTCTTACAGTCCCAGCGACCCTTTACAAGCTCCCATAGGTCTGGGGTCCATTCGTGATTCACATTCCACTTTTGGAGCATATGGTTTGTGTTGCCCCTAGACCTATGTTCACCTATTGTAACCTATTGTAATTCTACACTGTTTGCATTACTTTTCTTACTCTTACATACCTGATTTTGGTTTGTGTACAAATAACTTGTGTATATTACTTACCTTCTTACTGAGGGTACTCACTGAGATACTTGTGGCATATTGTCATAAAAATAAAGTACCTTTATTTTTAGTACTTCTGTGTATTGTGTTTTCTTATGATATTGTGCATATGATATAAGTGGGTTAGTAGGAGCTTTGCATGTCTCCTAGTTCAGCGTAAGTTGCTTTGTCATAGCTACCTTCTATTAGCCTAAGATGCTAGAAACACCTCTTCTACACTAATAAGGGATAACTGGACCTGGCACAAGGTGTAAGTACCTCTGGTACCCACTACAAGCCAGGCCAGCCTCCTACATTGGTTGAGCAGCGGTGGGATAAGAACTTGTAACTACTTACCACTTTGTCATTGTGTACCTTTCATAAGAGAATAATATACAAAACAAGTTCAGTGTACGTACACCTAACTACAAAGTTTTGCTTTGCTCCTCTTAAAATTTTTACAAAGTTCTGAAAAGTATTCTAAAACTTCTAAAAGTTTCCAAAAAGTTTGAAAAAGTTTTTTTCTCTGTTCTTTAACCCCTTCCCCGCCAGGGACGTAATGGTTACATCCATGGCAGCGCCCGTGTGGCGCCATGGACGTAACCATTACGTCCTGGGACTGGCAGTCGGGGGAAGCGCTAGCGCTTCCCCCGAGGGCCGCCCCCCAACACCCCCAGGCCAGGGCTGAAAGGGGAATCCCTTCCCCTTTCACGCCCCCCCACACCCCCCCCATAACGTCAGCGCGCGATCGCGCGCTGATTTCATGGAAAGGGGGAAAGACGCGCTGGAAGCCATTTGCTTCCAGCGCGTCTAAGGGAGAAGGTGAGTATTTCACCTTCGTGCGGGGTGGGGGGGCTCTGAGAGAGGCATTGAGGGAAAGGAAAGGGTTTTCCTTTCCCTCGATGTCCCTTTGAGCATTCCTGCTGCCCGATCGCATAGACACCAGGGATTTCGCTATGTGTGTGTGTGTGTTTATTAGTGTGGGGGAGCGACCCCTTGGGCAAGGGTCGCTCCCCTTTGGGGGCAAATGTATTTTGCGTCGTTTCTGCCCCCCCTGGGGGCAGATTGGCCCTATTTTTAGGCCGATCTGCCCCCAAGGGGGGGCAGAAAGCCACTAGACACCAGGGATTTTATTGTTGATTTTTATTTTTTGTGTTGGGGGGGCGGCCCCTTGGGCAAGGGTCGCCCCCAGGGGCCCTCATGTATTTTTGGGCAGTTCTGCCCCCCTTGGGGGCAGAGAGGCCTATTTTTTTTAGGCCTTTCTGCCCCCAAGGGGGGCAGAATCCCAATAGCACCAGAAATAGTATGTATGTATGTGTGCTTTGTGTTGGGGGGTGGCCCCTTGGGCAAGGGTCGCTCCCCCCGGGGGCGCAATGTATTTATCGTCGTTTCTGCCCCCCTTGGGGGCAGATTGGCCCTATTTTTAGGCCGATCTGCCCCCAAGGGGGGCAGAAAGCCACTAGACACCAGGGATTTTATTGTTGGTTTTTATTTTTTGTGTTGGGGGGCGGCCCCTTGGGCAAGGGTCGCCCCCAGGGGCCCACATGTATTTTTGGGCAGTTCTGCCCCCCTTGGGGGCAGAGAGGCCTATTTTTTTTAGGCCTTTCTGCCCCCAAGGGGGGCAGAATCCCAATAGCGCCAGAAAGATATGTTTGTATGTGTGCTTTGTGTTGGGGGGTGGCCCCTTGAGCAAGGGTCGCTCCCCCCGGGGGCGCAATGTATTTATCGTCGTTTCTGCCCCCCTTGGGGGCAGATTGGCCCTATTTTTACGCCGATCTGCCCCCAAGGGGGGCAGAAAGCCACTAGACACCAGGGATTTTATTGTTGGTTTTTATTTTTTGTGTTGGGGGGCGGCCCCTTGGGCAAGGGTCATCCCCAGGGGCCCGCATGTATTTTTGGGCAGTTCTGCCCCCCTTGGGGACAGATAGGCCTATTTTTTTTAGGCCTTTCTGCCCCCAAGGGGGGCAGAATCCCAATAGCGCCAGAAATATTATGTTTTGTATGTGTGCTTTTTGTTGGGGGTTGGCTCCTTGGGCAAGGGTCGCTCCCCCTGGGGGGGCAATGTATTTATCGTCGTTTCTGCCCCCCTTGGGGGCAGATTGGCCTTATTTTTAGGCAAATCTGTCCCCAAGGGGGGCAGAAAGCCACTAGACACCAGGGATTTTATTGTTGGTTTTTATTTTTTGTATTGGGGGGCGGCCCCTTGGGCAAGGGTCGCCCCCAGGGGCCCACATGTATTTTTGGGCAGTTCTGCCCCCCTTGGGGACAGATAGGCCTATTTTTTTTAGGCCTGGGGCAGAATCCCAATAGCGCCAGAAATATTATGTTTTGTATGTGTGCTTTGTGTTGGGGGTTGGCCCCTTGGGCAAGGGTCGCTCCCCCTGGGGGGGCAATGTATTTATCGTCGTTTCTGCCCCCCTTGGGGGCAGATTGGCCTTATTTTTAGGCCAATCTGTCCCCAAGGGGGGCAGAAAGCCACTAGACACCAGGGATTTTATTGTATTTTTTTTTTATTTGTGTTGGGGGGCGGCCCCTTGGGCAAGGGTCGGCCCCTGGGGCCCATATGTATTATTGGGCAGTTCTGCCCCCCTTGGGGGCAGATATGTCTATTTTTTAGGCCTTTCTGTCCCCAAGGGGGGCAGAATCCCCATAGCGCCAGGGATACTATATGTGTGTGTGTGTGTGTGCTTTGTGTAGGGGTGTGGCCCCTTGGGCAAGGGTCGCCCCCCCCAAAGGGTGCAATGTAATCTGGGCGATTTCTGCCCCCTCCCCTTGGGGGTAGATTGGCCTATTTTTTTTTAGGCCCATCTTCCCCCAAGCAGAGAAGACTAGACACAAGGGAAAATGAAAAAATGGTTAGTGGCGGAGTGTTTGTCAACTGGCGAAGTATTTGCTTTTATGATAATAACAGTTTTTCTCCTTTTTGTTCTAGTTCAAAGCTTTTGCTGACTTTGCTGTGGCTTGTTGCAGTTTTGGCAGTAGTTGTCCTGCGGTTTGCGTAGTTGCATGTTTTAGGTAAGTAAATAAATTTACTCCAAGTGAGTATTGTTGCAATGCATGAATGACATATTTGTAGGTGGTGTACTGAATGCAGGATTGTGTGTGAAATTGTCCTTAGAGTTATGCACAATGATTATTGTGTTGTCTTATGTCTAATTTGCCTTTTTTTTCTCTTTTTAGTGGGATATCGTTGGTGATTGCTGTGGCTGTGCAGAGTAGTTGCTGGTGAGTCAAGCTTTTTCAGGCAAGTGAGCAGTATAGTTTTTGAGTTTATAATTCTTAGTGATAAACCTATACTTTGTTACTTATCTTACACAGTGCTGGTTGTTGGTGGTGTATTTGTCCAGTTAATTTTTGTAGGAAGGATCATGGCTAGCCGTAGGATGACCGCTCAGCAGGTTGTTAGTGTGCTTTTTGAGTCATCTTCTGACCATGAATATGAGACTGACTCTGCATCTGAGGCAGAGGAGGAAGTGCAGGATTCTGGAAGTGAATTTTCTGTCAGAGATGAATCATCTGATGATGAAGCCACTCTTAGTGCTGATGAAGGGCCTGTTTTAGAGGAGGACAGTGATGTGCCAATGGTGCAGGAGCCAGCGGCTGAAAGGCTTCCCATTGGAAGACCTGACGCATGGGTTGCACCAAACATGGAGCAGCCACAGTTGCCTGCGTTTACTGGTTTTCCAGGGTGTCGAGTTAATACGGAAAACTTTTTGCCCGTCAACTTTTTTGAGTTGTTTATGGACGATATATTTTTGGAAGAGATTGTTGAGCAGACTAATTTGTATGCAGAGCAGTTTTTGAGGGACAACGCTGCCAGACTTAGGCCACACTCTAGAGCTAGCCGGTGGATTCCCACAAATCTGGAAGAGTTGAAAAAGTTCTTGGGTTTAACTTTTTTGATGGGGCTGATAAGGAAGCCATCGCTGTCTTCATATTGGTCTACTAGTCCCTTGATGGCAACTGCTATATTTCCTGCCATCATGAGTCGTAACCGGTATGAGCTTCTTCTTCGGATGTTGCATTTTGTAGATAATGCTTTAGCCTTGCCACGAGATCATCCTGATTCTGACCGTCTTTTTAAGATTAGACCTGTCCTTGATCATTTGGTAGATCGGTTTTCAGAGATCTATGTTCCAGGGAAAGAAATATCTGTAGATGAGTCTTTGGTCCTGTTCAAGGGTCGTTTGGTTTTTAGGCAGTACATTCCTAGCAAGAGGGCACGGTATGGAATTAAATTGTATATGCTGTCAGAAAGTAGTACAGGATATGTTTATAATTTCCGGGTCTACACTGGTAGGGATTCCAATATTGACCCCCCTGGTTGTCCTCCCACTTTTGGAGTTAGTGAGAAAATTGTGTGGGAACTTGGTAGACGACTGTTTAACAAAGGTCACCATTTATATGTAGATAACTTCTACACTGGAGTTCGGTTGTTCAAGGAGTTGTTCAGAGTGGACACTGTTGCTTGTGGCACAATCCGCTCTAATCAGAAAGGCTATCCAAAAGAGCTTGTCTGTAAAAAACTTGAGAAGGGACAGTGCAGTGCCTTGCGGAATGATGAGCTGCGAGCTCTGAAATTTGTAGACAAGAGGGATGTATACATGCTAAGCACCATCCATGATGAGAGTACTTCACCTGTGGCTGTTTGGGGTCAGGTTGCCGAAGTGCGCAAACCTGTGTGCATCTTAGACTATAATAAGCACATGGGTGGTGTTGATAGAGTAGATCAGAGGTTAGAACCTTACACTGCTGCTCGTAAGTCTTATGTGTGGTACAAGAAATTAGCGCTTCACTTGTTCCACTTGGCAACTTTTAATGCTTTTGTTGTGTTTAAGGATAGTTCTCCAGAGTCAAGGATGACATTTGTGAAATTTCAGGAGTCTATCATAGCTAGCATTGTTGTGCTGGAACAGGCAAGAGTTCCTAGAGAAGCAGTGGTGGAGGATGTGGCTAGATTGAAAGATCGTCACTTTGCTGAGCACATTCCTCCCACGGCCAAAAAAAACTTTCCTGCTAAGAGATGTAGAGTCTGTGCTCGAAGAGGTATCAGGAAGGAGACTAGGATGTACTGCCCTGATTGTCCTTCAAAGCCTGGGCTGTGTGTGGGTGGCTGTTTCAGGAGCTACCACACACAGAAGAATTATTGGGAAATTCCGTGAGCGTAAACTGGTGTTTTATTTTTTTATATGTTCGGTTTCACGGTTGGCATTAGTCATGTATTCAGTTAGAGCTTTTGTGTTTGTAGTTTTGTACTAATTTCTGATTAGTGGTTTCTTTGTTGTTTAAAAACAAAAAAAAGGGGATGGCATGTGTAGGGTGGCGCTTGGCTGGCGGCGTGGGTGGGGTGGCGCTTGGCTGGTGGTGTGTGTGGGGTGGCGCTTGGCTGGCGGTGTGGCGGTGTGGGTGGGGTGGCGCTTGGCTGGCGGTGTGTGTGGGGTGGCGCTTGGCTGGCGGTGTGTGTGGGGTGGCGCTTGGCTGGCGGTGTGGTGGTGTGGGTGTGGTGGCGCTTGGCTGGCGGTGTGGGTGGGGTGGCGCTTGGCTGGCAGTGTGTGTCGGGTGGCGCTTGGCTGGTGGTGTGTGTGGGGTGGCGCTTGGCTGGCGGTGTGGGTGGGGTGGCGCTGGGCTGGCGGTGTGGGTGTGGTGGCGCTGGGCTGGCGGTGTGTGTGGGGTGGCGCTGGGCTGGCGGTGTGTGTGGGGTTGCGCTTGGCTGGTGGTGGGGGTGGGGTGGCGCTTGGCTGGCAGTGCCGGCCAAACGCCAGTCCACACACTCATCAGCTGGTGTGATTGCTGTATCAGGCATGTGGGCGTATGAAAGTGATGGGCCCTTGACTGGCGCTGTCTGTGGATGCGAGTCTTGTAATGTGCTGGGCCCGTGGCTGGCGGCGTGAATGGTCTAGTGCATGTCATGTATGAAAGGTGTGTGAATGGACTGTAAAGCGGTTGGTGCCTTGTCGTGGCTTTACAGCTCACGAGCTGTGAGTCATTGGTTCAGTTTTTTGGCCTTTCAGTTATTACCAGTGCATTTCACTTTTGTGAAATCTCTTGTTAATAAAATTTGATCTACTGAACCATCACTCACGCTCGTGCCAAATCCAACCAGTATGTGTGGTACAAATGACAAATCTGCTCCGCTGTAATCAGGCGTCGCAGCACACTTGAGACACGCTAGGTGCCTCGGGTGGGACCCCGATGATGAAGCATGCCACCAACTTGGTTGGTGGGTGAGGGGTCTTCTTCACATAACCTAAGTGTGTTTCTTTTCACAATTTTAGTGTTTGGCACATCACGGACGTATGTGCACACATCAAAGTGATATATTCCAAAAATACCTGTGTTTGGGGGGGAGGGCCCACCTATGTTTTTGGTCCTGGGTGCGGCCGTCATGTAGGGAAACCTACAAAACCCAGAAACTTTTTTAAACTAGGCAACCCAAGGAGTCTAGGGAGGTGTGGCTTGCGTGGCTCCCCCAACATTTTCTTACCCAGACTCCTCTGTAAACCTCAAAATTTGCATAAAAAAGCATATTTTCCTGATTTTTCTTAGTAGGATCACCGCTCCAGCACAAAATTCCTACTCCCCAGTTTTCCCCTCAGTCTCCCAAGTAAAATGACACCTCACTTATGTGGGTCCCCAAAGCAGAGTCCGTCTAAAGATGTATAAAAGAATATGCCCTTATAAACTTGCTGTGCTATCCCTTCTATCCCTTCAGGTTTTGGGCCTTATTCTGTTGCAGGCACCTGGCCCACCCACACAAGTGAGGTATCATTTTTATCGGGAGACTTGGGGGAACGCTGGGTGGAAGGAAATTTGTGGCTCCTATCAGATTCCAGAACTTTCTGCCACAGAAATGTGAGGAACATGTGTTTTTTTAGCCAAATTTTGAGGTTTGCAAAGGATTCTGGGTAACAGAACCTGGTCCGAGCCCCGCAAGTCACCCCTCCTTGGATTCCCCTAGGTCTCTAGTTTTCAGAAATGCACAGGTTTGGTAGGTTTCCCTAGGTGCCGGCTGAGCTACAGGCCAAAATCCAAAGGTAGGCACTGTTTTCTTTAAAAAAATGGGATGTGTCCACGTTGCGTTTTGGGGCGTTTCCTGTCACGGGCGCTAGGCCTACCCACGCAAGTGAGGTATCATTTTTATCGGGAGACTTGGGGGAACGCTGGGTGGAAGGAAATTTGTGGCTCCTCTCGGATTCCAGAACTTTCTGCCACAGAAATGTGAGGAACATGTGTTTTTTTAGCTAAATTTTGAGGTTTGCAAAGGATTCTGGTTAACAGAACCTGGTCCGAGCCCCGCAAGTCACCCCATCTTGAATTCCCCTAGGTCTCTAGTTTTCAGAAATGCACAGGTTTGGTAGGTTTCCCTAGGTGCCGGCTGAGCTAGAGGCCAAAATCTACAGGTAGGCACTTCGCAAAAAACACCTCTGTTTTCTTCCAAAATTTTGGATGTGTCCACGTTGCGCTTTGGGGTGTTTCCTGTCGCCGGCGCTAGACCTACCCACGCAAGTGAGGTATCATTTTTATCGGGAGACTTGGGTGAAAGCTGGGTGGAAGGAAATTTGTGGCTCCTCTCAGATTCCAGAACTTTCTGCCACAGAAATGTGATGAACATGTGTTTTTTTAGCCAAATTTTGAGGTTTGCAAAGGATTCTGGGTAACAGAACCTGGTCCGAGCCCCGCAAGTCACCCCTCCTTGGATTCCCCTAGGTCTCTAGTTTTCAGAAAGGCACAGGTTTGGTAGGTTTCCCTAGGTGCCGGCTGAGCTAGAGGCGAAAATCTACAGGTAGGCACTTCGCAAAAAACACCTCTGTTTTCTTCCAAAATTTAGGATGTGTCCATGTTGCGCTTTGGGGTGTTTCCTGTCGCGGGCGCTAGGCCTACCCACGCAAGTGAGGTATCATTTTTATCGGGAGACTTGGGGGAACGCTGGGTGGAAGGAAATTTGTGGCTCCTCTCAGATTTCAGAACTTTCTGCCACAGAAAGGTGAGGAACATGTGTTTTTTTAGCCAAATTTTGAGGTTTGCAAAGGATTCTGGGTAACAGAACCTGGTCCGAGCCCCACAAGTCACCCCTCCTTGGATTCCCCTAGGTCTCTAGTTTTCAGAAATGCACAGGTTTGGTAGGTTTCCCTAGGTGCCGGCTGAGCTAGAGGCCAAAATCTACAGGTAGGCACTTCGCAAAAAACACCTCTGTTTTCTTCCAAAATTTAGGATGTGTCCACGTTGCGCTTTGGGGTGTTTCCTGTCGCGGGCGCTAGGCCTACCCACGCAAGTGAGGTATCATTTTTATCGGGAGACTTGGGGGAACGCTGGGTGGAAGGAAATTTGTGGTTCCTCTCAGATTCCAGAACTTTCTGCCACAGAAATGTGAGGAACATGTGTTTTTTTAGCCAAATTTTGAGGTTTGCAAAGGATTCTGGGTAACAGAACCTGGTCCGAGCCCCGCAAGTCACCCCTCCTTGGATTCCCCTAGGTCTCTAGTTTTCAGAAATGCACAGGTTTGGTAGGTTTCCCTAGGTGCCGGCTGAGCTAGAGGCGAAAATCTACAGGTAGGCACTTCGCAAAAAACACCTCTGTTTTCTTCCAAAATTTAGGATGTGTCCACGTTGCGCTTTGGGGTGTTTCCTGTCGCGGGCGCTAGGCCTACCCACGCAAGTGAGGTATCATTTTTATCAGGAGACTGGGGGGAACGCTGGGTGGAAGGAAATTTGTGGCTCCTCTCAGATTCCAGAACTTTCTGCCACAGAAATGTGAGGAACATGTGTTTTTTTAGCCAAATTTTGAGGTTTGCAAAGGATTCTGGGTAACAGAACCTGGTCCGAGCCCCGCAAGTCACCCCTCCTTGGATTCCCCTAGGTCTCTAGTTTTCAGAAATGCACAGGTTTGGTAGGTTTCCCTAGGTGCCGGCTGAGCTAGAGGCCAAAATCTACAGGTAGGCACTTCGCAAAAAACACCTCTGTTTTCTTCCAAAATTTAGGATGTGTCCACGTTGCGCTTTGGGGTGTTTCCTGTCGCGGGCGCTAGGCCTACCCACGCAAGTGAGGTATCATTTTTATCGGGAGACTTGGGGGAATGCTGGGTGGAAGGAAATTTGTGGCTCCTCTCAGATTTCAGAACTTTCTGCCACAGAAATGTGAGGAACATGTGTTTTTTTAGCCAAATTTTGAGGTTTGCAAAGGATTCTGGGTAACAGAACCTGGTCCGAGCCCCGCAAGTCACCCCTCCTTGGATTCCCCTAGGTCTCTAGTTTTCAGAAATGCACAGGTTTGGTAGGTTTCCCTAGGTGCCGGCTGAGCTAGAGGCCAAAATCTACAGGTAGGCACTTCGCAAAAAACACCTCTGTTTTCTTCCAAAATTTAGGATGTGTCCACGTTGCGCTTTGGGGTGTTTCCTGTCGCGGGCGCTAGGCCTACCCACGCAAGTGAGGTATCATTTTTATCGGGAGACTTGGGGGAACGCTGGGTGGAAGGAAATTTGTGGTTCCTCTCAGATTCCAGAACTTTCTGCCACAGAAATGTGAGGAACATGTGTTTTTTTAGCCAAATTTTGAGGTTTGCAAAGGATTCTGGGTAACAGAACCTGGTCCGAGCCCCGCAAGTCACCCCTCCTTGGATTCCCCTAGGTCTCTAGTTTTCAGAAATGCACAGGTGTGGTAGGTTTCCCTAGGTGCCGGCTGAGCTAGAGGCGAAAATCTACAGGTAGGCACTTCGCAAAAAAAACCTCTGTTTTCTTCCAAAATTTAGGATGTGTCCACGTTGCGCTTTGGGGTGTTTCCTGTCGCGGGCGCTAGGCCTACCCACGCAAGGGAGGTATCATTTTTGTCGGGAGACTTGGGGGAACGCTGGGTGGAAGGAAATTTGTGGCTCCTCTCAGATTCCAGAACTTTCTGCCACAGAAATGTGAGGAACATGTGTTTTTTTAGCCAAATTTTGAGGTTTGCAAAGGATTCTGGGTAACAGAACCTGGTCCGAGCCCCGCAAGTCACCCCTCCTTGGATTCCCCTAGGTCTCTAGTTTTCAGAAATGCACAGGTTTGGTAGGTTTCCCTAGGTGCCGGCTGAGCTAGAGGCCAAAATCTACAGGTAGGCACTTCGCAAAAAACACCTCTGTTTTCTTCCAAAATTTAGGACGTGTCTATGTTGCGCTTTGGGGTGTTTCCTGTCGCCGGCGCTAGGCCTACTCACGCAAGTGAGGTATCATTTTTATCGGGAGACTTGGGGGAACGCTGGGTGGAAGGAAATTTGTGGCTCCTCTCAGATTCCAGAACTTTCTGCCACAGAAATGTGATGAACATGTGTTTTTTTAGCCAAATTTTGAGGTTTGCAAAGGATTCTGGGTAACAGAACCTGGTCCGAGCCCCGCAAGTCACCCCATCTTGAATTCCCCTAGGTCTCTAGTTTTCAGAAATGCACAGGTTTGGTAGGTTTCCCTAGGTGCCGACTGAGCTAGAGGCGAAAATCTACAGGTAGGCACTTCGCAAAAAACACCTCTGTTTTCTTCCAAAATTTAGGATGTGTCCACGTTGCGCTTTGGGGTGTTTCCTGTCGCGGGCGCTAGGCCTACCCACGCAAGTGAGGTATAATTTTTATCGGGAGACTTGGGGGAACGCTGGGTGGAAGGAAATTTGTGGCTCCTCTCAGATTTCAGAACTTTCTGCCACAGAAATGTGAGGAACATGTGTTTTTTTAGCCAAATTTTGAGGTTTGCAAAGGATTCTGGGTAACAGAACCTGGTCCGAGCCCCGCAAGTCACCCCTCCTTGGATTCCCCTAGGTCTCTAGTTTTCAGAAATGCACAGGTTTGGTAGGTTTCCCTAGGTGCCGGCTGAGCTAGAGGCCAAAATCTACAGGTAGGCACTTCGCAAAAAACACCTCTGTTTTCTTCCAAAATTTAGGATGTGTCCACGTTGCGCTTTGGGGTGTTTCCTGTCGCGGGCGCTAGGCCTACCCACGCAAGTGAGGTATCATTTTTATCGGGAGACTTGGGGGAACGCTGGGTGGAAGGAAATTTGTGGTTCCTCTCAGATTCCAGAACTTTCTGCCACAGAAATATGAGGAACATGTGTTTTTTTAGCCAAATTTTGAGGTTTGCAAAGGATTCTGGGTAACAGAACCTGGTCCGAGCCCCGCAAGTCACCCCTCCTTGGATTCCCCTAGGTCTCTAGTTTTCAGAAATGCACAGGTTTGGTAGGTTTCCCTAGGTGCCGGCTGAGCTAGAGGCCAAAATCTACAGGTAGGCACTTCGCAAAAAACACCTCTGTTTTCTTCCAAAATTTAGGATGTGTCCACGTTGCGCTTTGGGGTGTTTCCTGTCGTGGGCGCTAGGCCTACCCACGCAGGTGAGGTATCATTTTTATCGGTAGACTTGGGGGAACGCTGGGTGGAAGGAAATTTGTGGCTCCTCTCAGATTCCAGAACTTTGTGCCACAGAAATGTGAGGAACATGTGTTTTTTTAGCCAAATTTTGAGGTTTGCAAAGGATTCTGGGTAACAGAACCTGGTCCGAGCCCCGCAAGTCACCCCTCCTTGGATTCCCCTAGGTCTCTAGTTTTCAGAAATGCACAGGTTTGGTAGGTTTCCCTAGGTGCCGGCTGAGCTAGAGGCCAAAATCTACAGGTAGGCACTTCGCAAATAATACCTCTGTTTTCTTCCAAAATTTAGGACGTGTCTATGTTGCGCTTTGGGGTGTTTCCTGTCGCCGGCGCTAGGCCTACCCACGCAAGTGAGGTATCATTTTTATCGGGAGACTTGGGGGAACGCTGGGTGGAAGGAAATTTGTGGCTACTCTCAGATTCCAGAACTTTCTGCCACAGAAATGTGATGAACATGTGTTTTTTTAGCCAAATTTTGAGGTTTGCAAAGGATTCTGGGTAACAGAACCTGGTCCGAGCCCCGCAAGTCACCCCATCTTGAATTCCCCTAGGTCTCTAGTTTTCAGAAATGCACAGGTTTGGTAGGTTTCCCTAGGTGCCGGCTGAGCTAGAGGCCAAAATCTACAGGTAGGCACTTCGCAAAAAACACCTCTGTTTTCTTCCAAAATTTAGGACGTGTCCACGTTGCGCTTTGGGGTGTTTCCTGTCGCCGGCGCTAGGCCTACCCATGCAAGTGAGGTATCATTTTTATCGGGAGACTTGGGGGAACGCTGGGTGGAAGGAAATTTGTGGCTCCTCTCAGATTCCAGAACTTTCTGCCACAGAAATGTGAGGAACATGTGTTTTTTTAGCCAAATTTTGAGGTTTGCAAAGGATTCTGGGTAACAGAACCTGGTCCGAGCCCCGCAAGTCACCCCATCTTGGATTCCCCTAGGTCTCTAGTTTTCAGAAATGCACAGGTTTGGTAGCTTTCCTCAGGTGCCGGCTGAGCTAGAGGCGAAAATCTACAGGTAGGCACTTCGCAAAAAACACCTCTGTTTTCTTAAATAATTTTGGATGTGTCCACGTTGCGCTTTGGGGTGTTTCCTGTCGCGGGCGCTAGGCCTACCCACACAAGTGAGGTATCATTTTTATCGGGAGACTTGGGGGAACGCTGGGTGGAAGGAAATTTGTGGCTCCTCTCAGATTCCAGAACTTTCTGCCACAGAAATGTGAGAAACATGTGTTTTTTTAGCCAAATTTTGAGGTTTGCAAAGGATTCTGGGTAACAGAACCTGGTCCGAGCCCCGCAAATCACCCCTCCTTGGATTCCCCTAGGTCTCTAGTTTTCAGAAATGCACAGGTTTGGTAGGTTTCCCTAGGTGCCGGCTGAGCTAGAGGCCAAAATCTACAGGTAGGCACTTCGCAAAAAACACCTCTGTTTTCTTCCAAAATTTAGGATGTGTCCACGTTGCGCTTTGGGGTGTTTCCTGTCGCGGGCGCTAGGCCTACCCACGCAAGTGAGGTATCATTTTTATCGGGAGACTTGGGGGAACGCTGGGTGGAAGGAAATTTGTGGTTCCTCTCAGATTCCAGAACTTTCTGCCACAGAAATGTGAGGAACATGTGTTTTTTTAGCCAAATTTTGAGGTTTGCAAAGGATTCTGGGTAACAGAACCTGGTCCGAGCCCCGCAAGTCACCCCTCCTTGGATTCCCCTAGGTCTCTAGTTTTCAGAAATGCACAGGTTTGGTAGGTTTCCCTAGGTGCCGGCTGAGCTAGAGGCGAAAATCTACAGGTAGGCACTTCGCAAAAAACACCTCTGTTTTCTTCCAAAATTTAGGATGTGTCCACGTTGCGCTTTGGGGGGTTTCCTGTCGCGGGCGCTAGGCCTACCCACGCAAGTGAGATATCATTTTTATCGGGAGACTTGGGGGAACGCTGGGTGGAAGGAAATTTGTGGCTCCTCTCAGATTCCAGAACTTTGTGCCACAGAAATGTGAGGAACATGTGTTTTTTTAGCCAAATTTTGAGGTTTGCAAAGGATTCTGGGTAACAGAACCTGGTCCGAGCCCCGCAAGTCACCCCTCCTTGGATTCCCCTAGGTCTCTAGTTTTCAGAAATGCACAGGTTTGGTAGGTTTCCCTAGGTGCCGGCTGAGCTAGAGGCCAAAATCTACAGGTAGGCACTTCGCAAAAAACACCTCTGTTTTCTTCCAAAATTTAGGATGTGTCCACGTTGCGCTTTGGGGTGTTTCCTGTCGCGGGCGCTAGGCCTACCCACGCAAGTGAGGTATCATTTTTATCGGGAGACTTGGGGGAACGCTGGGTGGAAGGAAATTTGTGGCTCTTCTCAGATTCCAGAACTTTCTGCCACAGAAATGTGAGGAACATGTGTTTTTTTAGCCAAATTTTGAGCTTTGCAAAGGATTCTGGGTAACAGAACCTGGTCCGAGCCCCGCAAGTCAGCCCTCCTTGGATTCCCCTAGGTCTCTAGTTTTCAGAAATGCACAGGTTTGGTAGGTTTCCCTAGGTGCCGGCTGAGCTAGAGGCCAAAATCTACAGGTAGCCACTTCGCAAAAAACACCTCTGTTTTCTTCCAAAATTTAGGATGTGTCCACGTTGCGCTTTGGGGTGTTTCCTGTCGTGGGCGCTAGGCCTACCCACGCAGGTGAGGTATCATTTTTATCGGTAGACTTGGGGGAACGCTGGGTGGAAGGAAATTTGTGGCTCCTCTCAGATTCCAGAACTTTGTGCCACAGAAATGTGAGGAACATGTGTTTTTTTAGCCAAATTTTGAGGTTTGCAAAGGATTCTGGGTAACAGAACCTGGTCCGAGCCCCGCAAGTCACCCCTCCTTGGATTCCCCTAGGTCTCTAGTTTTCAGAAATGCACAGGTTTGGTAGGTTTCCCTAGGTGCCGGCTGAGCTAGAGGCCAAAATCTACAGGTAGGCACTTCGCAAATAATACCTCTGTTTTCTTCCAAAATTTAGGACGTGTCTATGTTGCGCTTTGGGGTGTTTCCTGTCGCCGGCGCTAGGCCTACCCACGCAAGTGAGGTATCATTTTTATCGGGAGACTTGGGGGAACGCTGGGTGGAAGGAAATTTGTGGCTACTCTCAGATTCCAGAACTTTCTGCCACAGAAATGTGATGAACATGTGTTTTTTTAGCCAAATTTTGAGGTTTGCAAAGGATTCTGGGTAACAGAACCTGGTCCGAGCCCCGCAAGTCACCCCATCTTGAATTCCCCTAGGTCTCTAGTTTTCAGAAATGCACAGGTTTGGTAGGTTTCCCTAGGTGCCGGCTGAGCTAGAGGCCAAAATCTACAGGTAGGCACTTCGCAAAAAACACCTCTGTTTTCTTCCAAAATTTAGGACGTGTCCACGTTGCGCTTTGGGGTGTTTCCTGTCGCCGGCGCTAGGCCTACCCATGCAAGTGAGGTATCATTTTTATCGGGAGACTTGGGGGAACGCTGGGTGGAAGGAAATTTGTGGCTCCTCTCAGATTCCAGAACTTTCTGCCACAGAAATGTGAGGAACATGTGTTTTTTTAGCCAAATTTTGAGGTTTGCAAAGGATTCTGGGTAACAGAACCTGGTCCGAGCCCCGCAAGTCACCCCATCTTGGATTCCCCTAGGTCTCTAGTTTTCAGAAATGCACAGGTTTGGTAGCTTTCCTCAGGTGCCGGCTGAGCTAGAGGCGAAAATCTACAGGTAGGCACTTCGCAAAAAACACCTCTGTTTTCTTAAATAATTTTGGATGTGTCCACGTTGCGCTTTGGGGTGTTTCCTGTCGCGGGCGCTAGGCCTACCCACACAAGTGAGGTATCATTTTTATCGGGAGACTTGGGGGAACGCTGGGTGGAAGGAAATTTGTGGCTCCTCTCAGATTCCAGAACTTTCTGCCACAGAAATGTGAGAAACATGTGTTTTTTTAGCCAAATTTTGAGGTTTGCAAAGGATTCTGGGTAACAGAACCTGGTCCGAGCCCCGCAAATCACCCCTCCTTGGATTCCCCTAGGTCTCTAGTTTTCAGAAATGCACAGGTTTGGTAGGTTTCCCTAGGTGCCGGCTGAGCTAGAGGCCAAAATCTACAGGTAGGCACTTCGCAAAAAACACCTCTGTTTTCTTCCAAAATTTAGGATGTGTCCACGTTGCGCTTTGGGGTGTTTCCTGTCGCGGGCGCTAGGCCTACCCACGCAAGTGAGGTATCATTTTTATCGGGAGACTTGGGGGAACGCTGGGTGGAAGGAAATTTGTGGTTCCTCTCAGATTCCAGAACTTTCTGCCACAGAAATGTGAGGAACATGTGTTTTTTTAGCCAAATTTTGAGGTTTGCAAAGGATTCTGGGTAACAGAACCTGGTCCGAGCCCCGCAAGTCACCCCTCCTTGGATTCCCCTAGGTCTCTAGTTTTCAGAAATGCACAGGTTTGGTAGGTTTCCCTAGGTGCCGGCTGAGCTAGAGGCGAAAATCTACAGGTAGGCACTTCGCAAAAAACACCTCTGTTTTCTTCCAAAATTTAGGATGTGTCCACGTTGCGCTTTGGGGGGTTTCCTGTCGCGGGCGCTAGGCCTACCCACGCAAGTGAGATATCATTTTTATCGGGAGACTTGGGGGAACGCTGGGTGGAAGGAAATTTGTGGCTCCTCTCAGATTCCAGAACTTTCTGCCACAGAAATGTGAGGAACATGTGTTTTTTTAGCCAAATTTTGAGGTTTGCAAAGGATTCTGGGTAACAGAACCTGGTCCGAGCCCCGCAAGTCACCCCTCCTAGGATTCCCCTAGGTCTCTAATTTTCAGAAATGCACAGGTTTGGTAGGTTTCCCTAGGTGCCGGCTGAGCTACAGGCCAAAATCTACAGGTAGGCACTTCGCAAAAAACACCTCTGTTTTCTTCCAAAATTTAGGATGTGTCCACGTTGCGCTTTGGGGGGTTTCCTGTCGCGGGCGCTAGGCCTACCCACGCAAGTGAGATATCATTTTTATCGGGAGACTTGGGGGAACGCTGGGTGGAAGGAAATTTGTGGCTCCTCTCAGATTCCAGAACTTTCTGCCACAGAAATGTGAGGAACATGTGTTTTTTTAGCCAAATTTTGAGGTTTGCAAAGGATTCTGGGTAACAGAACCTGGTCCGAGCCCCGCAAGTCACCCCTCCTTGGATTCCCCTAGGTCTCTAGTTTTCAGAAATGCACAGGTTTGGTAGGTTTCCCTAGGTGCCGGCTGAGCTAGAGGCCAAAATCTACAGGTAGGCACTTCGCAAAAAACACCTCTGTTTTCTTCCAAAATTTAGGATGTGTCCACGTTGCGCTTTGGGGTGTTTCCTGTCGCGGGCGCTAGGCCTACCCACGCAAGTGAGGTATCATTTTTATCGGGAGACTTGGGGGAACGCTGGGTGGAAGGAAATTTGTGGCTCTTCTCAGATTCCAGAACTTTCTGCCACAGAAATGTGAGGAACATGTGTTTTTTTAGCCAAATTTTGAGGTTTGCAAAGGATTCTGGGTAACAGAACCTGGTCCGAGCCCCGCAAGTCACCCCTCCTTGGATTCCCCTAGGTCTCTAGTTTTCAGAAATGCACAGGTTTGGTAGGTTTCCCTAGGTGCCGGCTGAGCTAGAGGCCAAAATCTACAGGTAGGCACTTCGCAAAAAACACCTCTGTTTTCTTCCAAAATTTAGGACGTGTCCACGTTGCGCTTTGGGGTGTTTCCTGTCGCCGGCGCTAGGCCTACCCACGCAAGTGAGGTATCATTTTTATCGGGAGACTTGGGGGAACGCTGGGTGGAAGGAAATTTGTGGCTCCTCTCAGATTCCAGAACTTTCTGCCACAGAAATGTGATGAACATGTGTTTTTTTAGCCAAATTTTGAGGTTTGCAAAGGATTCTGGGTAACAGAACCTGGTTCGAGCCCCGCAAGTCACCCCATCTTGAATTCCCCTAGGTCTCTAGTTTTCAGAAATGCACAGGTTTGGTAGGTTTCCCTAGGTGCCGGCTGAGCTAGAGGCCAAAATCTACAGGTAGGCACTTCGCAAAAAACACCTCTGTTTTCTTCCAAAATTTAGGACGTGTCCACGTTGCGCTTTGGGGTGTTTCCTGTCGCCGGCGCTAGGCCTACCCACGCAAGTGAGGTATCATTTTTATCGGGAGACTTGGGGGAACGCTGGGTGGAAGGAAATTTGTGGCTCTTCTCAGATTCCAGAACTTTCTGCCACAGAAATGTGAGGAACATGTGTTTTTTTAGCCAAATTTTGAGGTTTGCAAAGGATTCTGGGTAACAGAACCTGGTCCGAGCCCCGCAAGTCACCCCATCTTGGATTCCCCTAGGTCTCTAGTTTTCAGAAATGCACAGGTTTGGTAGGTTTCCCTAGGTGCCGGCTGAGCTAGAGGCAAAAATCTACAGGTAGGCACTTCGCAAAAAACACCTCTGTTTTCTTCCAAAATTTTGGAAGTGTCCACGTTGCGCTTTGGGGTGTTTCCTGTCGCCGGCGCTAGGCCTACCCACGCAAGTGAGGTATCATTTTTATCGGGAGACTTGGGGGAACGCTGGGTGGAAGGAAATTTGTGGCTCCTCTCAGATTCCAGAACTTTCTGCCACAGAAATGTGAGGAACATGTGTTTTTTTAGCCAAATTTTGAGGTTTGCAAAGGATTCTGGGTAACAGAACCTGGTCCGAGCCCCGCAAGTCACCCCTCCTTGGATTCCCCTAGGTCTCTAGTTTTCAGAAATGCACAGGTTTGGTAGGTTTCCCTAGGTGCCGGCTGAGCTAGAGGCGAAAATCTACAGGTAGGCACTTCGCAAAAAACACCTCTGTTTTCTTCCAAAATTTAGGATGTGTCCACGTTGCGCTTTGGGGTGTTTCCTGTCGCGGGCGCTAGGCCTACCCACGCAAGTGAGGTATCATTTTTATCGGGAGACTTGGGGGAACGCTGGGTGGAAGGAAATTTGTGGCTCCTCTCAGATTCCAGAACTTTCTGCCACAGAAATGTGAGGAACATGTGTTTTTTTAGCCAAATTTTGAGGTTTGCAAAGGATTCTGGGTAACAGAACCTGGTCCGAGCCCCGCAAGTCACCCCTCCTTGGATTCCCCTAGGTCTCTAGTTTTCAGAAATGCACAGGTTTGGTAGGTTTCCCTAGGTGCCGGCTGAGCTAGAGGCCAAAATCTACAGGTAGGCACTTCGCAAAAAACACCTCTGTTTTCTTCCAAAATTTAGGACGTGTCCACGTTGCGCTTTGGGGTGTTTCCTGTCGCCGGCGCTAGGCCTACCCACGCAAGTGAGGTATCATTTTTATCGGGAGACTTGGGGGAACGCTGGGTGGAAGGAAATTTGTGGCTCCTCTCAGATTCCAGAACTTTCTGCCACAGAAATGTGATGAACATGTGTTTTTTTAGCCAAATTTTGAGGTTTGCAAAGGATTCTGGGTAACAGAACCTGGTTCGAGCCCCGCAAGTCACCCCATCTTGAATTCCCCTAGGTCTCTAGTTTTCAGAAATGCACAGGTTTGGTAGGTTTCCCTAGGTGCCGGCTGAGCTAGAGGCCAAAATCTACAGGTAGGCACTTCGCAAAAAACACCTCTGTTTTCTTCCAAAATTTAGGACGTGTCCACGTTGCGCTTTGGGGTGTTTCCTGTCGCCGGCGCTAGGCCTACCCACGCAAGTGAGGTATCATTTTTATCGGGAGACTTGGGGGAACGCTGGGTGGAAGGAAATTTGTGGCTCTTCTCAGATTCCAGAACTTTCTGCCACAGAAATGTGAGGAACATGTGTTTTTTTAGCCAAATTTTGAGGTTTGCAAAGGATTCTGGGTAACAGAACCTGGTCCGAGCCCCGCAAGTCACCCCATCTTGGATTCCCCTAGGTCTCTAGTTTTCAGAAATGCACAGGTTTGGTAGGTTTCCCTAGGTGCCGGCTGAGCTAGAGGCAAAAATCTACAGGTAGGCACTTCGCAAAAAACACCTCTGTTTTCTTCCAAAATTTTGGAAGTGTCCACGTTGCGCTTTGGGGTGTTTCCTGTCGCGGGCGCTAGGCCTACCCACGCAAGTGAGGTATCATTTTTATTGGGAGACTTGGGGGAACGCTGGGTGGAAGGAAATTTGTGGCTCCTCTCAGATTCCAGAACTTTCTGCCACAGAAATGTGAGGAACGTGTTTTTTTAGCCAAATTTTGAGGTTTGCAAAGGATTCTGGGTAACAGAACCTGGTCCGAGCCCCGCAAGTCACCCCTCCTTGGATTCCCCTAGGTCTCTAGTTTTCAGAAATGCACAGGTTTGGTAGGTTTCCCTAGGTGCCGGCTGAGCTAGAGGCCAAAATCTACAGGTAGGCACTCCGCAAAAAACACCTCTGTTTTCTTCCAAAATTTTGGATGTGTCCACGTTGCGCTTTGGGGTGTTTCCTGTCGCTGGCGCTAGGCCTACCCACGCAAGTGAGGTATCATTTTTATCGGGAGGACTTGGGGGAACGCTGGGTGGAAGGACATTTGTGGCTCCTCTCAGATTCCAGAACTTTCTGCCACAGAAATGTGAGGAACATGTGTTTTTTTTAGCCAAATTTTGAGGTTTGCAAAGGATTCTGGGTAAACAGAACCTGGTCCGAGCCCCGCAAGTCACCCCTCCTTGGATTCCCCTCGGTCTCTAGTTGTCAGAAATGCACAGGTTTGGTAGGTTTCCCTAGGTGCCGGCTGAGCTAGAGGCCAAAATCTACAGGTAGGCACTTCGCAAAAAACACCTCTGTTTTCTTCCAAAATTTAGGACGTGTCTATGTTGCGCTTTGGGGTGTTTTCTGTCACCGGCGCTAGGCCTACCCACGCAAGTGAGGTATCATTTTTATCGGGAGACTTGGGGGAACGCTGGGTGGAAGGAAATTTGTGGCTCCTCTCAGATTCCAGAACTTTCTGCCACAGAAATGTGATGAACATGTGTTTTTTTAGCCAAATTTTGAGGTTTGCAAAGGATTCTGGGTAACAGAACCTGGTCCGAGCCCCGCAAGTCACCCCATCTTGAATTCCCCTAGGTCTCTAGTTTTCAGAAATGCACAGGTTTGGTAGGTTTCCCTAGGTGCCGGCTGAGCTAGAGGCCAAAATCTACAGGTAGGCACTTCGCAAAAAACACCTCTGTTTTCTTCCAAAATTTAGGACGTGTCCACGTTGCGCTTTGGGGTGTTTCCTGTCGCCGGCGCTAGGCCTACCCACGCAAGTGAGGTATCATTTTTATCGGGAGACTTGGGGGAACGCTGGGTGGAAGGAAATTTGTGGCTCCTCTCAGATTCCAGAACTTTCTGCCACAGAAATGTGAGGAACATGTGTTTTTTTAGCCAAATTTTGAGGTTTGCAAAGGATTCTGGGTAACAGAACCTGGTCCGAGCCCCGCAAGTCACCCCTCCTTGGATTCCCCTAGGTCTCTAGTTTTCAGAAATGCACAGGTTTGGTAGGTTTCCCTAGGTGCCGGCTGAGCTAGAGGCGAAAATCTACAGGTAGGCACTTCGCAAAAAACACCTCTGTTTTCTTCCAAAATTTAGGATGTGTCCACGTTGCGCTTTGGGGTGTTTCCTGTCGCGGGCGCTAGGCCT
The DNA here is from genome assembly GCF_031143425.1 of Pleurodeles waltl. Taxonomy (NCBI): domain Eukaryota; kingdom Metazoa; phylum Chordata; class Amphibia; order Caudata; family Salamandridae; genus Pleurodeles; species Pleurodeles waltl. The sequence goes on from NC_090446.1 coordinate 424,871,952, forward strand.
ACCCACGCAAGTGAGGTATCATTTTTATCGGGAGACTTGGGGGAACGCTGGGTGGAAGGAAATTTGTGGCTCCTCTCAGATTCCAGAACTTTCTGCCACAGAAATGTGAGGAACATGTGTTTTTTTAGCCAAATTTTGAGGTTTGCAAAGGATTCTGGGTAACAGAACCTGGTCCGAGCCCCGCAAGTCACCCCTCCTTGGATTCCCCTAGGTCTCTAGTTTTCAGAAATGCACAGGTTTGGTAGGTTTCCCTAGGTGCCGGCTGAGCTAGAGGCCAAAATCTACAGGTAGGCACTTCGCAAAAAACACCTCTGTTTTCTTCCAAAATTTAGGACGTGTCTATGTTGCGCTTTGGGGTGTTTCCTGTCGCCGGCGCTAGGCCTACCCACGCAAGTGAGGTATCATTTTTATCGGGAGACTTGGGGGAATGCTGGGTGGAAGGAAATTTGTGGCTCCTCTCAGATTCCAGAACTTTCTGCCACAGAAATGTGATGAACATGTGTTTTTTTAGCCAAATTTTGAGGTTTGCAAAGGATTCTGGGTAACAGAACCTGGTCCGAGCCCCGCAAGTCACCCCATCTTGAATTCCCCTAGGTCTCTAGTTTTCAGAAATGCACAGGTTTGGTAGGTTTCCCTAGGTGCCGGCTGAGCTAGAGGCCAAAATCTACAGGTAGGCACTTCGCAAAAAACACCTCTGTTTTCTTCCAAAATTTAGGACGTGTCCACGTTGTGCTTTGGGGTGTTTCCTGTCGCCGGCGCTAGGCCTACCCACGCAAGTGAGGTATCATTTTAATCGGGAGACTTGGGGGAACGCTGGGTGGAAGGAAATTTGTGGCTCCTCTCAGATTCCAGAACTTTCTGCCACAGAAATGTGAGGAACATGTGTTCTTTTAGCCAAATTTTGAGGTTTGCAAAGGATTCTGGGTAACAGAACCTGGTCCGAGCCCCGCAAGTCACCCCTCCTTGGATTCCCCTAGGTCTCTAGTTTTCAGAAAGGCACAGGTTTGGTAGGTTTCCCTAGGTGCCGGCTGAGCTAGAGGCCAAAATCTACAGGTAGGCACTTCGCAAAAAACACCTCTGTTTTCTTCCAAAATTTAGGATATGTCCACGTTGCGCTTTGGGGTGTTTTCTGTCGCGGGCGCTAGGCCTACCCACGCAAGTGAGGTATCATTTTTATCGGGAGACTTGGGGGAACGCTGGGTGGAAGGAAATTTGTGGTTCCTCTCAGATTCCAGAACTTTCTGCCACAGAAATGTGAGGAACATGTGTTTTTTTAGCCAAATTTTGATGTTTGCAAAGGATTCTGGGTAACAGAACCTGGTCCGAGCCCCGCAAGTCACCCCTCCTTGGATTCCCCTAGGTCTCTAGTTTTCAGAAATGCACAGGTTTGGTAGGTTTCCCAAGGTGCCGGCTGAGCCAGAGGCGAAAATCTACAGGTAGGCACTTCGCAAAAAACACCTCTGTTTTCTTCCAAAATTTAGGATGTGTCCACGTTGCGCTTTGGGGTGTTTCCTGTCGCGGGCGCTAGGCCTACCCACGCAAGTGAGGTATCATTTTTATCGGGAGACTTGGGGGAACGCTGGGTGGAAGGAAATTTGTGGCTCCTCTCAGATTCCAGAACTTTCTGCCACAGAAATGTGAGGAACATGTGTTTTTTTAGCCAAATTTTGAGGTTTGCAAAGGATTCTGGGTAACAGAACCTGGTCCGAGCCCCGCAAGTCACCCCTCCTTGGATTCTCCTAGGTCTCTAGTTTTCAGAAATGCACAGGTTTGGTAGGTTTCCCTAGGTGCCGGCTGAGCTAGAGGCCAAAATCTACAGGTAGGCACTTCGCAAAAAACACCTCTGTTTTCTTCCAAAATTTAGGATGTGTCCACGTTGCGCTTTGGGGTGTTTCCTGTCGCGGGCGCTAGGCCTACCCACGCAAGTGAGGTATCATTTTTATCGGGAGACTTGGGGGAACGCTGGGTGGAAGGAAATTTGTGGCTCCTCTCAGATTCCAGAACTTTCTGCCACAGAAATGTGAGGAAGATGTGTTTTTTTAGCCAAATTTTGAGGTTTGCAAAGGATTCTGGGTAACAGAACCTGGTCCGAGCCCCGCAAGTCACCCCTCCTTGGATTCCCCTATGTCTCTAGTTGTCAGAAATGCACAGGTTTGGTAGGTGTCCCTAGGTGCCGGCTGAGCTAGAGGCCAAAATCTACAGGTAGGCCCTTCGCAAAAAACACCTCTGTTTTCCTCCAAAATTTAGGACGTGTCCACGTTGCGCTTTGGGGTGTTTCCTGTCGCCGGCGCTAGGCCTACCCACGCAAGTGAGGTATCATTTTTATCGGGAGACTTGGGGGAACGCTGGGTGGGAGGAAATTTGTGGCTCCTCTCAGATTCCGGAACTTTCTGCCACAGAAATGTGAGGAACATGTGTTTTTTTAGCCAAATTTTGAGGTTTGCAAAGGATTCTGGGTAACAGAACCTGGTCCGAGCCCCGCAAGTCACCCCTCTTTAGATTCCCCTAGGTCTCTAGTTTTCAGAAATGCACAGGTTTGGTAGGTTTCCCTAGGTGCCGGCTGAGCTAGAGGCCAAAATCTACAGGTAGGCACTTCGCAAAAAACACCTCTGTTTTCTTCCAAAATTTAGGACGTGTCCACGTTGCGCTTTGGGGTGTTTCCTGTCGCCGGCGCTAGGCCTACCCACGCAAGTGAGGTATCATTTTTATCGGGAGACTTGGGGGAACGCTGGGTGGAAGGAAATTTGTGGCTCTTCTCAGATTCCAGAACTTTCTGCCACAGAAATGTGAGGAACATGTGTTTTTTTAGCCAAATTTTGAGGTTTGCAAAGGATTCTGGGTAACAGAACCTGGTCCGAGCCCCGCAAGTCACCCCATCTTGGATTCCCCTAGGTCTCTAGTTTTCAGAAATGCACAGGTTTGGTAGGTTTCCCTAGGTGCCGGCTGAGCTAGAGGCAAAAATCTACAGGTAGGCACTTCGCAAAAAACACCTCTGTTTTCTTCCAAAATTTTGGAAGTGTCCACGTTGCGCTTTGGGGTGTTTCCTGTCGCGGGCGCTAGGCCTACCCACGCAAGTGAGGTATCATTTTTATTGGGAGACTTGGGGGAACGCTGGGTGGAAGGAAATTTGTGGCTCCTCTCAGATTCCAGAACTTTCTGCCACAGAAATGTGAGGAACGTGTTTTTTTAGCCAAATTTTGAGGTTTGCAAAGGATTCTGGGTAACAGAACCTGGTCCGAGCCCCGCAAGTCACCCCTCCTTGGATTCCCCTAGGTCTCTAGTTTTCAGAAATGCACAGGTTTGGTAGGTTTCCCTAGGTGCCGGCTGAGCTAGAGGCCAAAATCTACAGGTAGGCACTCCGCAAAAAACACCTCTGTTTTCTTCCAAAATTTTGGATGTGTCCACGTTGCGCTTTGGGGTGTTTCCTGTCGCTGGCGCTAGGCCTACCCACGCAAGTGAGGTATCATTTTTATCGGGAGACTTGGGGGAACGCTGGGTGGAAGGACATTTGTGGCTCCTCTCAGATTCCAGAACTTTCTGCCACAGAAATGTGAGGAACATGTGTTTTTTTAGCCAAATTTTGAGGTTTGCAAAGGATTCTGGGTAACAGAACCTGGTCCGAGCCCCGCAAGTCACCCCTCCTTGGATTCCCCTAGGTCTCTAGTTGTCAGAAATGCACAGGTTTGGTAGGTTTCCCTAGGTGCCGGCTGAGCTAGAGGCCAAAATCTACAGGTAGGCACTTCGCAAAAAACACCTCTGTTTTCTTCCAAAATTTAGGACGTGTCTATGTTGCGCTTTGGGGTGTTTTCTGTCACCGGCGCTAGGCCTACCCACGCAAGTGAGGTATCATTTTTATCGGGAGACTTGGGGGAACGCTGGGTGGAAGGAAATTTGTGGCTCCTCTCAGATTCCAGAACTTTCTGCCACAGAAATGTGATGAACATGTGTTTTTTTAGCCAAATTTTGAGGTTTGCAAAGGATTCTGGGTAACAGAACCTGGTCCGAGCCCCGCAAGTCACCCCATCTTGAATTCCCCTAGGTCTCTAGTTTTCAGAAATGCACAGGTTTGGTAGGTTTCCCTAGGTGCCGGCTGAGCTAGAGGCCAAAATCTACAGGTAGGCACTTCGCAAAAAACACCTCTGTTTTCTCCAAAATTTAGGACGTGTCCACGTTGCGCTTTGGGGTGTTTCCTGTCGCCGGCGCTAGGCCTACCCACGCAAGTGAGGTATCATTTTTATCGGGAGACTTGGGGGAACGCTGGGTGGAAGGAAATTTGTGGCTCCTCTCAGATTCCAGAACTTTCTGCCACAGAAATGTGAGGAACATGTGTTTTTTTAGCCAAATTTTGAGGTTTGCAAAGGATTCTGGGTAACAGAACCTGGTCCGAGCCCCGCAAGTCACCCCTCCTTGGATTCCCCTAGGTCTCTAGTTTTCAGAAATGCACAGGTTTGGTAGGTTTCCCTAGGTGCCGGCTGAGCTAGAGGCGAAAATCTACAGGTAGGCACTTCGCAAAAAACACCTCTGTTTTCTTCCAAAATTTAGGATGTGTCCACGTTGCGCTTTGGGGTGTTTCCTGTCGCGGGCGCTAGGCCTACCCACGCAAGTGAGGTATCATTTTTATCGGGAGACTTGGGGGAACGCTGGGTGGAAGGAAATTTGTGGCTCCTCTCAGATTCCAGAACTTTCTGCCACAGAAATGTGAGGAACATGTGTTTTTTTAGCCAAATTTTGAGGTTTGCAAAGGATTCTGGGTAACAGAACCTGGTCCGAGCCCCGCAAGTCACCCCTCCTTGGATTCCCCTAGGTCTCTAGTTTTCAGAAATGCACAGGTTTGGTAGGTTTCCCTAGGTGCCGGCTGAGCTAGAGGCCAAAATCTACAGGTAGGCACTTCGCAAAAAACACCTCTGTTTTCTTCCAAAATTTAGGACGTGTCTATGTTGCGCTTTGGGGTGTTTCCTGTCGCCGGCGCTAGGCCTACCCACGCAAGTGAGGTATCATTTTTATCGGGAGACTTGGGGGAATGCTGGGTGGAAGGAAATTTGTGGCTCCTCTCAGATTCCAGAACTTTCTGCCACAGAAATGTGATGAACATGTGTTTTTTTAGCCAAATTTTGAGGTTTGCAAAGGATTCTGGGTAACAGAACCTGGTCCGAGCCCCGCAAGTCACCCCATCTTAAATTCCCCTAGGTCTCTAGTTTTCAGAAATGCACAGGTTTGGTAGGTTTCCCTAGGTGCCGGCTGAGCTAGAGGCCAAAATCTACAGGTAGGCACTTCGCAAAAAACACCTCTGTTTTCTTCCAAAATTTAGGACGTGTCCACGTTGTGCTTTGGGGTGTTTCCTGTCGCCGGCGCTAGGCCTACCCACGCAAGTGAGGTATCATTTTTATCGGGAGACTTGGGGGAACGCTGGGTGGAAGGAAATTTGTGGCTCCTCTCAGATTCCAGAACTTTCTGCCACAGAAATGTGAGGAACATGTGTTCTTTTAGCCAAATTTTGAGGTTTGCAAAGGATTCTGGGTAACAGAACCTGGTCCGAGCCCCGCAAGTCACCCCTCCTTGGATTCCCCTAGGTCTCTAGTTTTCAGAAATGCACAGGTTTGGTAGGTTTCCCTAGGTGCCGGCTGAGCTAGAGGCCAAAATCTACAGGTAGGCACTTCGCAAAAAACACCTCTGTTTTCTTCCAAAATTTAGGATATGTCCACGTTGCGCTTTGGGGTGTTTCCTGTCGCGGGCGCTAGGCCTACCCACGCAAGTGAGGTATCATTTTTATCGGGAGACTTGGGGGAACGCTGGGTGGAAGGAAATTTGTGGTTCCTCTCAGATTCCAGAACTTTCTGCCACAGAAATGTAAGGAACATGTGTTTTTTTAGCCAAATTTTGATGTTTGCAAAGGATTCTGGGTAACAGAACCTGGTCCGAGCCCCGCAAGTCACCCCTCCTTGGATTCCCCTAGGTCTCTAGTTTTCAGAAAGGCACAGGTTTGGTAGGTTTCCCTAGGTGCCGGCTGAGCTAGAGGCCAAAATCTACAGGTAGGCACTTCGCAAAAAACACCTCTGTTTTCTTCCAAAATTTAGGATATGTCCACGTTGCGCTTTGGGGTGTTTTCTGTCGCGGGCGCTAGGCCTACCCACGCAAGTGAGGTATCATTTTTATCGGGAGACTTGGGGGAACGCTGGGTGGAAGGAAATTTGTGGTTCCTCTCAGATTCCAGAACTTTCTGCCACAGAAATGTGAGGAACATGTGTTTTTTTAGCCAAATTTTGATGTTTGCAAAGGATTCTGGGTAACAGAACCTGGTCCGAGCCCCGCAAGTCACCCCTCCTTGGATTCCCCTAGGTCTCTAGTTTTCAGAAATGCACAGGTTTGGTAGGTTTCCCAAGGTGCCGGCTGAGCTAGAGGCGAAAATCTACAGGTAGGCACTTCGCAAAAAACACCTCTGTTTTCTTCCAAAATTTAGGATGTGTCCACGTTGCGCTTTGGGGTGTTTCCTGTCGCGGGCGCTAGGCCTACCCACGCAAGTGAGGTATCATTTTTATCGGGAGACTTGGGGGAACGCTGGGTGGAAGGAAATTTGTGGCTCCTCTCAGATTCCAGAACTTTCTGCCACAGAAATGTGAGGAACATGTGTTTTTTTAGCCAAATTTTGAGGTTTGCAAAGGATTCTGGGTAACAGAACCTGGTCCGAGCCCCGCAAGTCACCCCTCCTTGGATTCTCCTAGGTCTCTAGTTTTCAGAAATGCACAGGTTTGGTAGGTTTCCCTAGGTGCCGGCTGAGCTAGAGGCCAAAATCTACAGGTAGGCACTTCGCAAAAAACACCTCTGTTTTCTTCCAAAATTTAGGATGTGTCCACGTTGCGCTTTGGGGTGTTTCCTGTCGCGGGCGCTAGGCCTACCCACGCAAGTGAGGTATCATTTTTATCGGGAGACTTGGGGGAACGCTGGGTGGAAGGAAATTTGTGGCTCCTCTCAGATTCCAGAACTTTCTGCCACAGAAATGTGAGGAAGATGTGTTTTTTTAGCCAAATTTTGAGGTTTGCAAAGGATTCTGGGTAACAGAACCTGGTCCGAGCCCCGCAAGTCACCCCTCCTTGGATTCCCCTATGTCTCTAGTTGTCAGAAATGCACAGGTTTGGTAGGTGTCCCTAGGTGCCGGCTGAGCTAGAGGCCAAAATCTACAGGTAGGCACTTCGCAAAAAACACCTCTGTTTTCCTCCAAAATTTAGGACGTGTCCACGTTGCGCTTTGGGGTGTTTCCTGTCGCCGGCGCTAGGCCTACCCACGCAAGTGAGGTATCATTTTTATCGGGAGACTTGGGGGAACGCTGGGTGGGAGGAAATTTGTGGCTCCTCTCAGATTCCGGAACTTTCTGCCACAGAAATGTGAGGAACATGTGTTTTTTTAGCCAAATTTTGAGGTTTGCAAAGGATTCTGGGTAACAGAACCTGGTCCGAGCCCCGCAAGTCACCCCTCTTTGGATTCCCCTAGGTCTCTAGTTTTCAGAAATGCACAGGTTTGGTAGGTTTCCCTAGGTGCCGGCTGAGCTAGAGGCCAAAATCTACAGGTAGGCACTCCGCAAAAAACACCTCTGTTTTCTTCCAAAATTTTGGATGTGTCCACGTTGCGCTTTGGGGTGTTTCCTGTCGCTGGCGCTAGGCCTACCCACGCAAGTGAGGTATCATTTTTATCGGGAGACTTGGGGGAACGCTGGGTGGAAGGACATTTGTGGCTCCTCTCAGATTCCAGAACTTTCTGCCACAGAAATGTGAGGAACATGTGTTTTTTTAGCCAAATTTTGAGGTTTGCAAAGGATTCTGGGTAACAGAACCTGGTCCGAGCCCCGCAAGTCACCCCTCCTTGGATTCCCCTAGGTCTCTAGTTGTCAGAAATGCACAGGTTTGGTAGGTTTCCCTAGGTGCCGGCTGAGCTTGAGGCCAAAATCTACAGGTAGGCACTTCGCAAAAAACACCTCTGTTTTCTTCCAAAATTTAGGACGTGTCTATGTTGCGCTTTGGGGTGTTTTCTGTCGCCGGCGCTAGGCCTACCCACGCAAGTGAGGTATCATTTTTATCAGGAGACGTGGGGGAACGCTGGGTGGAAGGACATTTGTGGCTCCTCTCAGATTCCAGAACTTTCTGCCACAGAAATGTGATGAACATGTGTTTTTTTAGCCAAATTTTGAGGTTTGCAAAGGATTCTGGGTAACAGAACCTGGTCCGAGCCCCGCAAGTCACCCCATCTTGAATTCCCCTAGGTCTCTAGTTTTCAGAAATGCACAGGTTTGGTAGGTTTCCCTAGGTGCCGGCTGAGCTAGAGGCCAAAATCTACAGGTAGGCACTCCGCAAAAAACACCTCTGTTTTCTTCCAAAATTTAGGACGTGTCCACGTTGCGCTTTGGGGTGTTTCCTGTCGCCGGCGCTAGGCCTACCTACGCAAGTGAGGTATCATTTTTATCGGGAGACTTGGGGGAACGCTGGGTGGAAGGAAATTTGTGGCTCCTCTCAGATTCCAGAACTTTCTGCCACAGAAATGTGAGGAACATGTGTTTTTTTAGCCAAATTTTGAGGTTTGCAAAGGATTCTGGGTAACAGAACCTGGTCCGAGCCCCGCAAGTCACCCCATCTTGGATTCCCCTAGGTCTCTAGTTTTCAGAAATGCACAGGTTTGGTAGGTTTCCCTAGGTGCCGGCTGAGCTAGAGGCCAAAATCTACAGGTAGGCACTTCGCAAAAAACACCTCTGTTTTCTTCCAAAATTTTGGATGTGTCCACGTTGCGCTTTGGGGTGTTTCCTGTCGCGGGCGCTAGGCCTACCCACGCAAGTGAGGTATCATTTTTATCGGGAGACTTGGGGGACCGCTGGGTGGACGGAAATTTGTGGCTCCTCTCAGATTTCAGAACTTTCTGCCACAGAAATGTGAGGAACATGTGTTTTTTTAGCCAAATTTTGAGGTTTGCAAAGGATTCTGGGTAACAGAACCTGGTCCGAGCCCCGCAAGTCACCCCATCTTGGATTCCCCTAGGTCTCTAGTTTTCAGAAATGCACAGGTTTGGTAGGTTTCCCTAGGTGCCGGCTGAGCTAGAGGCGAAAATCTACAGGTAGGCACTTCGCAAAAAACACCTCTGTTTTCTTCAAAAATTTTGGATGTGTCCACGTTGCGCTTTGGGGTGTTTCCTGTCGCGGGCGCTAGGCCTACCCACGCAAGTGAGGTATCATTTTTATCGGGAGACTTGGGGGAACGCTGGGTGGAAGGAAATTTGTGGCTCCTCTCAGATTCCAGAACTTTCTGCCACAGAAATGTGAGGAACATGTGTTTTTTTAGCCAAATTTTGAGGTTTGCAAAGGATTCTGGGTAACAGAACCTGGTCCTAGCCCCGCAAGTTACCCCTCCTTGGATTCCCCTAGGTCTCTAGTTTTCAGAAATGCACAGGTTTGGTAGGTTTCCCTAGGTGCCGGCTGAGGTAGAGGCGAAAATCTACAGGTAGGCACTTCGCAAAAAACACCTCTGTTTTCTTCCAAAATTTAGGATGTGTCCACGTTGCGCTTTGGGGTGTTTCCTGTCGCGGGCGCTAGGCCTACCCACGCAAGTGAGGTATCATTTTTATCGGGAGACTTGGGGGACCGCTGGGTGGAAGGAAATTTGTGGCTCCTCTCAGATTTCAGAACTTTCTGCCACAGAAATGTGAGGAACATGTGTTTTTTTAGCCAAATTTTGAGGTTTGCAAAGGATTCTGGGTAACAGAACCTGGTCCGAGCCCCGCAAGTCACCCCTCCTTGGATTCCCCTAGGTCTCTAGTTTTCAGAAATGCACAGTTTTGGTAGGTTTCCCTAGGTGCCGGCTGAGCTAGAGGCCAAAATCTACAGGTAGGCACTTCGCAAAAAACACCTCTGTTTTCTTCCAAAATTTAGGATGTGTCCACGTTGCGCAATGGGGTGTTTCCTGTCGCGGGCGCTAGGCCTACCCACGCAAGTGAGGTATCATTTTTATCGGGAGACTTGGGGGAACGCTGGGTGGAAGGAAATTTGTGACTCCTCTCAGATTCCAGAACTTTCTGCCACAGAAATGTGAGGAACATGTGTTTTTTTAGCCAAATTTTGAGGTTTGCAAAGGATTCTGGGTAACAGAACCTGGTCCGAGCCCCGCAAGTCACCCCTCCTTGGATTCCCCTAGGTCTCTAGTTTTCAGAAATGCACAGGTTTGGTAGGTTTCCCTAGGTGCCGGCTGAGCTAGAGGCCAAAATCTACAGGTAGGCACTTCGCAAAAAACACCTCTGTTTTCTTCCAAAATTTTGGATGTGTCCACATTGCGCTTTGGGGTGTTTCCTGTCGCGGGCGCTAGGCCTACCCACGCAAGTGAGGTATCATTTTTATCGGGAGACTTGGGGGAACGCTGGGTGGAAGGAAATTTGTGGCTGCTCTCAGATTCCAGAACTTTCTGCCACAGAAATGTGAGGAACATGTGTTTTTTTAGCCAAATTTTGTGGTTTGCAAAGGATTCTGGGTAACAGAACCTGGTCCGAGCCCCGCAAGTCAGCCCTCCTTGGATTCCCCTAGGTCTCTAGTTTTCAGAAATGCACAGGTTTGGTAGGTTTCCCTAGGTGCCGGCTGAGCTAGAGGCCAAAATCTACAGGTAGCCACTTCGCAAAAAATACCTCTATTTTCTTCCAAAATTTTGGATGTGTCCACGTTGCGCTTTGGGGTGTTTCCTGTTGCCGGCGCTAGGCCTACCCACGCCAGTGAGGTATCATTTTTATTGAGAGACTTGGGGGAACGCTGGGTGGAAGGAAATTTGTGGCTCCTCTCAGATTCCAGAACTTTCTGCCACAGAAATGTGAGGAACATGTGTTTTTTTAGCCAAATTTTGAGGTTTGCAAAGGATTCTGGGTAACAGAACCTGGTCCGAGCCCCGCAAGTCACCCCTCCTTGGATTCCCCTAGGTCTCTAGTTTTCAGAAATGCACAGGTTTGGTAGGTTTCCCTAGGTGCCGGCTGAGCTAGAGGCGAAAATCTACAGGTAGGCACTTCGCAAAAAACACCTCTGTTTTCTTCCAAAATTTTGGATGTGTCCACGTTGCGCTTTGGGGTGTTTCCTGTTGCGGGCGCTATGCCTACCCACGCAAGTGAGGTATCATTTTTATCGGGAGACTTGGGGGAACGCTGGGTGGAAGGAAATTTGTGGCTCCTCTTAGATTCCAGAACTTTCTGCCACAGAAATGTGAGGAACATGTGTTTTTTTAGCCAAATTTTGAGGTTTGCAAAGGATTCTGGGTAACAGACCCTGGTCCGAGCCCCGCAAGTCACCCCTCCTTGGATTCCCCTAGGTCTCTAGTTTTCAGAAATGCACAGGTTTGGTAGGTTTCCCTAGGTGCTGGCTGAGCTAGAGGCCAAAATCTACAGGTAGGCACTTCGCAAAAAACACCTCTGTTTTCTTCCAAAATTTTGGATGTGTCCACGTTGTGCTTTGGGGTGTTTCCTGTCGCGGGCGCTAGGCCTACCCACGCAAGTGAGGTATCATTTTTATCGGGAGACTTGGGGGAACGCTGGGTGGAAGGAAATTTGTGGCTCCTCTCAGATTCCAGAACTTTCTGCCACAGAAATGTGAGGAACATGTGTTTTTTTAGCCAAATTTTGTGGTTTGCAAAGGATTCTGGGTAACAGAACCTGGTCCGAGCCCCGCAAGTCACCCCTCCTTGGATTCTCCTAGGTCTCTAGTTTTCAGAAATGCACAGGTTTGGTAGGTTTCCCTAGGTGCCGGCTGAGCTAGGGGCCAAAATCTACAGGTAGCCACTTCGCAAAAAACACCTCTGTTTTCTTCCAAAATTTTGGATGTGTCCACGTTGCGCTTTGGGGTGTTTCCTGTCGCCGGCGCTAGGCCTACCCACGCAAGTGAGGTATCATTTTTATTGAGAGACTTGGGGGAACGCTGGGTGGAAGGAAATTTGTGGCTCCTCTCAGATTCCTGAACTTTCTGCCACAGAAATGTGAGGAACATGTGTTTTTTTAGCCAAATTTTGAGGTTTGCAAAGGATTCTGGGTAACAGAACCTGGTCCGAGCCCCGCAAGTCACCCCTCCTTGGATTCCCCTAGGTCTCTAGTTTTCAGAAATGCACAGGTTTGGTAGGTTTCCCTAGGTGCCGGCTGAGCTAGAGGCGAAAATCTACAGGTAGGCACTTCGCAAAAAACACCTCTGTTTTCTTCCAAAATTTTGGATGTGTCCACGTTGCGCTTTGGGGTGTTTCCTGTTGCGGGCGCTATGCCTACCCACGCAAGTGAGGTATCATTTTTATCGGGAGACTTGGGGGAACGCTGGGTGGAAGGAAATTTGTGGCTCCTCTCAGATTCCAGAACTTTCTGCCACAGAAATGTGAGGAACATGTGTTTTTTTAGCCAAATTTTGAGGTTTGCAAAGGATTCTGGGTAACAGAACCTGGTCCGAGCCCCGCAAGTCACCCCTCCTTGGATTCCCCTAGGTCTCTAGTTTTCAGAAATGCACAGGTTTGGTAGGTTTCCCTAGGTGCCGGCTGAGCTAGAGGCCAAAATCTACAGGTAGGCACTTCGCAAAAAACACCTCTGTTTTCTTCCAAAATTTTGGATGTGTCCACGTTGTGCTTTGGGGTGTTTCCTGTCGCGGGCGCTAGGCCTACCCACGCAAGTGAGGTATCATTTTTATCGGGAGACTTGGGGGAACGCTGGGTGGAAGGAAATTTGTGCCTCCTCTCAGATTCCAGAACTTTCTGCCACAGAAATGTGAGGAACATGTGTTTTTTTAGCCAAATTTTGAGGTTTGCAAAGGATTCTGGGTAACAGAACCTGGTCCGAGCCCCGCAAGTCACCCCTCCTTGGATTCCCCTAGGTCTCTAGTTTTCGGAAATGCACAGGTTTGGTAGGTTTCCCTAGGTGCCGGCTGAGCTAGAGGCCAAAATCTACAGGTAGGCACTTCGCAAAAAACACCTCTGTTTTCTTCCAAAATTTTGGATGTGTCCACGTTGTGCTTTGGGGTGTTTCCTGTCGCGGGCGCTAGGCCTACCCACGCAAGTGAGGTATCATTTTTATCGGGAGACTTGGGGGAACGCTGGGTGGAAGGAAATTTGTGGCTCCTCTCAGATTCCAGAACTTTCTGCCACAGAAATGTGAGGAACATGTGTTTTTTTAGCCAAATTTTGAGGTTTGCAAAGGATTCTGGGTAACAGAACCTGGTCCTAGCCCCGCAAGTTACCCCTCCTTGGATTCCCCTAGGTCTCTAGTTTTCAGAAATGCACAGGTTTGGTAGGTTTCCCTAGGTGCCGGCTGAGGTAGAGGCGAAAATCTACAGGTAGGCACTTCGCAAAAAACACCTCTGTTTTCTTCCAAAATTTAGGATGTGTCCACGTTGCGCTTTGGGGTGTTTCCTGTCGCGGGCGCTAGGCCTACCCACGCAAGTGAGGTATCATTTTTATCGGGAGACTTGGGGGACCGCTGGGTGGAAGGAAATTTGTGGCTCCTCTCAGATTTCAGAACTTTCTGCCACAGAAATGTGAGGAACATGTGTTTTTTTAGCCAAATTTTGAGGTTTGCAAAGGATTCTGGGTAACAGAACCTGGTCCGAGCCCCGCAAGTCACCCCTCCTTGGATTCCCCTAGGTCTCTAGTTTTCAGAAATGCACAGTTTTGGTAGGTTTCCCTAGGTGCCGACTGAGCTAGAGGCCAAAATCTACAGGTAGGCACTTCGCAAAAAACACCTCTGTTTTCTTCCAAAATTTAGGATGTGTCCACGTTGCGCGATGGGGTGTTTCCTGTCGCGGGCGCTAGGCCTACCCACGCAAGTGAGGTATCATTTTTATCGGGAGACTTGGGGGAACGCTGGGTGGAAGGAAATTTGTGACTCCTCTCAGATTCCAGAACTTTCTGCCACAGAAATGTGAGGAACATGTGTTTTTTTAGCCAAATTTTGAGGTTTGCAAAGGATTCTGGGTAACAGAACCTGGTCCGAGCCCCGCAAGTCACCCCTCCTTGGATTCCCCTAGGTCTCTAGTTTTCAGAAATGCACAGGTTTGGTAGGTTTCCCTAGGTGCCGGCTGAGCTAGAGGCCAAAATCTACAGGTAGGCACTTCGCAAAAAACACCTCTGTTTTCTTCCAAAATTTTGGATGTGTCCACATTGCGCTTTGGGGTGTTTCCTGTCGCGGGCGCTAGGCCTACCCACGCAAGTGAGGTATCATTTTTATCGGGAGACTTGGGGGAACGCTGGGTGGAAGGAAATTTGTGGCTGCTCTCAGATTCCAGAACTTTCTGCCACAGAAATGTGAGGAACATGTGTTTTTTTAGCCAAATTTTGTGGTTTGCAAAGGATTCTGGGTAACAGAACCTGGTCCGAGCCCCGCAAGTCAGCCCTCCTTGGATTCCCCTAGGTCTCTAGTTTTCAGAAATGCACAGGTTTGGTAGGTTTCCCTAGGTACCGGCTGAGCTAGAGGCCAAAATCTACAGGTAGGCACTTCGCAAAAAATACCTCTGTTTTCTTCCAAAATTTTGGATGTGTCCACGTTGCGCTTTGGGGTGTTTCCTGTTGCCGGCGCTAGGCCTACCCACGCCAGTGAGGTATCATTTTTATTGAGAGACTTGGGGGAACGCTGGGTGGAAGGAAATTTGTGGCTCCTCTCAGATTCCAGAACTTTCTGCCACAGAAATGTGAGGAACATGTGTTTTTTTAGCCAAATTTTGAGGTTTGCAAAGGATTCTGGGTAACAGAACCTGGTCCGAGCCCCGCAAGTCACCCCTCCTTGGATTCCCCTAGGTCTCTAGTTTTCAGAAATGCACAGGTTTGGTAGGTTTCCCTAGGTGCCGGCTGAGCTAGAGGCGAAAATCTACAGGTAGGCACTTCGCAAAAAACACCTCTGTTTTCTTCCAAAATTTTGGATGTGTCCACGTTGCGCTTTGGGGTGTTTCCTGTTGCGGGCGCTATGCCTACCCACGCAAGTGAGGTATCATTTTTATCGGGAGACTTGGGGGAACGCTGGGTGGAAGGAAATTTGTGGCTCCTCTCAGATTCCAGAACTTTCTGCCACAGAAATGTGAGGAACATGTGTTTTTTTAGCCAAATTTTGAGGTTTGCAAAGGATTCTGGGTAACAGAACCTGGTCCGAGCCCCGCAAGTCATCCCTCCTTGGATTCCCCTAGGTCTCTAGTTTTCAGAAATGCACAGGTTTGGTAGGTTTCCCTAGGTGCTGGCTGAGCTAGAGGCCAAAATCTACAGGTAGGCACTTCGCAAAAAACACCTCTGTTTTCTTCCAAAATTTTGGATGTGTCCACGTTGTGCTTTGGGGTGTTTCCTGTCGCGGGCGCTAGGCCTACCCACGCAAGTGAGGTATCATTTTTATCGGGAGACTTGGGGGAACGCTGGGTGGAAGGAAATTTGTGGCTCCTCTCAGATTCCAGAACTTTCTGCCACAGAAATGTGAGGAACATGTGTTTTTTTAGCCAAATTTTGTGGTTTGCAAAGGATTCTGGGTAACAGAACCTGGTCCGAGCCCCGCAAGTCACCCCTCCTTGGATTCTCCTAGGTCTCTAGTTTTCAGAAATGCACAGGTTTGGTAGGTTTCCCTAGGTGCCGTCTGAGCTAGGGGCCAAAATCTACAGGTAGCCACTTCGCAAAAAACACCTCTGTTTTCTTCCAAAATTTTGGATGTGTCCACGTTGCGCTTTGGGGTGTTTCCTGTCGCCGGCGCTAGGCCTACCCACGCAAGTGAGGTATCATTTTTATTGAGAGACTTGGGGGAACGCTGGGTGGAAGGAAATTTGTGCCTCCTCTCAGATTCCAGAACTTTCTGCCACAGAAATGTGAGGAACATGTGTTTTTTTAGCCAAATTTTGAGGTTTGCAAAGGATTCTGGGTAACAGAACCTGGTCCGAGCCCCGCAAGTCACCCCATCTTGGATTCTCCTAGGTCTCTAGTTTTCGGAAATGCACAGGTTTGGTAGGTTTCCCTAGGTGCCGGCTGAGCTAGAGGCCAAAATCTACAGGTAGGCACTTCGCAAAAAACACCTCTGTTTTCTTTAAAAAAAATGGGATGTGTCCACGTTGCGTTTTGGGGCGTTTCCTGTCGCAGGCGCTAGGCCTACCCACACAAGTGAGGTATCATTTTTATCGGGAGACTTGGGGGAACATAGATTAGCAAAACAAGTGCTATTGCCCCTTGTCTTTCTCTACATTTTTTCCTTCCAAATATAGGGGAGTGTGTAAAAAAGACATCTATTTGAGAAATTCCCTATAATTCACATGCTAGTATGGTCACCCCGGAATTCAGAGATGTGCAAATAACCACTGCTCCTCAGCACCTTATTTTGTGCCCTTTTTGGAAATGCAAAGGTTTTGTTGATAGCAATTTTTTACTCTTTATATTTCAGCAAATGAATTGCTGTATACCCGGTATAGAATGAAAACGCACTGCAGGGTGCAGCTCATTTATTGGCTCTGGGTTCCTCGGGTTCTTGATGAACCTACAAGCCCTATATATCCCCGCAACCAGAGGAGTCCAGCAGACGTAACGGTATATTGCTTTCCATAATCTGACATTGCAGGGAAAAATTACAGAGTAAAACGTAGAGAAAAATTGATGGTTTTTTTCACCTCAATTTCAATATTTTTCTTTTTCAGCTGTTATTTTCTGTAGGAAACCCTTGTAGGATCTACACAAATGACCCCTTGCTGAATTCAGAATTTTGTCTACTTTTCAGAAATGGTTAGGTCTCTGGGATCCAGCATTGGTTTTATGCCCATTCCTGTCACTGACTGGAAGGAGGCTGAAAGCACAAAAAAATGCAAAAATGGGGTATGCCCCAGTAAAATGCCAAAATTGTGTTGAAAAATTGGGTTTTCTGATTCAAGTCTGCCTGTTCCTGAAAGCTAGGAAGCTGCTGAGTTTAGCACTGCAAACCCTTTGTTGATGCCATTTTCAGGGGGAAATCCACAAGCCTTCTTCTGCAGCCACTTTTTCCATTTAAAAAAAAAAAAAGTCTGGGTACCTCTAGAATCCCTAGGATGTTGGGAAAAAAGGACGCAAATTTGGCTTGGTTAGCTTATGTGGACAAAAAGTTATGAGGGCCTAAGCGCGAACTGCCCCAAATAGGCAAAAAAAGGCCTGGCACAGGAGGGGGAAAAGGCCTGGCAGCGAAGGGGTTAAAGAGTTCTGAAACATTTTCTTCCTTCTCACTATTTCTAAACCTTTTACTATCATGTCTGAAGTAGAGTCAGCTCTTAAATTGGTCAATACTACTTATGACAATTTGAATTACAAGAGCCTAAGGAGTCTCTGGTTAGAGAGAGGTTTAGTGATAGGAAAGAACCCTACCAAAGAATGTCTATTTAATATGCTTATTGCGAATGATGAGTCCCAAGCAGGCACTATAAATGAGAGGTTAATAGAAGGTTCCCAATCTGTCTCAGGGGATCTCCTTGAGGGAGGTAGGGAGGGTTCTGATCAGGATTTGCCCTCTAACAAGACACCCAGTAATGTTGGTAGTAATGGAGGTTCCCATCACAGTAGGGAAGGCTTTATTCCTAGAGGCCAAGTTGCTAGGGTTCCTTCAGTTAGGGACAGATACCCCTGTGTTGTTTCTAATTTATCTTCTGTGTCCAAGCATTCCCAACCCACCCACCCTGAAGACAACATGTTAGAAAGGGAACTGAAAAAGTTGAGAGTTGAAGATACCAGACTGAAGCTTAAACTGCAACAGCTGGCCTTAGATAGGGAATCCTTAGACCTGGAGAAGGAGAGACAGAGATTGGAGTTTGGAACCCATGGTGGCAGCAATAGCAGTATTCCTGATAGTAATCTTCTTAGAGAGCATGATTCCAGGAATCTGCACAAGATAGCTCCCCCTTACAAGTAGGGGGACAACATCAACAAGTGGTTTGCTGCACATGAGAGGGCCTGAATGGTACAGGGGGTCCCTCAAAGGCAGTGGGCAGCTATATTGTGGCTATCTTTCACTGGAAAGGGTAGGGATAGGCTCCTTACTGTTAGAGAAAGTGATGCTAACAATTTTGCAGTTTTGAAGGATGCACTCTTGGATGGATTTGGCTTAACCACTGAACAATACAGGATTACGTTCAGAGACACTAGAAAAGAGTCATCACAAGACTGGATAGACTTTGTTGACTGTTCAGTGAAGGCCTTAGAGGGGTGGTTACATGGCAGTAAAGTTTCTGACTATGAAAGCCTGTATAATCGTATTCTGAGAGAGCATATTCTCAATAACTGTGTGTCTGACTTGTTACACCAATATCTAGTGGACTCAGATCTGACCTCTCCCCAAGAATTGGGAAAGAAGGCAGATAAATGGGTCAGAACAAGAGTGAACAGAAAAGTTCATACAGGGGGTGACAAGGATGGCAAGAAGAAGGATGGTAAGTCTTCTGACAAGGGTGGGGACAAAAGTGAAAATGAGTCTTCATCAGGCCCACAAAAATCCTCTGCTGGGGGTGGTGGGTCCAAATCCTCTTCAAATCAACCTAAAAAGCCTTGGTGTTATTTGTGTAAAGTCAAAGGCCATTGGACAACTGATGTCAGTTGTCCAAGGTAAAACACCAAACCTCCCACTACCACAACCCCTACTGCAAATTCTAGTGCCCCTAGTAATAGCAGTGGTGGTGGGAGCAAACCTACTAATAGCCAATCCAAGGGAATAGCTGGGCTCACTTTTGGTAATTTAGTTGGGGTTGGTCTTGTTAGGGAGACCACAGAGGTTGTGTTAGTCTCTGAAGGTGCAATTGATTTGGCCACCTTGGTTGCTTGTCCCCTTAATAAGGATAAGTACAAGCAATTTCCCCTAATAAATGATGTTGAGGTTCAGGCCTACAGGGACACAGGTGCCAGTGTTACCATTGTGATAGAGAAACTGGTGCACCCTGAACAACACCTACTTGGTGTAGGAGGCTGGACTGGCTTGTATTGAGTACCTAGGGGTACTTGCACCTTGCACCAGGCCCAGTTATCCCTTATTAGTGTATAGGGTGTCTAGCAGCATAGGCTGATAGATAATGGTAGCTTAGCAGAGCAGCTTAGGCTGAACTAGGAGACGAGTGAAGCTCCTACAGTACCACAAGTGTCATATGCACAATATCATAAGAAAACACAATACACAGATATACTAAAAATAAAGGTACTTTATTTTTATGACAATATGCCAAAGTATCTCAGAGTGTACCCTCAGTATGAGGATAGCAAATATACACAAGATATATGTACACAATACCAAAATATGCAGTAATAGTATTAGAAAACAGTGCAAACAATGTATAGTTACAATAGGATGCAATGGAGACACATAGGGATAGGGGCAACACAAACCATATACTCCAAAAGTGGAATGTGAATCACGAATGGACCCCAAACCTATGTGACCTTGTAGAGGGTCGCTGGGACTATTAGAAAATAGTAAGGGTTAGAAAAATAGCCCACCCCAAGACGCTGAAAAGTGAGTGCAAAGTGCACTAAAGTTCCCCAAAGGACATAGAAGTCGTGATAGGGGAATTCTGCAGGAAAGACACAAACCAGCAATGCAACAACGATGGATTTCCAGTCGAGGGTACCTGTGGAACAAGGGGACCAAGTCCAAAAGTCACAAGCAAGTCGGAGATGGGCAGATGCCCAGGAAATGCCAGCTGGGGATGCAAAGATGCTGCTACTGGACAGTAGAAGCGTAGGTTTCTGCAAGAACGACAAGGGTTAGAGACTTCCCCTTTGGAGGACGGATCCCGCACGCCGTGGAAAGTCGTGCAGAAGTGTTTTCCTGCCGAAAGACTGCCAACAAGCCTTGCTAGCTGCAAATCGTGCGGTTAGTGTTTTTGGATGCTGCTGTGGCCCAGGAGGGACCAGGATGTCGCCAATTGCGTCAGGGGACAGAGGGGGCGTCGAGCAAGACAAGGAGCCCTCTCAGCAGCAGACAGCACCTGCAGAAATGCCAGAAACAGGCACTACAAGGATGCGTGAAACAGTGCTCACCCGAAGTCGCACAAAGGAGTCCCACGTCGCCGGAGAACAACTTAGGAGGTCGTGCAATGCAGGTTAGAGTGCCGTGGACGCAGGCTGGACTGTGCACAAAGGATTTCTGCCGGAAGTGCACGGAGGCCGGAGTAGCTGCAAAAGTCGCGGTTCCCACCAATGCAGTCTGGCGTGGGGAGGCAAGGACTTACCTCCACCAAACTTGGACTGAAGAGTCACTGGACTGTGGGAGTCACTTGGACAGAGTTGCTGGTTTCAAGGGACCTCGCTCGTTGTGCTGAGAGGAGACCCAAGGTACCGGTGATGCAGTTCTTTGGTGCCTGCGGTTGCAGGGGGACGATTCCGTCGACCCACGGGAGATTTCTTCGGACCTTCTAGTGCAGAGAGGAGGCAGACTACCCCCACAGCATGCACCACCAGGAAAACAGTCGAGAAGGCGGCAGGATCAGCGTTACAGAGTTGCAGTAGTCGTCTTTGCTACTATGTTGCAGTTTTGCAGGCTTCCAGCGCGGTCAGCAGTCGATTCCTTGGCAGAAGGTGAAGAGAGAGATGCAGAGGAACTCGGATGAGCTCTTGCATTCGTTATCTAAGGAATCCCAAGAGACAGAGACCCTAAATAGCCAGAAAAGAGGGTTTGGCTACCTAGGAGAGAGGATAGGCTAGCAACACCTGAAGGAGCCTATCAGCAGGAGTCTCTGACGTCACCTGATGGCACTGGCCACTCAGAGCAGTCCAGTGTGCCAGCAGCACCTCTGTTTCCAAGATGGCAGAGGTCTGGAGCACACTGGAGGAGCTCTGGGCACCTCCCAGGGGAGGTACAGGTCAGGGGAGTGGTCACTCCCCTTCCCTTTGTCCAGTTTCGCGCCAGAGCAGGGCTAAGGGGTCCCTGAACCGGTGTAGACTGGCTTATGCAGAAATGGGCACCATGTGTGCCCATGAAAGCATTTCCAGAGGCTGGGGGAGGCTACTCCTCCCCTGCCTTCACACCATTTTACAAAGGGAGAGGGTGTAACACCCTCTCTCAGAGGAAGTCCTTTGTTCTGCCATCCTGGGCCAGGCCTGGCTGGACCCCAGGAGGGCAGAAGCCTGTCTGAGGGGTTGGCAGCAGCAGCAGCTGCAGTGAAACCCCGGGAAAGGCAGTTTGGCAGTACCAGGGTCTGTGCTACAGACCACTGGGATCATGGGATTGTGCCAACTATGCCAGGATGGCATAGAGGGGGCAATTCCATGATCATAGACATATTACATGGCCATATTCGGAGTTACCATTGTGAAGCTACATATAGGTAGTGACCTATATGTAGTGCACGCGTGTAATGGTGTCCCTGCACTCACAAAGTCCGGGGAATTGGCCCTGAACAATGTGAGGGCACCTTGGCTAGTGCCTGGGTGCCCTCACACTAAGTAACTTAGCACCCAACCTTTACCAGGTAAAGGTTAGACATATAGGTGACTTATAAGTTACTTAAGTGCAGTGTAAAATGGCTGTGAAATAACATGGACGTTATTTCACTCAGGCTGCAGTGGCAGGCCTGTGTAAGAATTGTCAGAGCTCCCTATGGGTGGCAAAAGAAATGCTGCAGCCCATAGGGATCTCCTGGAACCCCAATACCCTGGGTACCTCAGTACCATATACTAGGGAATTATAAGGGTGTTCCAGTAAGCCAATGTAAATTGGTAAAATTGGTCACTAGCCTGTTAGTGACAATTTGAAAGAAATGAGAGAGCATAACCACTGAGGTTCTGATTAGCAGAGCCTCAGTGAGACAGTTAGGCATCACACAGGGAACACATACCTATAGGTCACAAACTTATGAGCACTGGGGTCCTGAAAGGCAGTGTCCCAGTGACACATAACAAACATACTGAAAACATAGGGTTTTCACTATGAGCACTGGGCCCTGGCTAGCAGGATCCCAGTGAGACAGTGAAAACACCCTGACATACACTCACAAACAGGCCAAAAGTGGGGGTAACAAGGCTAGAAAGAGGCTACTTTCTCACACTTGGTCAGCAGTACCAAGTGACAGACGCTCATAACAACACTCTTAGCCATCCCATGGCTGTTGTGAATCTCAACTGGGGGGGGGGTTACTGGTCCAAAGAAAGTTGTGGTTGACTAAGATTTACCTGTAGACTGTCTACTAGGGAACGATTTAAAGATATCAGCTTGGGCAGAAGTGGAGTTGGAGGCTCATGCAGCAACGCTGGGCATTGCTGGGCATATTTTTGCTTTGACAAGGGCTCAGGCCAAAAAGCAAAAAGGACAGGGTAACTTGGATCCTGGAACAATGGACCAAGTGCTCCCTAAAGCTAGGGGTAGCAAGGGTAAAACCCTACCCACTATCTCTCCCTCTACAGATGATTCTCCTTCTGAGGAAGAAGAATTTCCTCCCTGTGCAGAATCTTCACTAAATGAGCTGGCAGCAGACCCTGCTGAGCTTTTGGGTGGAGGGGGCCTGCCAGGGAAGAGCTGAGTGTGGCACAGCAAACCTGTCCCACATTAGAGGGTCTCAGACAGCAAGTTGTCAAACAGCAAAATGGAGATGTCAGTGACTCACATAGAGTTTACTGGGAGGACAACCTCTCGTACACAGAGGCAAGGGACCCAAAACCTGGAGCAGCCAGGAGATTGGTCATTCCCCTGCAAGTACAGAGAGTTCCTCCTAACTCTTGCACATGACATTCCTTTGGCTGGGCATTTGGGCCAGTCAAAACATGGGAAAGGCTTGTCCCCCTGTTTCACTGGCCTAGGATGTCAGAGAACACAAAAGATTCTTTCAAGTCTTGTGTGACCTGCCAAGCCAGTGGCAAGACTGGTGGCACACCAAAGGCTCCCCTTATTCCACTACCTGTGGTTGGGGTCCCATTTGAAAGGGTAGGGGTTGACATAGTTGGCTCCCTTGACCCTCCTACTGCTTCAGGCAATAGGTTTTTTTTGGTGGTTGTGGACCATGCCACAAAATATCCTGAAGCAATTCCTCTAAGGACCACTACAGCTCCTGCAGTGGCAAAGGCCCTCCTGGGAATCTTTTCCACAGTGGGTTTCCCTAAAGAGGTTGTATCAGACAGGGGTAGCAACTTCATGTCTGCATACTTGAAAGCAATGTGGAAGGAATGTGGTGTAACCTACAAATTCACCACTCTTTATCATCCACAGACTAATGGACTGGTAGAGAGGTTTAATAAAACTCTCAAAGGTATGATAATGGGACTCCCTGAAAAACTCAGGAGGAGATGGGATGTCCTGTTACCTTACCTCCTTTTGCTTACAGGGAGGTACCCCAGATAGGAGTGGGCTTCAGCCCCTTTGAACTCCTCTTTGGGCACCCTGTATGAGGTCCACTAACACTTGTGAAGGAGGGTTGGGAACAACCTTTAAAAGCTCCCAAACAGGACATAGTGGACTATGTACTTGGCATAAGATCCAGAATGGCCGAGTACATGAAAAAGGCAGTAAAAACCTTCAGGCCAGCCAAGAACTCCAGAAGCAATGGCATGACCAGAAGGCTGTTCTGATCCAGTACCAACCAGGACAGAAGGTGTGGGTATCGGGACCTGTGGCCCCAAGAGCACTCCAGGACAAATAGAGTGGACCCAATCTAATTGTTGAGAAAAAGGGCGAGGTCACCTATTTGGTAGACCTGGGCACTGCCAGGAAACCCCTTAGGGTGATTCATGTCAACCGCCTAAAACCCTACTATGACAGGGCTGCTCTCACCCTGCTCATGGCAACAGATGAGGGACAGAAAGAAGAGAGTGACCCTCTCCCTGATCTCTTTTCCACCACTGAAAATGATGCTTTAGTGGAGGGAGTAGTTTTGGCAGATTGTCTGACAGCAGAACAGAAAGACAACTGCATAAATCTCCTTGGACAATTTTCTGAACTCTTTTCAACTGTGCCAGGCACCACATCTTGCTGTGAACACACAATTGATACTGGAGACAGCTTGCCTTTCAAAAGTAAAATCTATAGGCAGCCTGACCATATCAGGGACTGCATAAAACAAGAGGTTCAGAAAATGTTTGATCTAGGAGTGGTTGAACCTTCTGAAAGCCCATGGACGAGTCCTGTGGTGCTTGTACCAAAGCCTCACTCAAAAGATGGAAAAAGGGAGATGAGGTTTTGTGTAGACTACAGAGGTCTCAACCAGGTAACAAAAATTGATGATCACCCTATACCCAGGGCAGATGAGCTCATAGATACACTGGCATCTGCCAAGTATCTAAGCACCTTTGATTTGACTGCAGGGTCATGGGACTCCCTTTTTGTGACTTTGCATGGACTCTGGTTCACTTTCCTTCCAAGTGGCTGTTCAGGTACTTTTGCGAGTGCTGCCTGCTTCAGTGAGGGCTCTCTGAGTTGCTGAGCGCCCCTTCTGTCTCCTCCTCCAAAAGACAACATCCTGGTCCTTCCTGGTCTTCAGCAGCACCCAAAAACCTCTACCGCGACCTTTGCAGCTAGCAAGGGTTGTTTGCGGTCTTTCTGCATAGGAACATCTCTGCAAGCTTCATCGCAACATGGGACATCTTTCATCCAAAGGAGGAGTTCCTAGTCCTCTTCTTTCTTGCAGAACTCTGAGCTTCTTCCATCCGGAGGAAGCTTCCTTGCACCTTCATCCGGGGTTTTCTGGGCTCCTGCCCCCCCCCGGACACTGTCGCGACTATTGGACTTGGTCCCCTTGCTTTGCAGGTCCTCAGGTCCAGGAATCAGTTTTCAGTGCACTGCTGGTGTTTGTTGTTCTTGCAGAATCCCCCTATCATGACTATTGTGCTCTTTTGGGGTAGTAGGTGTACTTTACTCCTACTTTTCAGGGTGTTGGCTTGGGGTATCTTGGACACCCTGACTGTTTTCTTACAGTCCCAGCGACCCTCTACAAGCTCCCATAGGTCTGGGGTCCATTCGTGATTCGCATTCCACTTTTGGAGTATATGGTTTGTGTTGCCCCTAGACCTATGTTCACCTATTGCAACCTATTGTAATTCTACACTGTTTGCATTACTTTTCTGACTCTTACTTACCTGATTTTGGTTTGTGTACATATAACTTGTGTATATTACTTACCTTCTTACTGAGGGTACTCACTGAGATACTTGTGGCATATTGTCATAAAAATAAAGTACCTTTATTTTTAGTAACTCTGTGTATTGTGTTTTCTTATGATATTGTGCATATGATATAAGTGGTATAGTAGGAGCTTTGCATGTCTCCTAGTTCAGCCTAAGCTGCTTTGCCATATCTACCTTCTATCAGCCTAAGCTGCTAGAAACACCTCTATTCTACTAATAAGGGATAACTGGACCTGGCACAAGGTGTAAATACCTTTGGTACCCACTACAAACCAGGCCAGCCTCCTACACCAATAACACTTGTTGTTCTATTCTGTATCCCCCCCAAGTCTCCCGATAAAAATGGTTCCTCACTTGTATGGGTAGGTCTAGTGGCCGTGACAGGAAATGCCCCAAAACGCAACATGGACATAACACATTTCAGGGCTTGAAAAATCTATGGCCAGTTTTATTTCATGAGGTCGAGCTATTTTTAGATTCCACTAGACAAATAAGAGGTGTTCTGTTCAGTCAGAAACTGAATTAGCAATTAAGATGCCTATAAATTGTATTCTTGTCACATTTGCTCTGTGTTCAGAGACAGAGGCCAAAAGTCAGTTTGTCTTCTTGCACTGCAAATACTTTTCCTTGGGACTGCAGAATGCCAGGATTTTCTAAGGTGAACTGTCTGATCTATGTGAAGTGAGAGGCTTTTGGTATCAGGTTTTTCCTAATACACAACATTTATATCATTAAGTCAACTTTACAAACATTTCAAAATATATTTCAGTAGCTGTGAAAGACTATTTTGTGTACCTCTATGTGCTGAAAAAAATATTTTAATAGGATGAAAAAGTCAGAACATTTTACTTGGTGATGTGCAAATGATAAATGTTTTCTGAAACCCAATTTTCACAGATTATTGTTAATACACTATATAGTTTTATCAGTAAAGCTGCAAGTTAGTGGGAAGGTTTTTGGACATTTCTTGGACATTTAGGGGGTGATTCTGACCGCGGCGGACGGCGGTCGCCGCCCGCCAAGCGGTTCCCACCGAAAGACCGCTCCGCGGTCAAAAGACCGCGGCGGTCATTCTGGGTTTCCCACTGGGCCGGCGGGCGACCGCCGAAAGTCCGCCCGCCAGCCCAGCGGGAAACACCCTTCCCATGAGGACGCCGGCTCAGAATGGAGCCGGCGGAGTGGGAAGGTGCGACGGGTGCAGTTGCACCCGTCGCGAATTTCAGTGTCTGCAAAGCAGACACTGAAATTCTTCGTGGGGCCCTCTTACGGGGGCCCCTGCAGTGCCCATGCCATTGGCATGGGCACTGCAGGGGCCCCCAGGGGCCCCGCGGCACCCCCTACCGCCATCCTGTTCCTGGCGGGAGAACCGCCAGGAACCGGATGGCGGTAGGGGGGTGTCAGAATCCCCATGGCGGCGGAGCGCGCTCCGCCGCCATGGAGGATTCTCAAGGGCAGCGGGAAGTCGGCGGTACACCGCCGACTTTCCGTTTCTGGCCGCGGCTGAACCGCCGTGGTCAGAATGCCCAGCGGTGCACCGCCAGCCTGTTGGCGGTGCTACCGCCGACCTCCGCCATGGCGGTAATTACCGCCAGGGTCAGAATGACCCCCTTAGTGTCTGGAAATGACATTGTGCTACCACATCATGCTTTAGTAATATATTTATTTCAAGTGAGTGTTTAAACATAAACTGAGGAACACTCCTGCCATGATGGCAAAGCTGTTAGTAAACTAAGAGGAAAGTCATGCATGGATCATGTGTACCCTATATGTGGGCTAGATTTATTCTACATGGAGCAAACGTTTAGTGTATTTAATCAAACAAAAGAGGATTTTTTTACAGCAGAAATGCTGAACTCACATACAGTATTTGAAGGTGCACTCATATGTGAGAATGAAGAAAAGGGTGACTGAAAAATACAAAATTTGCCTAGGATCACATGATTTGAGACCCGTTTCTGTGTCAAGTACATTATAGTTAGGTTGAGTAGAATATTCAAGCTACTCGAACTGCATGTCTAGCAATATTTTTATGATTTTTCAAGGCCTGCATTTTACCATTGAAAACTGACATGCTTTTTGCAAAGGGCATATCTGTGGATTTTGGGCTGTAGCTCAGTCAGCACTTAGGGAAACCTACCAAACCTGTACATTTTTTTAAACTACACACCTAGGGGAATCCAGGATGGGGTGACTTCTGGGCCTCTTACTGGGTTTTGTTACCCAGAATCCTTTGCAAACTGCAAAATTTGGCTAAAAAAACACTTTTTCCTCACATTTCGGTGCTCAAAGTTATGGAATCTGAGGCGGAGCTACAAACTTTCATCCACCCAGCATTCCCCTAAGTCTCCTGATAAAAATGGTACCTCACTTTTGTGGGTAGGCCTAGTGCCCACGACAGGAAATGCCCCAAAACGCAATGTGGACACATCACATTTTTACACTGAAAACTCGCACGTTTTTGCAAAGAGCCTAGCTGTGGCTTTTGGCCTCTAGCTCAACCGCCACTTAGGGAAACCTACCAATCCCACACATTTTTCAAAACTAGACAACTTGGGGAATCCAGAATGGGGTGACCTGTGGGATCTTACTGGGCTCTGTCGTAGAGAATCCTTTGCAAACCTCAAAATCTGGCTAAAAAAACACTGTTTCCTCACATTTCAGTGATGGAAAGTTCTTGAGTCAGAGGGGAGCCACAAACTTCCTTCCACCTAGCCTTCCCCCAAGTCTCCTGATAACACTGCAGCTCCATTTGGAGCCGACTCCCATGTTGCGGCCGACATCCCCGCTGGGCCGGCGGGCAGAAACTTGGTTTCCGCTCGCCGGCCCAGCGGGGATGTCATAATGGCCACCGCGGGAGTGTTTCATTTACAGGTGCAAGATGGGGACTCCACTTGGAATGCACGTAAATAAAAACAATAAAGTACAGATTTTAAAATGTGCACAAAAAAGCTGTTGAAAACAGAGAGGGCAAGCGAGAAAATGAGAGCTGCCAAGCCATTAAAAAAAAAAAAAAATAATAATAATAATTTTTAAGGATTTTGACAGGAGGAGAGCAATGAAAGAGAGGTGGAGGGAGTAGTAAATTCATAGGGTCAGTGGGTAGTAGGAAGGGTAGCAACAGATGAACTTGGGGCAGGGGAACAAATAAAAGGCGAAAACAAACAGCTGGGAAGCAAGCGATGGAAAAGTTGTGGGTAGTGGAAGAAGGGCAACATGCAGCACCCGATGAACGGTGGTACATCAGATAGAGAGCAGTAAGCGAGGAAGGGAGCTAGAAAACACATGCTTTCTATGGAGTGCTAAAGAACACAAGCATTAGCAAAGCCAATAGGCCTCGCCTCTGTGACAGCTATTGGCTTTGCCAATGTGTTTTAGCCATGTTGTACACCAGTATGGCAGCTGTTCAGCATGGCTAAAAGTCAGTGGTGTAAATAAGAGTAGTGTGGAGTGTCATAAAGTACAGTGGAGTGTTATGGAGTGCCTTAGAGAGGTGTGCTTTGGGGTGGTGCAGAGTGGAGTGGAGTGTCGTAGTTTGGAAAGGCATAGTGTTGTGGAGTGAGTAGTGTGTCACAGAGTGGAAGGGGAGAGTGGAGTAGAGGGCCACAGATTTGAGTAGTGCAGAGTGGAGTAGAGTGCTGTTGTGTGGCAAAGAGTGTTGTGGAGTGGTATAGAGCAAAATAGAGTGGTGTAGGATGGAGTAGATTGTCAGAGAGTGGAGTGACATAAAGTGGCATGTACTGAAGTGGCGTAGTCTCAAATAGTGAAGTGAAGTAGTATATCATAGTGTACAGTAAAGTGGCATGAGTGGCATAGAGGGAGTTGCTTAGAGTGGTGTAGAGTGGAGTAGTGTCACAGAGTGGCATACACTGAGTGTTAGAATGGAGTAGAGTGTCAGAGTGGAGTGCTGCATAGTGGAGTAGAGTCACCTAAAGTGGAGTGGCAGAGAATTCTGGAGTGGTGTAGAGTAGAGTGGTGTAGATCGGAAAAGATTGTTGAGGAGTGGGAGAGAGGCATGGACTGGGCTGTTGTAAGGTGGAGTGCTAGAGTCATGCAGAGTGAAGTAGTGGAGTTGTGCGTCATAGTAAGGAGTGGAGTACAGTGGCATAGAGGGAGTTGCTTAGCGTGTTGTAGTGTCAGATTGGCAAAGAGTGGAGTAGAGTTTAAAGAAGTAGAGTGACAGAATGGAGTACAGTGGCTTAGAGTGAAGTGGCATACAATACAGCTGAGCAGAGTAAACTCACTTTGAGTGCAGTGTGATAGAGTGCATTTGTTTGGAACAAAGTGGTGTAGAGTTCATTGGCGTAGAGTGGTGCAGAGTGGAGAGGCACACTGTAGACTGCAATGGAGTACAGTGGTACAGGGTGGGGTTGAGTGCAGTGACATGGAGTAGATTTGTTTCAGTAGAGTGAAGTGGTGCAGGGTAAAGTGGAGTGGTGCAGGATAGAGTGCAGAAGTGTAGAGATGAGTGGCGTAGACTGCAGTGGTGAAGAGTAGACTAGAGTGGCATAGTGTATAGTGTCAGAGAGGAGTGGTGTAGAGTGCAGTGGTGCAGGGTAGCACAGAGTGCAGCAGAGGAAAGTGCAGTCTTGAAGAGTAGAGTCTCAGAGGGCAGTGGTGTAGAGTGTATTGTTGTGGAGTGTTGCAGAGTAGAGTGCTGTAGAGAGCAGTGGTGTACAGTTCAGTGGTGCAGAGTAGAATAAAGTGGTGTATAGTGCAGTTGTCGAAGCCAAATAAGTGACCATGGGGAATCAGGATAGAAACCACAAAGGTACCTGCGCTTTCAGATAAGGTTTAATGGTACGTGTACACGGAGACTGAACGGCCTAAAGCAAGCTCGGACAGTCTAAAGAAGAGAAGTAATACATGATCTTTTATAAAATCAAAACCGCAGATACATTAATACATTTCATTGTTCTTAATATTGACGTAGGATCAATTTTGCAATACAGCACACGTGATTTAACATTTATTCTGCATGATGCTCCTTATAAGGGTTAAAATCATAGACAAGGAACTTGCACAATATGTCCTATGAATCTAATAGCACATGATACATCTATATTAAGAGAAATAGGAACAATAAGTGCATACGTTAGTACTTTTGAAAGTGAGGATTGCTCAAGCTAGCATGCAGTGCCGTCTCGTGATGGCTGTAACATTGCAACAGAGCGACAATCAATGAAGCATGTTGTATGTGTTGGCCTGCAGAGGTGAGGAATCCCCTCATTGCCCATAGTTGGCCAAAATCATGTGTGACCCCTAAAGCATATTGGCTGTCTGTATGGATGTTAGCTGTTCTTCCTGCTGCCAGTTTGCATGCTCGGATAAGTGCTATCAATTCTGCTGCCTGGGCACTTTTCATTGTTGGTAGCCTTCCTCCTTCTAATAATCTTTGGGCAGTCCCTACGGCATAAGCTGCTTGTAGCATCCCTGTGTGGTCCATAATGCATGAACCATCTACAAACAAATCGCCCTCTGCCTCTGGGAACGGGGTGTCTCTGAGATCCGGCCTCACCCTGGTGTGCGTGTCTACTTCCATGATACAATAGTGGAAGGAGCTATCTATGGAGGGATCATCATGATCCTTCTCGGTAGGCAGTAGACAGGAGGGGTTCAATGTGGTGCATCTCTTAATCTTTATGTGTGGTGCCAACAGTGTTAACTCATAGCGTGAGAGGCGGGCATTCGTCAAGACTCTTAGTGGTAGTAAGTAATGTGTCAACTGTATGTGGGACATGTAAAACCAAAGTGTGAGCCAGGACGATGTTCTCCGATTGTTCTACAGCTAAAACGGCCGCTGCAACTGCCCTCAGGCATGGAGGAAGCCCTGCTGCTACGGGGTCTAAGGTGGCTGAATAGTAAGCCACTTGGCGGTAAAAGGTGCAGTGTTTTTGTGCCAGGACCCCCAGGGAGCAGCCTCCTTTTTCATGGCAGAACAAGTGGAAGTCCTTGGTGTAATCTGGGAGGATTAGTGCTGGTGTCGCACATAATTCCCTCTTTAATTTCTGGAAGGCTTCCTCACACTGCTCAGGCCATGGTACTTTGTCTGCTACATCCTTGTGTGTTAAGTTCAAAAGGGGTCATGCAATCAGGGAAAAATTTTGAATCCAGTGTCTGCAGTAGCCTGCTGTAGGAGGCTGGCCTGGCTTGTAGTGGGTACCAAGGGGTACTTACACTCTGTACCAGGTACAGTTATCCCTTATTAGTGTAGAAGAGGTGTTTCTAGCAGCTTAGGCTGATAGAAGGTAGCTATAGCAGAGCATTTTAGGCTTAACTAGGAGACATGCAATTCTCCTACTATACCACTGGTGTCATATGCACAATATCATAAGAAAACACAATACACAATATACTAAAAATAAAGGTACTTTATTTTTATGACAATATGCCAAAAGTATTTCAGTGAGTACCCTCAGTATGAGGATGCCAAATATACACAAAATATATGTACACAATACCAAAAATATGCAGTAATAGCAAAAGGAAGTAATGCAAGCAATGTAAAGTTACAGTAGATTGCAATAGGAGCACATAGGTATAGGGGCAACACAAACCATATACTCCAAAAGTGGAATGCGAACCACGAATGGACCCCAAACCTATGTGAGCTTGTAGAGGGTCGCTGGGACTGTAAGAAAACAGTGAGGATTAGAAAAATAGCCCACCCCAAGACCCTGAAAAGTAGGTGTAAAGTGCACCTATATTCCCCAGAGAGCACATAAGTTGTGATAGGGGAATTCTGCAAGGAGGACCAACACCAGCAAAGCAACCAAAGTGGATTTCCGGATGAAAGTACCTGTGGAACAAGGGGACCAAGTCCAAGAGTCGCGACAAAGTCGAGAGTGGGCAGATGCCCAGGAAATGCCAGCTGACGGTGCCAGGAAGCTGCCACCGGATAGTAGAAGATGTGGATTCTGCAAGAACGAAGAGGGCTAGAAACTTCCCCTTTGGACGATGGATGTCCCACGTCGTGAAGAAGCTTGCAGAGGTGTTCCCACGCAGAAAGACCGCAAACAAGCCTTGCTAGCTGAAAGGCTCGCGGTTAGGGTTTTTGGATGCTGCTGTGGCCCAGGAGGGACCAGGATGTATCCACTTGGATAAGGAGACAGAGGGGGCGCCCAGCAAGTCTGGGAGCCCTCACAGAAGCAGACAGCACCCGCAGAAGTACCAGAATAGGCACTTGGAAGAGGAGTGAACCGGAGCTCACCTGAAGACACAAAAGGGAGTCCCACGACGCCGGAGGACAACTCAGAAGGTTGTGCACTGCAGGTTAGAGAGCCGGGGATGCAGGCTTGGCTGTGCACAAAGGAAATCCTGGAAGAATGCACAGGAGCCGGAGCAGCTGCAAATCACGCTGTACCCAGCAATGCAGTCTAGCGTGGGGAGGCAAGGACTTACCGCCACCAAACTTGGACTGAAGAGTCACTGGACTGTGGGAGCCACTTGGACAGAGTTGCTGAGTTCCAGGGACCACGCTCGTTGTGCTGAGAGGGGACCCAGAGGACCGGTGATGCAGTCTTTTGTTGCCTGCGGTTGCAGGGGGAGGATTCCGTCGTCCCACAGGAGATTTTTTCAGAGCTCCTGCTGCAGAAAGGAGGCAGGCTACCCCCAGAGCATGCACCACCAGGAAACAGGCAAGAAAGCGGCAGGATCAGCGATACAAGGTTGCAGTAGTCGTCTTTGCTACTTTGTTGCGGTTTTGCAGGCGTCCTGAGAAGTCAGCGGTCGATCCTTTGGCAGAAGCTGAAGAGAGAGATGCAGAGGAACTCGGATGAGCACTTGTATTCGTTATCTGAAGAATTCCCCAAAGCAGAGACCCTAAATAGCCAGAAAAGGAGGTTTGGCTACCTAGGAAGGAGGATAGGCTAGCAACACAGGTAAGAGCCTATCAGAAGGAGTCTCTGATGTCACCTGCTGGCACTGGCCACTCAGAGCAGTCCAGTGTGCCAGCAGCACCTCTGTTTCCAAGATGGCAGAGGTCTGGAGCACACTGGAGGAGCTCTGGGCACCTCCCCTGGGAGGTGCAGGTCAGGGGAGTGGTCACTCCCCTTTCCTTTGTCCAGTTTCGCGCCAGAGCAGGGCTGTGGGATCCCTGAACCAGTGTAGACTGGCTTATGCAGAGATGGGCACCATCTGTGCCCATCAAAGCATTTCCAGAGGCTGGGGGAGGCTACTCCTCCCCAGCCCTGACACCTTTTTCCAAAGGGAGAGGGTGTAACACCCTCTCTCTGAGGAAGTCCTTCGTTCTGCCTTCCTGGGCCAAGCCTGGCTGGACCCCAGGAGGGCAGAAACCTGTCTGAGGGGTTGGCAGCAGCAGCAGCTGCAGTGAAACCCCGGGAAAGGCAGTTTGGCAGTACCCGGGTCTGTGCTAGAGACTCAGGGGATCATGGAATTGTCTCCCCAATGTCAGAATGGCATTGGGGTGACAATTCCATGATCTTAGACATGTTACATGGCCATGTTCGGAGTTACCATAGTGACGCTATACATAGGTAGTGACCTATGTATAGTACATGCGTGTAATGGTGTCCTCGCACTCACAAAGTCCGGGGTATTTGCCCTGAACGATGTGGGGGCACCTTGGCTAGTGCCAGGGTGCCCACACACTAAGTAACTGTAGGAAAGTACCATCTTGCCTGGCATGTTACCCCCATATTTCACTGTATATATGTTGTTTTAGTTGTATGTGTCACTGGAGCCCTGCCAGCCAGGGCCCCAGTGCTCATAAGTGTGCCCTGTATGTGTTACCTGTGTTATGACTAACTGTCTCACTGAGGCTCTGCTATCCAGAACCTCAGTGGTTATGCTCTCTCATTTCTTTCCAAATTGTCACTAACAGGCTAGTGACCAATTTCACCAATTTACATTGGCATACTGGAACACCCTTATAATTCCCTAGTATATGGTACTGAGGTACCCAGGGTATTGGGGTTCCAGGAGATCCCTAGGGGCTGCAGCATTTCTTTTGCCACCCATAGGGAGCTCTGACAATTCTTACACAGGCCTGCCACTGCAGCCTGAATCACAGCCATTTACCACTGCACTTAAGTAACTTATAAGTCACCTATATGTCTAACCTTTACCTGGTAAAGGTTGGATGCTAAGTTACTTAGTGTGTGGGCACCCTGGCACTAGCCAAGGTGCTCCCACATTGTTCAGGGCAAATTCCCCAGACTTTGTGAGTGCGGGGACACCATTATAAGCGTGCACTATACATATGTCACGACATATGTATAGCGTCACAATGGTAACTCCGAACATGGCCATGTAACATGTCTAAGATCATGGAATTGTCACCCCAATGCCATTCTGGCATTGGGGAGACAATTCCATGATCCCCCGAGTCTCTAGCACAGACCCGGGTACTGCCAAACTACCTTTCCCGGGGTTTCACTGCAGCTGCTGCCAACCCCTCAGAGTGGTTTCTGCCCTCCTGGGGTCCAGCCAGGCTTGGCCCAGGAAGGCAGAACAAAGGACTTCCTCAGAGAGAGGGTGTTACACCGTCTCCCTTTGGAAAAAGGTGTCAGGGCTGGAGAGGAGTAGCCTCCCCCAGCCTCTGGAAATGCTTTCATGGGCACACATGGTGCCCATTTCTGCATAAGCCAGTCTACACAGGTTCAGGGATCCCCCAGCCCTGCTCTGGCGCGAAACTGGACAAAGGAAAGGGGAGTGACCACTCCCCTGATCTGCACCTCCCCTGGGAGGTGCCCAGAGCTCCTCCAGTCTGCTCCTACCTCTGCCATCTTGGAAACAGAGGTGCTGCTGGCACACTGGACTGCTCTGAGTGGCAAGTGCCAGCAGGTGACATCAGACACTCCTTCTGATAGGCTCCTCCAGGTGTTGCTAGCCTATCCTCTCTCCTAAGTAGCCAAACCTCCTTTTCTGGCTATTTAGGGTCTCTGCTTTGGGGAATTCGGTAGATAACGAATGCAAGAGCTCATCAGAGTTCCTCTGCATCTCTCTCTTCACCTTCTGCCAAGGAATCGACCGCTGACTGCTCTGGAAGGCTGCAAAACTGCAACAAAGTAGCAAAGACGACTACTGCGACTTTGTAACGCTTATTCGGCCGCCTTCTCAACTGTTTTCCTGGTGGTGCATGCTGTGGGGGTAGTCTGCCTCCTCTCTGCACTAGAAGCTCTGAAGAAATCTCCCGTGGGTCGACGGAATCTTCCCCCTGCAACCGCAGGCACCAAAAGACTGCATCACCAGTCCTCTGGGTCTCCTCTCAGCACAACGAGCGAGGTCCCTTGAACTCAGCAACTCTGTCCAAGTGACTCCCACAGTCCAGTGACTCTTCAGTCCAAGTTTGGTGGAGGTAAGTCCTTGCCTCCCCACGCTAGACTGCATTGCTGGGAACCGCGTGATTTGCAGCTCCTCCGGCTCCTGTGCACTCTTCCAGGATTTCATTTGTGCACAGCCAAGCCTGGGTCTCCGACACTCTAACCTGCAGTGCGCGACCTCCTGAGTTGTCCTCCGGCGTCGTGGGACCTTCCTTTGTGACTTCGGGTGAGCTCTGGTTCACTCCACTTCGTAGTGCCTGTTCCGGCACTTCTACGGGTGCTGCTTGCTTCTGAGTGGGCTCTTTGTCTTGATGGACGCCCCCTCTGTCTCCTCACGCAATTGGCGACATCCTGGTCCCTCCTGGGCCACAGCAGCATCCAAAAACCCTAATCGCGACCCTTGCAGCTATCAAGGCTTGTTTGCGGTCTTTCTGCACGGAAACACCTTTGCAAGCTTCTTCACGACGTGGGACATCCATCCTCCAAAGGGGAAGTTTCTAGCCCTTGTCGTTCTTGCACAATCCACAGCTTCTACCATCCGGTGGCAGATTCTTTGCACCCACAGCTGGCATTTCCTGGGCATCTGCCCACTCCCGGCTTGATCGTGACTCTTGGACTTGGTCCCCTTGTTGCACAGGTACTCTCGTCAGGAGATCCATCATTGTTGCATTGCTGGTGTTGGTCTTCCATGCAGAATTCCCCTATCACGACTTCTGTGCTCTCTGGGGAACTTAGGTGCACTGTGCACCCACTTTTCAGGGTCTTGGGGTGGGCTATTTTTCTAACCCTCACTGTTTTCTTACAGTCCCAGCGACCCTCTACGAGCTCACATAGGTTTGGGGTCCATTCGTGGTTCGCATTCCACTTCTCGAGTATATGGTTTGTGTTGCCCCTATACCTATGTGCTCCCATTGCATTCTATTGTGACTATACATTGTTTGCACTGTTTTCTATTGCTATTACTGCATATTTTGGTATTGTGTACATATATCTTGTGT
Organism: Pleurodeles waltl; assembly: GCF_031143425.1. NCBI lineage: Eukaryota > Metazoa > Chordata > Amphibia > Caudata > Salamandridae > Pleurodeles > Pleurodeles waltl. The sequence goes on from NC_090446.1 coordinate 424,908,270, forward strand.
ATATTTGCTATCCTCATACTGAGGGTACTCACTGAGATACTTTGGCATATTGTCATAAAAATAAAGTACCTTTATTTTTAGTATATCTGTGTATTGTGTTTTCTTATGATATTGTGCATATGATACCAGTGGTACAGTAGGAGCTTCACACGGCTCCTAGTTCAGCCTAAGCTGCTCTGCTAAGCTACCTTTTCTATCAGCCTAAGCTGCTATACACCCCCTTACACTAATAAGGGATACCTGGACCTGGTGCAAGGTGTAAGTACCCCTTGGTACCCACTACAAGCCAGGCCAGCCTCCTACATTGGTTGTGCAGCGGTGGGATAAGTACTTGCAACTACTTACCACTTTGTCATTTTGTACTTTTCATAAGAGAAAAATATACAAAACAAGTTCAGTATATGTACACCTAACCAAATTTTTTGCTTTTCTTCTCTTACTCTTTTGCTAAGTGCTGAAAAGTACCTCTAAAACTTTCAAAAAGTTCTTTAAAAGTTTTAAAAGTTTTTTTCTGTTCTTTAAAAAGTTCTGAAACTTTTTCTTTCTTTTTCTGTCCCTTAAACCTTTTCTATAATGTCTGGTACAGGTCAAACTGTTGATCTGACTACACTTGCTTATGACCACCTTAGCTGGAAAGGAGCAAGGAGTCTCTACATTGAAAGAGGTTTAGGGGTAGGGAAGAATCCTTCAAGAGAACTGTTAGTTAATATGCTCATTGAACAGGATAAGACCTTAGTTGGCACTTCTGGTGAGAGATTAGCTGATGGTTCCCACTCTTATTCTGGGGCACCCCCAGTAAAAGGGTTAGAAGGGGACCTTCCCAACCTGCCCCTTAGCAGGCCACCTAGCAGGGCTGGTACTGAGGTGAGTTCTCATCATAGTATAGAGATTACTCCTTTAGGCCAGGTTGTTAGAGTGCCATCTCTTAGGGACAGGTCTCCCTCTGTTCATTCTCACCATTCTTCTGTGTCAAGGCATGCCCAACCCACCCACCCTGATGACAGAGTGTTAGAAAGGGAACTCAATAGATTGAGAGTGGAAGAATCCAGTCTGAAGCTCAAGAAGCAACAGTGGGATTTAGATAGGCAAGCATTTGACTTAGAAAAAGAAAGACAGAGGTTGGGGTTTGGACCCCATGGGGGCAGCAGCAGTATTACAGATAGTAATCCTGTAAAAGAGCATGATTCTAGGAATCTGCACAAGATAGTTCCCCCTTACAAGGATGGGGATGACATTAATAAGTGGTTTGCTGCACTTGAGAGGGCCTGTAATGTACCTGGGGTCCCTCAAAGGCAGTGGGCTGCTATCCTATGGCTATCTTTCAGTGGAAAGGGTAGGAATAGGCTCCTTCCTGTTAAGGAAAGTGATGCCAATGATTTTACAGTTCTTAAGAATGCACTCCTAGATGGTTATGGCTTAACCACTGAACCGTACAGGATCAAGTTCAGAGAAACCAAAAAGGAGTCTTCACAAGACTGGGTAGACTTTGTTGACCATTCAGTGAAGGCCTTGGAGGGGTGGTTACATGGCAGTAAAGTTTCTGACTATGAAAGCCTGTATAACTTAATCCTGAGAGAGCATATTCCTAATAATTGGGTGTCTGATTTATTACACCAGTACGTGGTAGACTCTGATCTGACCTCTCCCCAAGAATTGGGAAAGAAGGCAGACAAATGGTTCAGAACAAGGGTGAACAGAAAAGTTCATACAGGGGGTGACAAGGATGGCAAGAAGAAGGATGGTAAGTCTTCTGACAAGAGTGGGGACAAATCTAAAAATGAGCCTTCATCAGGCCCACAAAAACACTCTGGTGGTGGTGGTCCCAAATCCTCTACAAATCAAAATCAAGTAAAGAAACCATGGTGCTATTTACGTAAAATAAAAGGCCATTGGACAACTGATCCCAGTTGCCCAAAGAAAAGCACCAAGCCTCCTACCACTACAACCCCTACTGCTACACCTAGTGCCCCTAGTAATAGCAGTGGTGGTGGAAGCAAACCTACTAATAGCCAATCCAAGGGAGTAGCTGAGCTCACTTTTGGTAATTTCGTTGGGGTTGGTCTTGTTAGGGAGACCACAGAGGCTGTGTTAGTCTCTGAGGGGGCCATTGATTTGGCCACCTTGGTTGCTTGTCCCCTTAATATGGATAAGTACAAGCAAGTGCCCCTAATAAATGGTGTTGACGTTCAGGCCTACAGGGACACAGGTGCCAGTGTTACCATGGTAATAGAGAAACTGGTCCACCCTGAACAACACCTACTTGGTCACCAGTACCAAGTGACAGACGCTCATAACAACACTCTTAGCCACCCCATGGCTGTTGTGAATCTCAACTGGGGGGGGGGGGTTTACTGGTCCAAAGAAAGTTGTGGTTGCCTCAGATTTACCTGTAGACTGTCTACTAGGGAACGATTTAGAGACATCAGCTTGGGCAGAAGTGGAGTTGGAGGCTCATGCAGCAATGCTGGGCATTCCAGGGTATATTTTTGCTTTAACCAGGGCTCAGGCCAAAAAGCAAAAAGGACAGGGTGACTTGGATCCTGGAAGAATGGACCAAGTGCCCCCTAAACCTAGGGTTAGTAAAGGTAAAACACTACCTACTATCCCTCCCTCTACAGTGGATTCAACTTCTGAGGAAGAAGAATTTCCACCCTGTGCAGAACCTACACCAGAGGAGCTGGAAGCAGATACTGCTGAGCTTTTGGGTGGAGGGGGGCCTGCCAGGGAGGAGCTGAGTGTGGCACAGCAGACCTGTCCCACACTAGAGGGTCTAAGACAGCAAGCTATCAAACAAGCAAATGGGGATGTCAGTGACTCTCACAGAGTTTACTGGGAGGACAACCTCTTGTATACTGAAGCAAGGGATCCAAAACCTGGAGCTGCCAGGAAATTGGTGATTCCTCAGCAATACAGAGAGTTCCTCCTAACTCTAGCCCACGACATTCCCTTGGCTGGACATTTAGGGCAAATGAAAACTTGGGACAGGCTTGTCCCCTTGTTTCATTGGCCTAGAATGTCAGAGGAAACAAAGGAATTTTGTAGGTCCTGTGAAACCTGTCAAGCCAGTGGCAAGATAGGTGGCACTCCAAAGGCACCCCTAATTCCACTACCTGTGGCTGGGGTTCCCTTTGAAAGGGTAGGGGTTGACATAGTTGGCCCCCTTGACCCTCCTACTCCTTCAGGCAATAGGTTTATCTTGGTGGTAGTGGACCATGCCACCAGATATCCTGAAGCAATTCCTCTAAGGACCACTACAGCTCCTGCAGTGGCAAAGGCCCTCCTGGGAATCTTTTCCAAGGTGGGCTTCCCAAAAGAGGTGGTATCAGACAGGGGAAGCAATTTCATGTCTGCTTACATAAAGGCCATGTGAAAGGAATGTGGTGTAACATACCAGTTCACCACACCCTATCATCCACAAACAAATGGACTGGTTGAGAGGTTTAATAAAACTCTCAAAGGAATGATAATGGGACTCCCTGAAAAACTCAGTAGGAGATGGGATGTCCTGTTACCTTGCCTCCTTTTTGCTTACAGGGAGGTACCCCAAAAAGGAGTGGGCTTCAGCCCCTTTGAACTCCTATTTGGACACCCTGTAAGAGGTCCTCTAACACTTGTAATGGAGGGTTGGGAACAACCTTTAAAAGCCCCTAAGCAAGACATAGTGGACTATGTACTTGGCCTAAGATCTAGGATGGCTGAGTACATGAAAAAGGCCAGTAAAAACCTTCAGGCCAGCCAAGAGCTCCAAAAGCAATAGCATGACCAGAAGGCTGTTCTGATTCAGTACCAACCAGGTCAGAAAGTGTGGGTCTTGGAGCCTGTGGCCCCAAGAGCACTCCAAGACAACGGGAGTGGACCCCACATTATTGTTGAGAAAAAGGGAGAAGTCACCTACTTAATTGACTTAGGCACTGCCAGGAGTCCCCTTCGGGTGCTCCATGTCAATCGCCTGAAACCCTACTATGACAGGGCTGATCTCACCCTGCTCATGGCAACAGATGAAGGACAGGAAGAAGAGAGTGACCCTCTCCCTGATCTCTTCTCTTCCACAGAACAAGATGCTCTTGTGGAAGATGTACTTCTGGCAGATTGTCTTACTGCTGAGCAGAAAGACCACTACATAAATCTCCTGGGTCAGTTTTCTGAACTCTTTTCTACTGTGCCAGGCACCACTTCTTGGTGTGAGCACACTATAGATACTGGAGACAGCTTGCCTGTCAAAAGTAAGGTCTATAGGCAGCCTGACCATGTCAGAGACTGCATAAAACAAGAGGTTCAGAAAATGCTTGAACTGGGAGTGGTGGAGCACTCTGAAAGTCCATGGTCCTCTCCTGTGGTACTTGTACCAAAACCTCATTCCAAAGATGGGAAAAGGGAAATTAGATTTTGTGTTGACTACAGAGGTCTCAAACAAGTAACTAAAACTGATGCTCACCCTATACCCAGGGCAGATGAGCTAATGGATACACTGGCATCTGCGAAGTATCTAAGCACCTTTGATTTGACTGCAGGGTATTGGCAGATCTAGTTATCAGAGGATGCAAAAGCAAAAACTGCATTTTCCACCATTGGAGGGCACTACCAATTCACAGTAATGCCCTTTGGTTTGAAAAATGCACCTGCCACTTTTCAGAGGTTGGTGAACACAGTCCTGCAAGGGCTGGAGGCTCTTAGTGCAGCACATCTAGATGATATAGCTGTCTTTAGCTCCAGCTGGGATGATCACCTGGTCCACCTATGGAAAGTTTTGGAGGCCCTGCAAAAGGCAGGCCTCACTATCAAGGCTTCAAAGTGCCAGATAGGGCAGGGGAAAGTGGTTTATCTGGGACACCTGGTAGGTGGAGAAAAGATTGCACCACTTCAGGGGAAAATCCAAACCATTATAGATTGGGTTCCCCCTACAACTCAGACTCAGGTGAGAGCCTTTTTAGGCCTCGCTGGGTACTACAGGAGGTTCATAAAGAACTATGGCTCCATAGCAGCCCCTCTTAATGACCTCACTTCAAAGAAAATGCCTAAAAAAGGTATTATGGACAGCAGACTGTCAGAAAGCTTTTGAGGAGCTGAAGCAGGCCATGTGCTCTGCACCTGTCCTGAAAAGCCCCTGTTACTCCAAAAAATTAATTGTCCAAACTGATGCATCTGAATTAGGGGTAGGGGCAGTCTTATCACAACTTAATTCTGAGGGCCAGGATCAACTTGTTGCTTTTATCAGCAGGAGGTTGACCCCTAGAGAAAAGCGTTGGTCTGTCATAGAGAGGGAGGCCTTTGCGGTGGTCTGGGCACTGAAGAACTTGAGGCCATACCTGTTTGGCACTCACTTCATTGTTCAGACAGACCACAAACCTCTACTTTGGCTAACCACTGAGGTTCTGATTAGCAGAGCCTCAGTGAGACAGTTAGTCATCACACAGGGAACACATACAGGGCACACTTATGAGCACTGGGGTCCTGGCTGGCAGGGTCCCAGTGACACATACATTAAAACAACATATATACAGTGAAATATGGGGGTAACATGCCAGGCAAGATGGTACTTTCCTACACAACCTCCCCCCAAACGAAGGACAATAAGACTAGCTATGACCTGATGAGTGTCTAAGTGGAAATATCTGGAGAGTCCATCTGCATTGGAGTGGGTACTCCCAGGTCTATGTTCCACTGTATAGTCCATTCCCTGTAGAGATATGGACCACCTCAACAATTTAGGGTTTTCACCTTTCATTTGTTTTAGCCACATTAGAGGTGTGTGGTCTGTCTGAACAATGAAGTGAGTGCCAAACAGGTATGGCCTCAACTTCTTCAGTGCCCAGACCACAGCAAAGGCCTCCCTCTCTATGACAGACCAACGCTTTTCTCTAGGGGTCAACCTCCTGCTGATAAAAGCAACAGGTTGATCCTGGCCCTCAGAATTGAGTTGTGATAAGACTGCCCCTACCCCTAATTATGATGCATCAGTTTGGACAATGAATTTTTTGGAGTAACATGGGCTTTTTAGGACAGGTGCAGAGCACATGGCCTGTTTCAGCTCCTCAAATGCTTTCTGACAGCTAGCTGTCCACAATACCTTTTTAGGCAATTTCTTACAAGTGAGGTCATTAAGTGGGGCTGCAATGGAGCCACAGTTCTTAATGAACCTCCTGTAATACCCAGTGAGGCCTAAGAAGGCTTTCACCTGGGTCTGAGTTGTAGGGGGAACCCAATCCATGATAGTTTGGATTTTCCCCTGCAATCTGTTCTCCACCTACAAGGTGTCCCAGATAAACCACTTTCCCCTGCCCTATCTGGCACTTTGAAGCCTTGATAGTGAGGCCTGCCTTTTGCAGGGCCTCCAAAACTTTACACAGGTGGACAAGGTGATCATCCCAGGTGGAGCTAAAGACAGCTATATTGTCCAGATATGCTGCACTAAAAGCCTCCAACCCCTGCAGGACTGTATTCACCAACCTCTGAAAGGGGCAGGTGTATTTTTCAAACCAAAGGGCATTACTGTGAATTGGTAGTGCCCTCCAATAGTCGAAAATGCAGTTTTTGCTTTAGCATCCTCTGATAACTTGATCTGCCAATACCCTGCAGTCAAATCAAAGGTGCTTAGATACTTGGCAGATGCCAGTGTATCTATTAGCTCATCTGCACTGGGTATAGGATGAGCATCAGTTTTGGTTACCTGGTTGAGACCTCTGTAATCTACACAAAACCTCAATTCTCTTTTCCCATCTTTTGAGTGAGGTTTTGGTACAAGCACCACAGGAGAGGCCCATGGGCTTTCAGAATGTTCAACCACTCCCAGTTCAAGCATTTTCTGAACCTCTTGTTTTATGCAGTCCCTGACATGGTCAGGCTGCCTATAGATCTCACTTTTGACAGGCAAGCTGTCTCCAGTATCTATAGTGTGCTCACACCAAGAAGTGGTGGCTGGCACAGTAGAAAATAGTTCAGAAAACTGACCCAGGAGATTTATGCAGTTGTCTTTCTGCTCAGCAGTAAGACAGTCTGCTAAAACTACACCTTCCACTAGAGCATCTTGTTCTGTGGAAGAGAAGAGATCAGGGAGAGGGTCACTCTCTTCTTCCTGTCCTTCATCTGTTGCCATGAGCAGGGTGAGATCAGCCCTGTCATAGTAGGGTTTTAGGCGATTGACATGGAGCACCCTAAGGGGACTCCTGGCTGTGCCCAAGTCAACCAAGTAGGTGACTTCTCCATTCTTTTCAACAATGATGTGGGGCCCACTCCATTTGTCTTGGAGTGCTTTTGGGGCCACAGGCTCCAAGACCCATACCTTCTGTCCTGGTTGGTACTGAATCAGAAAAGCCTTGTGGTCATGCCATTGCTTTTGGAGCTCTTGGCTGGCCTGAAGGTTTTTACTGGCCTTTTTCATGTAGTCAGCCATTCTGGATCTTAGGCCGAGTACATAGTCCACTATGTCTTGCTTGGGAGCTTTTAAAGGTTGTTCCCAACCCTCCTTTACAAGTGTTAGAGGACCTCTTACAGGGTGTCCAAATAGGAGTTCAAAAGGGCTGAAGTCCACTCCTTTCTGGGGTACCTCCCTGTAATCAAAAAGGAGGCAAGGTAACAGGACATCCGATCTCCTCCTGAGTTTTTCAGGGAGTCCCATTATCATTCCTTTGAGAGTTTTATTAAACTTCTCTACCAGTCCATTTGTTTGTGGATGATAAGGTATGGTGAATTTGTATGTTACACCACATTCCTTCCACGTGGCCTTCAAGTATGCAGACATAAAGTTGCTACCCCTGTCTGATACCACCTTTTTTGGGAAACCCACCCTGGAAAAGATTCCCAGGAGGCCTTTTGCCACTGCAGGAGCTGTAGTGGTCATTAGAGGAATTGCTTCAGGATATCTTGTGGCATGGTCCACTACCACCAAGATAAACCTATTGCCTGAAGCAGTAGGAGGGTCAAGGAGCCAACTATGTCAACCCCTACCCTTTCAAAGGGAACCCCAACCACAGGCAGTGAAATAAGGGGAGCCTTTGGGGTGCCACCAGTCTTGCCACTGGCTTGGCAGGTCACGCAGGACTTACAAAAATCCTTTGTGTCCTCTGACATCCTAGGCCAGTGAAACAGGGGGACAAGGCTTTCCCATGTTTTAATCTGACCCAAATGTCCAGCCAAGGGAATGTCGTGTGCCAGAGTTAGGAGGAACTCTCTGTATTGCAGGGGAATGACCAATCTCCTGGCTGCTCCAGGTTTTGGGTCCCTTGCCTCTGTATACAAGAGGTTGTCCTCCCAGTAAACTCTATGTGAGTCACTGACATCCCCATTTTGCTGTTTGACAGCTTGCTGTCTTAGACCCTCTAATGTGGGACAGGTTTGCTGTGCCACACTCAGCTTCTCCCTGGCAGGCCCCCCTCCAACCAAAAGTTCAGCAGTGTCTGCTTCCAGCTCCACTGGTGAAGGTTCTGCACAGGGGGGAAATTCTTCTTCCTCAGAAGTTGAATCATCTGTAGAGGGAGGGATAGAGGGTAGCGATTTACCCTTACTAACCCTAGCTTTAGGGAGCACTTGGTCCATTTTTCCAGGATCCAAGTCACCCTGTCCTTTTTGCTTTTTGGCCTGAGCCCTGGTTAAAGCAAAAATATGCTCAGGAATGCCCAGCATTGCTGCATGAGCCTCCAACTCCACTTCTGCCCAAGCTGATATCTCTAAATCATTCCCTAGTAGAGAGTCTACAGGTAAATCTGAAGCAACCACAACTTTCTTTGGACCAGTAACCCCCCCCAGTTGAGATTCACAACAGCCATGGGGTGGCTAAGAGTGTTATTATGAGCGTCTGTCACTTGGTACTGGTGACCAAGTAGGTGTTTTTCAGGGTGTACCAGTTTCTCTATTACCATGGTAACACTGGCACCTGTGTCCCTGTAGGCCTGAACCTCAACACCATTGATTAAGGGAAGTTGCTTGTACTTATCCATATTAAGGGGACAAGCAACCAAGGTGGCCAAATCAATGGCACCTTCAGAGACTAGAACAGCCTCTGTTGTCTCCCTAACAAGACCAACCCCAACTAAATTACCAAAAGTGAGCCCAGCTACTTCCTTGGATTGGCTATTAGTAGGTTTGCTCCCACCACCACTGCTATTACTAGGGGCACTAGAGGTTGCAGTAGGGGTTGTGGTAGTGGGAGGCTTGGTGCTTTTCTTTGGACAACTGGCATCAGTTGTCCAATGGCCTTTTACTTTACATAAATAGCACCATGGTTTCTTTACTTGATTAGAAGAGGATTTGGACCCACCACCCGCACCAGAGTGTTTTTGTGGGCCTGATGAAGGCTCATTTTTAGATTTGTCCCCACCCTTGTCTGAAGACTTACCATCCTTCTTCTTGCCATCCTTGTCACCCCCTGTATGAACTTTTCTGTTCACTCTTGTTCTGACCCATTTGTCTGCCTTCTTTCCCAATTCTTGGTGAGAGGTCAGATCTGAGTCCACTAGATATTGGTGTAACAAATCAGACACACAGTTATTCAGAATATGCTCTCTCAAGATTAGATTGTAGAGGCTTTCATGGTCAGAAACTTTACTGCCATGTAACCACCCCTCCAAGGCCTTCACTGAATTGTCAACAAAGTCTACCCAGTCTTGTGAGGACTCTTTTCTGGTTTCTCTGAACTTAATCCTGTATTGTTCAGTGGTTAAGCCAAATCCATCCAAGAGTGCATTCTTCAAAACTGTAAAATTATTGGCATCACTTTCCTTTACAGTAAGGAGCCTATCCCTACCCTTTCCACTGAAAGATAGCCATAGGATAGCAGCCCACTGCCTTTGAGGGACCCCCTGTACCATACAGGCCCTCTCAAGTGCAGCAAACCACTTGATAATGTCATCCCCCTCCTTGTATGGGGGAACTATCTTATGCAGAATCCTAGAATCATGCTCTTTCACAGGATTACTATCTGGAATACTGCTGCTTCTCCCATGGGGTCCAAACCCCAACCTCTGTCTCTCTTTTTCTAAGTCTAGAGATTCCCTGTCTAGAGCCAGCTGTTGCTGTTTAAGCTTCAGCCTGGACTCTTCCACTCTCAATCTATTGAGTTCCCTTTCTAACAGTCTGTCATCAGGGTGGGTGAGTTGGGAATGCTTTGACACAGAGGAAGACCGGTCCCTAACGGTTGGCACCCTAGCAACCTGGCCTGCAGGAATAAAATCATCCCTACTGTGATGTGAGCTTACATTACTACCAGCTATGCTAGGTGGTCTGCTAAGGGGCAGGTTAGGAAGGTCACCCTCTAACACTCTTACTGGGGGCTCCCCTGAGTCAGAGTGTGAGCTATCTCCTAACTTCTCTATTGAAGTGCCAGCTAAGGCCTTATCATTTTCAATAAGCATATTAGACAATAATTCTCTAGAGGGGTTCTTTCCCACCACTAAACCTCTATCAATGCAGAGACTCCTTAAACCCTTCCAGTTAAGGTGGTCATAAGCTGTGCTGACCAAGTTAAGAGAAGTTCCTACATCAGACATGATAGAAAAGGTTTAGGGAAAGATAAAAGAGAGAAAAAGTTTCAGGACTTTTTAAGGAAACAGAAAAAAAACTTTTTCAACTTTTTAGAAACTTTTAGAAAGTTTAGGAGTACTTTTCAGCACTTAGCAGATAGTGTAAGAGAAGAAAAGCAAAACTTTTTGGCTAGGTGTACATACACTGAACTTGTTTTGTATATTATGAAAAGTACACAATGACAAAGTGGTAAGTAGTTGCAAGTACTTATCCCACCGCTGCACAACCAATGTAGGAGGCTGGACTGGCTTGTAGTGGGTGCCAAGGGGTACTTACACTCTGTACCAGGTCCAGTTATCCCTTATTAGTGTAGAAGAGGTGTTTATAGCAGCTTAGGCTGATTGAAGGTAGCTATAGCAGAGCAGCTTAGGCTGAAGTAGGAGACATGCAAAGCTCCTACTATACCACTGGTGTCATATGCACAATATCATAAGAAAACACAATACACAGATATACTAAAAATAAAGGTGCTTTATTTGTATGACAATATGCCAAAAGTATCTCAGTGAGTACCCTCAGTATGAGGATGCCAAATATACACAAGATATATGTACACAATACCAAAAATATGCAGTAATAGCAAAAGGAAGTAATGCAAGCAATGTAAAGTTACAGTAGATTGCAATAGGAGCACATAGATATAGGGGCAACACAAACCATATACTCCAAAAGTGGAATGCGAACCACAAATGGACCCCAAACCTTTGTGAGCTTGTAGAGGGTTGCTGGGACTGTAAGAAAACAGTGAGGGTTAGAAAAATAGTCCACCCCAAGACCCTGAAAAGTAGGTGTAAAGTGCACCTATATTCCCCAGATAGCACAGAAGTCGTGATAGGGGAATTCTGCAAGGAGGACCAACACCAGCAAAGCAACCAAAGTGGATTTCCGGACGAGAGAACCTGTGGAACAAGGGGACCAAGTCCAAGAGTCGTGACAAAGTCGAGAGTGATCAGATGCCCAGGAAATGCCAGCTGAGGGTGCCAAGAAGCTGCCTCCAGATAGTAGAAGCTGTGGATTTTGCAAGAACGAAGACGGCTAGAAACTTCCCCTTTGGAGGATGGATGTCCTACGTTGTGAAGAAGCTTGCAGAGGTGTTCCCACGCAGGAATACCGCAAACAAGCCTTGCTAGCTGCAAGGGTCGCGGTTAGGGTTTTTGGATGCTGCTGTGGCCCAGGAGGGACCAGGATGTCGCCACTTGGATGAGGAGACAGAGGGGGCGCCCAGCAAGTCAGGGAGCCCTCACAGAAGCAGGCAGCACCCGCAGAAGTACCGGAACATGCACTTGGAAGAGGAGTGAACCGGAGCTCACCCGAAGATACAAAAAGGGAGTCCCACGACGCTGGAGGACAACTCAGAAGGTTGTGCACTGCAGGTTAGAGTGCTGGGGACCCAGGCTTGGCTGTGCACAAAGGAAATCCTGGAAGAGTGCACAGGGGCTGGAGCAGCTGCAAACCACGCGGTACCCAGCAATGCAGTCTAGCGTGGGGAGGCAAGGACTTACCTCCACCAAACGTGGACTGAAGAGTCACTGGACTGTGGGAGTCACTTGGACAGAGTTGCTGAGTTCCAGGGACCACGCTTGTCATGCTGAGAGGGGACCCAGAGGACCAGTGATGCAGTCTTTTGTTGCCTGCGGTTGCAGGGGGAGGATTCCGTCGTCCCACAGGAGATTTCTTCAGAGCTCCTGGTGCAGAAAGGAGGCAGGCTACCCCCAGAGCATGCACCACCAGGAAACAGGCGAGAAAGTGGCAGGATCAGCGATACAAGGTTGCAGTAGTCGTCTTTGCTACTTTGTTGCGGTTTTGCAGGCGTCCTGAGCAGTCAGCGGTCGATCCTTTGGCAGAAGGTGAAGAGAGAGATGCAGAGGAACTCGGATGAGCACCTGCATTCGTTATCTGAAGAATTCCCCAAAGCAGAGACCCTAAATAGCCAGAAAAGGAGGTTTGGCTACCTAGGAAGGAGGATAGGCTAGCAACACAGGTAAGAGCCTATCAGAAGGAGTCTCTGACGTCACCTGCTGGCACTGGCCTCCCAGAGCAGTCCAGTGTGCCAGCAGCACCTCTGTTTCCAAGATGGCAGAGGTCTGGAGCACACTGGAGGAGCTCTGGGCACCTCCCCTGGGAGGTGCAGGTCAGGGGAGTGGTCTCTCCCCTTTCCTTTGTCCAGTTTCGCATCAGAGCAGGGCTGGGGGATCCCTGAACCGGTGTAGACTGGCTTATGCAGAGATGGGCACCATCTGTGCCCATCAAAGCATTTCCAGAGGCTGGGTGAGGCTACTCCTCCCCAGCCCTGACACCTTTTTCCAAAGGGAGAGGGTGTAACACCCTCTCTCTGAGGAAGTCCTTTGTTCTGCCTTCCTGGGCCAAGCCTGGCTGGACCCCAGGAGGGCAGAAACCTGTCTGAGGGGTTGGCAGCAGCTGCAGTGAAACCCCGGGAAAGGCAGTTTGGCAGTACCCGTGTCTGTGCTAGAGACTCGGGGGGTCATGGAATTGTCTCCCCAATGCCAGAATGGCATTGGGGTGACAATTCCATGATCGTAGACATGTTACATGGCCATGTTTGGAGTTACCCTTGTGACGCTATACATAGGTAGTGACCTATGTATAGTGCACGCGTGTAATGGTGTCCCCGCACTCACAAAGTCCGGGGAATTTCCCCTGAACGATGTGGGGGCACATTGGCTAGTGCCAGGGTGCCCACACACTAAGTAACTTAGCACCCAACCTTCACCAGGTAAAGGTTAGACATATAGGTGACTTATAAGTTACTTAAGTGCAGTGGTAAATGGCTGTGAAATAACGTGGACGTTATCTCACTCAGGCTGCAGTGGCAGGCCTGTGTAAGAATTGTCAGAGCTCCCTATGCGTGGCAAAATAAATGCTGCAGCCCATAGGGATCTCCTGGAACCCCAATACCCTGGGTACCTCAGTACCATATACTAGGGAATTATAAGGGTGTTCCAGTATGCCAATGTGAATTGGTGAAATTGGTCACTAGCCTGTTAGTGACAATTTAGAAAGCAGAGAGAGCATAAGCACTGAGGTTCTGATTAGCAGAGCCTCAGTGAGACAGTTAGTCATCACACAGGGAACACATACAGGGCACACTTATGAGCACTGGGGCCCTGGCTGGCAGGGTTCCAGTGACACATACACTAAAACAACATATATACAGTGAAATATGGGGGTAACATGCCAGGCAAGATGGTACTTTCCTACACCTGCCACCCCAAGGAAAGCCCTCACTTCCTTCTGTGTCTGCGGCCTGGGATGCTGTGTTATCGCTGCTATTCTATCTGGTAGCATCCTCCTGGAGCCCAGGGACAACTCGTGCCCTAGGTATCTAACCTTGGATTGGCAAAACTGCAACTTCTTTGGGGAGACCTTATGTCCTTTCCTTGCTAAATGGCAGAGTAGGGACACGGTGTCCTGAACACATGCCTCCCGGGATGGTGAGGCTAACAACAAATCATCAATGTATTGTACCAAAGTAGATCCACCTGGGAGGTGCAAGGAAGCCTGGTTTGTCCTTAGGGCATCAGAGAATATAGAAGGGCTGTCCCGAAACCCAAGGGGAAAACGATGGGGAACACATAAGGCAGGGCATTTCTAATGCAATCCTATGAGAAGGCAGCACTCACAGCAGTGAGACACCAGTTAGGCTGTTTGTCACTACCAGGACAGGCCACGCAACTTGGCACATGTCCTGCCTTTCTACATACATGGCACCCTCACCCATAGGGCTAGCTAGGGCGTACCTTAGGGGTGACTTACATGTAGTAAAAGGGGAGTTCTGGGCCTGGCAAGTAAGTTTAGATGCCAGGTCCCTGTGGCAGAAAACTGCACACACAGGCCCTGCGCTAGCAGGCCTGAGACAGGTTTGAAAGTCTACTTCAGTGGGTGGCGCAAGCAGTGCTACAGGCCCACTAGTAGTATTTAACTTACAGGCCCTGGGTATAGAGATACCACTGTACAAGGGACTTATAGGTAAATTAAATATGCCAATTAGGTATAAGCCAATCATACCAACTTTAGATGGGAGAGCACCTGCACTTTAGCACTGGTCAGCAGTGATAAAGTGCTCAGAGTCCTAGAGCCAACAGCGAGAGGTCAGAAAAACCAGGAGGAAGGAGACAAAAAGACTGGGGATTACCCTGCGTAAGGCAAAAAGTCCAACACAACCCCCTACCAGCCAAAAGCCAGGGGAGAACAATCAATACCTTGATGTACTTCCCTGATTGGGGCGATAGAACAAGGACCCAGGCCCACAACAGCAGGGGCATGTTCCAGTTCTACGCCTTCCTGACTCCACTTGGATCTCTCTGTCAATGCTTCCCAGGCAGCCTAGACCAACCCACGGGGATTCTCTAGCTGCCAATGGCCAGAACCAGGCCCCAGGCCATCTAGGGGCCTCTGGTCTCTGAAACCAGAACGAGTGGGGGGTGGTAGCCCCAGGTGCAAAGCAACCTGTCTCCACTCCACTTCCAATCAGTTCAGGGGCTCTACCCTGCCACTGATCCACCAACCTAGGGTCCGCACCTATTGGTTCTACAGGGGCTAGAGGTGAGGCTCTCCTCCCTCTAACCCTCCGTCTAGGATCCCGCCCTCCTCTCCTAGGAGGGGTATCACCAGAATCCACACTTGCCAGGGTGCTGGGTACAGCAGCCATGCACAACTCTCTCGCCAACCCAGGATCACTACCTGGCGACTGACCACCCAACCTAGGGATGACACCCTTGGGTTGCACCGGGGTCCTGGTCGGGCTTCCCCCTCCCTGAACCCCACTTCCAAAGTCCTGAGTCTCCCTACCTCGGGAGAAGCCACCAGAAGTTTCACACAGGGTGAGCACACTAACCGCCCCCCCCAACCAGGTCAGAGTTTACCCCCTGAAACTGTCTATCTAGTCCAGGGACAACACCCTTAGACTGGACCATTGCCCAGCGAACCAGGACTTCCTTGGGAGCACACCTACCCCCTACCAGATCAGAGTTTACCCCCTGCATCTAGCAATCCAACCCAGAGTCACTACCCTGCGGTTGAATCACTGCCTGGCGCACCAGGACTTCCTGGGGGGCACACCTACCCCCCACCAGCGAAACACCTTCCCCAAGGGCCACACAAGAGTCTGGCTGGCGCAGGTCTCCTGATCTCTGCCCATATGACAGAGTCTGGATCCCCCCCAGCCCAGAAATGGTCTCACCAAGTTCATTCCTGGGGGGCTCTGCTCTCAGAGCTGACCCCTGACCCTCCAGGTTCTCCACTGGGGCCCAGAGCCCCCTCTCAACCCTATGCCTTGATTTCCACCTCCTCCACTGTAGAGCGAGACTACCAGACACCAGGACCGGCGGAACGCTATCATCAGCCACCCGCCCAAGTCCTAATGACAAAATGGGATCCTTCTGAACAGCTGGCCCTACGGCACAGGCTAGGCTCACCTCCTGGCGTTCACTCATGGAACCCTCCAGGACCTGGGACTGGAGCTCGGGTACCCTGGGCCTCAGCCCAACCCCATTCCCTCTCCTCTGAGACTGGACATGGGGTCCTTACCCGCCCCAATACACTGGGACCTACCTGGGACACAAACCTTTCCCACCACACCTGGTTGGGAAGCACTTAGACCACTCTCATTAGGAACACCCCCTAATGCCACACCAGACCCTCTGGTACGTAGTCTGCCTCCTTTGCAAGCTCCCTGGGGTCAGAGAGCTCACACACTGACAAGTGTTGGCGTAACTCTGGAAAACAACAACGAAGCAGGTGCTCTCTGACAATCAGATTAAACAGCCCTTCAAAATTGTTTACTGTGCTACCCTTCACCCATCCATCTGGTGCAATGCAGCAATCCTCCACAAACCCCTCCCAAGACTGGTGGGACAGTTTCTTACCACCCCTAAACCTTTTTCTGTATTCCTCAGGGGAAAAACCATACTTCACAATCAGTGCATTCTTTACAGCGGAGTACCCCTCCCTGTCACTCTCTTCTAGAGTCAGTAGGGCATCCCTCCCCTCCTCAGGAATAAAGCTCCCTAGGCCAGTTCCCCAATCCTTCTCAGGGATCCTGCGCTCTACCAGAGCCCTCTCATGTTCCTTTAACCACTGACATATGTCACCCCCCTCTTGGAACCTAGGTACCAGATCTATGGGTATGTGAGGAACATCTTTGCTACAGCACTCTACATTGCTGCCACCACTGGACTCCACCTGCAGCGCTGGTGAGTCCAGAACCTTCAGACTGCGCTCTACAGCGAGTCTTTCTCTGGCAAAGGCCCTCTCCGCCTCTGCCATCCTCTCCTGTACTAAGGCCTTCTTTACTTCAGCCCTTCTCTCCTCAACAGCTAGGCGCGCTAACTGTAACTTCAGGTCCCTCTCTTCACGCCTATCTTTTAGCTCATCAGACGTCAAGGAATGAGAGGTAGCCCTGCTTCTTAAACTGGACCCAGCAAGGGACTCCCTATCACTGGGGCCTTCCCTGTCAACTAGCGTCCCCAACCGGTCAGTCTCACCCTCCTGATCAGTCTCTCTACCACTCTCTAGGGATGAGATCTGGGAGCCCTCCCATTGGGAACCCTCACTATGCTCAGGATCCTCTGGGTAACCCCTAAGCACACTCCCTCCCTAGGTATATGTCACAAGCCTTTCAAAGAAATTCAGAGATCTCCTGAGGTCCCCTTCTACAGGCAGCCCTCTCTCTCTA